>NW_004949100.1:12220872-12226006 GCF_000317375.1 Microtus ochrogaster | reverse complement strand
ACTCTCATAAACGCTTATATGCTGTGTCTCAAAGCTCTTGTAGACCAGGCTGGCCTCGAACTCACAGAGATCCGCCTGCCTCTGCTTCCCGAGTGCTGGGATTAAAGGCGTGCACCACCACCACCCGGCTAAAAATATATTTTTAAAAGCTGAGGGAAGTGATGGTCTTTACCATTCTTATCATAAAGGAAGGAAAATTTACAGTATTAGATGGGCAAAGCCCCATCTAATGGTGCTGATCATTACCCAATAACACATAAATCAAAGCATCACATTGTACTTCAAAAGTGCATACCTTCACTAGATGTTAAATACAGTGCAAGTAAAATAAGATGAAAAGTTAAGCCAAGTAGTACAGGGAGTCGGAAAAGGTGATACTGTTCTCCTGCTCTGCTAATTTGCATTGAGATCGCTTGTAGACAGACTGTGTCCTGCCCTTCCTGGATTTGTTTAACTGGTCAGCCCTGTCTCTCACTACTGTATCTTATTTCTACTATATCTTTAAAAGAAGCAAGTGTTCTTTCACCTTGAGAACTGAAAAGCCTCTTCCTGATACAATCAGATGCTTTCCAAGCCCTTTTAAAAGAAAGGAAATTGCTTCTCTGGCGTCCTGCCACTGCACAGCTGAGAGCATGCCTCTTACTGAAGGGAAGGCACCAAACGAATGGCTTTCCTCTGAAAACCGAGACAGCCCCCGCGCTTAGGCCATTCAGGCTGCGGTCACTGAGACACTAATGGAATAAATAAAGACCGATAAAGAATGCATCGTTTCCCCTGTGTACCTGTCAGAGAAGTAAAGATAGGAAGCCGTTTCTAACCAATCAAAAAGGTTAAATTTAATTATTTAAAGGAAAGTGACCAAAACCTCTTCTTAGCGATCCAATTCTATTCTTTTATGTATGACTCACCTATCTTTGGAAAAAGGGGGTGAGTGTTCTTATCACATATACATCTCTTTTGAAATATATTTTATTCAGAAAATGCCTTTTTTGATTTTAGTCATCATACAAACCATGGATATTGTTTGATCTGTTGGTGTCACATTTTGCTCTAAGTGTCACTTAATCTCTGTTCCCTCAATTTTTTTTATTTTTCTTTTATTACAGAAGTAAGGCATTTAGTGGGACTCACGTTGTCACTCCATACTATTGTTATTGCTTTATTTCATCTTACTCTAAAATAAAAAACTAAGAACATACTCTAGAACAAGTACACTGAACTGTCTCTAGGTCTGATATGGTTAAATTTCCATTCTCTTCCTTGTTTTTACTCCTATCCACTTGAAGTCTCTACTGTGACAGTGGCTCTCTCTGAGGCTGCTTCTAGGATGATGGTTTTAAGAACTTTGGGTAGAGTTGAGAGAGACTTGGAGAGGAATGGCACCATTGCCTTGTGTGATCTAGTGACTTGTATAATGCCATGAATCCAAAATAATCAAGTCATAACAAAGCTGCCTTTCAAAATCACACTGACAGTTGCAGAACTTTATCAGACTAATCTTGAGATTTTTTTTCCTAGAGACATACAAGGTGGCATTAATTCAGTTACAGCTCTTGTGTAACCAGAAGATTGCTCTGTGAAGAAACACCAAAACAATGCATTAGAAGGGTTCTCCCCCTGAAAGATATGTGAGGTCAAGGGGGATAAAAGAGTTCCAGTAATTATTGCTGCATAGACTTCCATTCCAACACTCAGGAACTGAAACCAACCTCCACCCTATTCTTCACAAACCACAGATCAGGAATGGGAACAGAGGTCATAGTTCATGTCTCATGCTCCCTGGAGTCTTAGCGGGGAGGTCTCTTAACAAGGACTGGAGAATCTGAGGAGGCTTGCTCACAGTTGTGGGGTCTGGATTCTTCCACTTGTTCTTCACACAGCCCATCCATCACCGTCTATACCATTTGTTAATCTCTGCTAAGATTCTTTGCAAGGTTAAAAGTGGAAGCTTTTAGACTGTATCCCTGTTGCTCTACAAGGCAAGTCACAGACTTCAGGATTAACATATGGGAAGAGGAAAAAGGAAGGGGACTTGTCACTTAATAAAGGTAGCTGTGAGGTCACCTGACTAGGGGTGAGAGGTGACTGTAGCTATGCTTTCCTTTTTAATGGACATACAGGGTAACAAGTTTGCTCATGACCTTGGCTTTCGTACATGAACATGAATAACCTGCCTGTGCTTCCCTCCTTCTCCCTGCCCCTCACGGCAGCTGTAGTGCTCTTCTCTACTTTCCTCGGAGACTAGTACGTGCATTCTAGTGCTCTGTCCTCAGGCCACCCTGGAATATGTGTGCATAACTGGAAGCTCGTCTTTAAAGAAAACATATGCTGTTCATGTTTCAGAGCCTAAGGTACCTCACTTAATAAACTATTCTCCAGCGAGTCCCATCAATTTCATTTTCTTTAGGACTAAATAAAATTGCAGTGTCTGTATGTACCTCTTTTTCATTACCCATCCGTCTGTTGAATCTGTGGAATTTTTGAAATATCCTGCCAAGAAATGTAAAAAAAAAAAAAGTAAGAATAAAGAGCTAAAGAGTGGATATTTCAATACTCATAGATAAAAATAGATAAATATTTTTTTAAAAAAAGATTGAAGAAATATGTAGCACATGGAGTAAATATGTATAAAAAGACTTTAATGCCATATCTCTTGTCAACAATAAAACCTTTTGAAAAGGAAGATTGAAATAGATAAGTAGTAGGGCATCAGCCATGTGTATAAAGTCTTTTCTACACACATTTCTTTAAAACTGCCAGCGGGAAGTACAGCTCACTGGCAAAGAAATTGCTTAACATGTACAGAATCCTCAACACTGAGAAAAAATTAATAAGGAAAAGCAAAGGAAATATATTAACACTTAATATTCTGCTTCTGTTGCATAAGAATGTACAATGCATAAAGGGATTTAAGTTCTTGGCATGAAGGAAATGTTTAGTAGAATTCAAGTTCTATAAAATACAAGTTTCTATAGGCACTTTGAAAGACATTTGTTTGTCCTTCATGTAGCAATGTTACAAGGGTCTTGAGAATATGAGAAGGTATGATGTGGGTACAATTTCTGGGTTATTTCCTGTCAAATAGCTGAATGATCTTCTCATTGGCTATCTGAAGATGGTGAAAATCACAGGACCCACTGCAGTGTTTTGGGAGAGGTTTGTCCTCAAGCAGTTTATGTTCTTAAAATTTGGTTCTCAGGTTGCCAGTATTTCTGTAGTAGAATCTTTAAGAAAAAAAAAGGGGGGGACGTATATTGAATGCAACTGCGTCATCCAGGAACCACTCTCATAAACGCTTATATGCTGTGTCTCAAAGGTAGGTTAAGTCTAGTAAGAAGGGTTCCAGTTTTCTCAAGAGAAGGTTATTATAAAAAGAGGAACCCTTGCCACACCCCATTCTTTTGCTTCTTCTTTCACCTTGTGAACACTCCCTCTAACGTGGACTTCCACCATACTGCCATCTTGACATGCTGTAATATACCCAGAAAGCCCTCAACACAACCGAACAGCAGCTAGTAGAATGCATTTGGTCCTCTAAAACTATGAATTAAACCTATTATTGCTACATAAAATTCTGGGCTTTAGGTAATTCTGTTATAGCCAAACAAAATAGATGAAGACACGCTGGCCGGGAACAAACAAACAGCCTCTATACAATAACACCCACAAGGTATAATTGAGTATCAGGATTATAAGAACCAATTTCCAACTGTAAATGCTCTCATTGCTTTAGACTATGACTATGTAAAGAAACAAATTGCTGTGTTTTTCAATCCACTGTTGATAAAAGTGTGAAAATAGATTACACTATAGTTAACTACTGCATGTAAATTCTGATATTATAATTTTTAAACATGTAAAGTTGAAAAATTGGAAAGTTAACCAAAGTAGAAACTTGCAAGTTGTAAAGGCCGACATCAACTTAAACAGCCCACAGCCCATGGTCCTAAATCCCAAAGCTGTCCAAGCAACTAGAGTCTGTGAAACCACTTCTATTACTTTAGCAATGTGACTTTAAGTAGCTGCCCAAAGATTTTTCACTTGTATTTGGGTAGTTACATCAGAAGGAGTAAAGCAATGGATCCAAGAATTTATTTTTTTTCCTTAAAAGGGAAATTTTAGATACATATAAAACTCCCATAGAGCACTCCAGCCCAGAAACCAGGTATGCTAACTAAGGATCTTCATATCCCCTTCAACCCTTCTGAAACCAATTCCCCTGTCTTCTTCCCAGCTCTGGAGCAGACATGAATAAATATTTCTCAAAAGAAGCCCAAATATCAACAACGATGTGCAAAAACAGTCAAAAATGCAAATCAAAACCACAAATTATAATTTTACACCTCACGATTAACCACAAAGTCAACTGATCTGGGATTGTGGTAGATACCTACACCTATAATCCAAGGATTCAGAGGGTGAAGTGGGGGGTTATCAAATACAAGAAAAGCCTAGTCTACACAGGAATACGTTCTCTCAAGATGGACAACAACACAAAAGACAACAAATAAAAATGCTGTCAAAGGAAAAGAAAGAACTTAGGCAAAATGCTGACAGAAATGTAAATTGAATTTTTATATTACATTAAGAGTATAAAGTTTCAAAAAAAACTATAAAATTAAACTATCATATGATCTATCAATTCAGTGCATATGTGTGTGTATGTATGTGTGTCAGTCAGTGTACTATTGCTGTGAAGACACACTATGGCCATTACAACTCTTACAAAGGAAAGCATTTAATTAGGGCTTGCTTACAGTTCCAGAGTTTTAATTCATCATCAGCATGGCAGGAAGTACGGCAGCACACAGGCAGACTCACTGCTAGAGGAGCTGAGAGCTCTACATCTGAATCTGTAGGCACCAGGAAGGGACCAAGTATTCAACTTTATATGCCTATTGTGGCCATTTTTATTCAAACCACCACAATATCCATGTGTGTGTATTACATGCACACATGTAACCCAAAGGAAATAAAATAGCTATGCTGAAGACATATATGTACCTCCATTTTCACTGTAGAATCATTTACATTAACGAAGGTGAAAAAACATCCTAGGTATCATCAGGAAATGAATGAATAAAGAAACATGGTATATATACAATGTAGTAGTACCAGTGGCAGGCTGCGTCCC
>NW_004949100.1:12185291-12219782 GCF_000317375.1 Microtus ochrogaster | reverse complement strand
TTGATTATCCATTAACAACCTATATTTTCTAATTATACATTATACTTTTAAAATGAACTACACAATCACAATACCTTAATCAAGAGCAGAAATACATATACATATAGCAAAATTGACCTTAAAATCCATACCAATGCAAATTATTCATACCTATATCAATACAAAATGAAATATGATTTGGCTTTTAAAAGAAGAAAATACTTCCATTTGTGACAATATAGAGGAACAATATAGAAATTCATATGTTGAGTAAAATAAGTCTGTCTTATCAAGATAAATACTGTATGGCTTCACTTAAACGGAGAATCTACAAAAGGGAACTCATAAAACACATGAGAATTATGGTTCCCAGAGTCTGGAGGCAAAAACAACATGGAGAAGCTCATCACATAGCCCAAACTTTTAGTTACAAAATGAATACATTTTGGAAATATAAAGCCCACCATCTGTGGCAATGGATGTGCTCACTAACTTTGCTTTTATTCATACCAAACAACCACAGTGTCTGTCTTGAGTAGCAGTCTAAATATTTTTTATGCTCGTCAGTTGTGTTTTAATAGCTGTATAGGTTTATTCCGACTCCTCACATGGTGTAATCCTTACTGAATGAAATTTTTCACAATGAATAACATTAGCACAGAGAAGGTTTAATGGTCACACAAAGGGAGCAGGCAGGTAATTCTTCAGCACAAGCTCTAGAGGGACTGCACAGATAAGAAGAGTAACTAGAGTCTGATGGAGCCTTAACAAATTGACAGGAGATGAAGAGACAAGCAAAGAGGCCTGGCTGGATACACAACCAAGACACAAATGACTCAAATAAGCAATAATAAACAAGAAAACTCTCTTGTTATAGCTACACACAAAGGCTTTGAAAGGGTTTAACAGAAAGTTCGCTGTTGTTCTGGCAAAGAGGTCACTGGAGTGACGTGGCAAGCACTGTACCTTAATTGCTGAACAAACATTTCGTCTTCACAGTTCACAAAGGTAAAAATGTGTTCGTGTGCAATATTTTAAGGATAAATCAAGAAGCCAGGCATTTGAGAGCAGAGACACTATACAGTTGAAATTCACAGGGCTTACACCAGGAGAACTTTCAGAATCCAGCCTCCCTCTCTGCTCTACAGAAAACACATTTTCATACATTTCTATCTGTCTTCTGCCAGCTACTTCATCTGTCTGTCTTTTCCCAGGGACTCTTTCCTGCTTCGGCTTGCATATCTCTGGGTGGTTATTTCAGACCCCTCATGACAAGAGCAATTCTTTACATACACACAGACACACACAGACACACACACACACACACACACACACACAATACACGTCCCTAAGGTTAACTGCCTTAGGCAGGTCTGTTTCCAAATTCTAAATTCCAAAGACATGGATCTGATTGGCTATTTTCCCAAAAATATTTTTTGAGCCAGGATATGCAAGCCATAGGTTTCTTGCCTTGCTGAAACAGGGCCTCGGGGTAGAAGCACCTCCCTGGTCCAATAACCATCAGCCAGATGGTGTAAGTCACAGGGTGCCTCTCCATAACAAATCTGCTTATTAGTTAGCAAGGGCCTCAGCAGCTGCCCTTAGAAGGGGCTGAGGAAATAGCAAGCCATTATAAACAAGTCTAGGACAGCTTTGATAATTTTGCTCAACTGAGAAACCATTTTCTGCTCAGATATTAATCAAGAAACAATTCTTTCTGCCAAAAGCAGTATAATGAAATATGCTTGCAATTGCTGCAGTGGGAAAGAATACAGAGGCAGCTGGCCAGAGCATACAGAGCAAAACCCTGGAGTGTGCAGAAAGACTTGCAATACTAACAGAGGAAGAAGAACTCTACATTAGAGAGAACTCACCAGTTTTCAGTACAAAAAAAAAAATTGCTTTGGCCAGTTCTGATTTAAAAAAAAATTCATTAGATGGATATATGGAGACACTCTGGACTAAGAAAAACTCAAGGAGCAATTGGGTCACTTTCAAATAATCTAAGTTAGGAAGGACAACTTAATACATTCATCCAGGTGTGGTACATTTAGTATGAGCTAATCCAACCATTTTCAGGTCACCCTGGCACCTATTCAAGTTTCAGGATCTGAGAATGCCCGTACGAGGAGAACAAGGTACTTCATTGATCAACTACGTCCAAGTAAAAAGCTGAGTGGGGTTGTGTGTGTGTGTGTGTGTGTGTGTGTGTGTGTGTGTGTGTGTGTGTGCGCGCGCGCGCGCATGTCTGTGTGTGCATGTGTGTATACAGCGTATAGTGTATAAGGGGAATGCACGTGTGTGTGCCCATGCATTTTTATGTATATGGAAGTGGAGGCAAGAAGTAGATGTTGAATATCTTCCTAGACTGCTCTCCACACTATCTTTTGAGACAAGGTCTCTTCCTAAGCCGGGAACTCATTGATTCAGACAGACCTGCTGGGCTATGAGGTCTAGACCCTTCAGCACTGAGATTACAACAAACATGTGTCACCTCACCTCGCGTTTTATGGGTGCTGAGATTCCAAATTCAAGTCCTATGCTATGCAAGCACTTTCCCCATGAAACCCTCTCCTTGGCACTCGCGTGAGTGCTTTAGAAAAGAAGAGAGTGGGGCCTGTGAGGGATGAAGTAGAGAAAAGTATCTGTGACCAGGCCTGAGGAACCCCAGCTTAACTCCCAGAACCCCACACGGTGGACAGAAAATTGACTCCTTCAAATCATTCTCTCTCACACACAGACAGACACACGCACAAATAAATAAATGTCAAAATTTCATTTTGACAGATATAGTAAAATGGCTACTGGATGGAACACTGTACAGTGTGTCTTATGGAAGTGGTCTCCAGAGCAACAAGCAACTTGTAGATGAAGTTGTCTGAGTAGGGCATGAAAACAGTCTCCTTAAGAATACTGTGGCTTGTTTGTCATAGCCAGAACCTGGAAACAACCTAAATGCCCCTTGACCGAAGAATGGATAAGGAAAATGTGGTACATTTACACAATGGAGTACTATACAGCAGAAAAAACAACAACATCTTGAATTTTTCAGGAAAACATTATTTTGAGTGAGGTAACCCAGACCACAGAAAGACAATTATCACATGTACTCACTCATAGGTGGTTTTTAAACATAAAGCAAAGAAAACTAGCCTACAACCCACAATCCCAGATAATTTAGAAAACAATGAGGACCCTAAGAGAGACTTTATAGATCTAATGTACATGGGAACTAGAAAAAGACAAGATCTCCTGAGTAAATTGGGAGCATGGGGACCTTGGGGGAGGACTGAAGGGGGAGGGGAGAGGCAGGTAAGGGAGTAGAGAAAAATGTAGAGCTCAATAAAAAAAAACAATTTTAAAAAAGAATACTGTGGAAAACATTGGTTAATAACCTAAAATCTGAACAAATGCAAATAAGACTAAGTCAGATCTTCTACTGGAGAAAAGCAAAGAGCTAAGATAAACAAAACACTTCTCATGTGACAGAAGCCCCCCCACCCCCACCCCATTCCCAACACTGCTCACTTTTCACCTCCTTTCATCTCCGCAGCAACAGCGCCAAGTTGTCAGGTGAGGCCAATCGACAGCAGTGAACGTGGCTTTTAGGAAACTCTAGGGAGGAGGCTGGTGTGTTGGAATCAAACCCTGGGCCTCTGTGGTTCCGCTATCCATTCTCCCTCGGGCCCCATCAGAAGAGCCAAGACTAGGACAGGAACTAGCAAAGTTCCTGCAAAATAAAAGGCGAAATCGAAGACTAGGAAAGGGGAGTAGCTCTCCTACCATGTGCTAACTGAAAGAACTCACAGCTGACGTTCTGTTAAGAAATGGGTCTGTGACACGTTACTTACGTTTCTGGACTATGGAGATTCTGAGGTTAATTACTTAGCAGGCTTCTTATCCAAGTGGTAGAATCAGGCCTTCTCCACTCATCCTGCCCTGCTCTTTCCTCAGGCTTGTTACAGATTATTGAAGCGATGACTAAAGTTTGGATGCTTTTTGTTTATGTTGTGACATGAGGGAAATATTTTGTAAGGCTTCTCTACCCTGACTTTAAATCACATTTAAATAACAAGAAAAAAAAACCCACTAAGTTGATTAATTTCGTTCTGTTCTATGTCCAGGAATGGAAAGGGGGGAGATGAGAGCACTAAGGAGCACCTGGCTATAATAGTCTGCAGCCTATCATTGGTCAACTGTTTATGTTGCAAAGTCTGAAGCATTCCAGCTCTTTCCTTTCCTGTTTGTCTTCCTGGATGAATCCAATGGAACCCACATTACAACTGTTTGTAAACAAGCAAAGAGTATTTGCTTGGAAGGAAGGCTTGTCTACTATTGTAGATAAACTTAAGTCATGTGTACTAGGAAAAAAAGAAAACCAAACATTAGTTCTAAACTAACAAATGCACCATGTTTTTGTCTCCCACTCAGGTTTGCTGCTTATAGTATGGCTGATTGCCCACTGACGGTAGACTAAACTGTGTACAGTTGCGGAATTCCACGAGCAGTACACACTTAACCATGTGGCAAATGAAAGTAGGAATTTCAATGTGTTCTGTTTCCTAATCCTTCTTCTTTCTTTGATCTTGACTTTCTTCCTACAAGTGAAAACAAAAAAGCATATGGAGACCTACAACTATAGAAGGTCCTGAATATATGTGGACGTTAAAATGGAGTGTCAATGACTGGGAACAATGTCTCTACTAGAAACCATAGGAATGAAGCCTACTGCTAGGAACAGGATACCTCTCTTTGAGTTCTTGCCCACTGAGGTCCCACAGACCCCTAAACATTACACATTATTGCTAATAATATAAGTTACACTCTAACACTTGACAGTAAGACCATCTTGCTGATGTCATCACATGCTTGAATTAGAGAACATGAAGAAATCAAGCTGATACTCACCTGGAAGCTTCATCCCAATAGTTTGCTGTCATAGTAGGGGAAGTGTTACATATACTAATGGGGAAGAAAAATAATCACAGCAATAAAGCCCTAACTAATACAGGTTTCTATGCACTGTCTTTATTTTCATGTTTCTTTTTAAAAACAATCACTACCTCGAAAAAAAAAAGATTGAGCTACAGCAGTAAATAAGAAATTAAAAGTCAAAACAAACATTAGATTTAAGAGCTATCATTACATTTTAACCTGTTTTATTTCTTCATTTTTTTGAGATTTTCATTTTATGTGTATGAGTGCTTAAATGTGTGTCTGTGAATAACATGTATGCAGTAACCACAGAAGTCAGAAGAGGACATTGAATCACCTGGGACTAGAGTTACAAATGGTTGTGAGTTGCCATGGGGGTTCTGGGACTTGAACCAGAGTCCTCAAGAACAGACAGTGTTCTTAACCACTGAGCCATCTCTCTACACACACCCAATACTCTCTCTTTTGACTGTCATTGAGCATATATTTCATGCATGGTATCAAATTAAGCATTTTGTGTGCATTTTTCTGGGTTATATACTAACAATAATTTGGATGCAGCTGGTTCTATTATTGTTCTTGTAAAAGTGAGAAAATGTGAAGAAGTAACTTACTCATTATACAAAGCTAATTTTATTCAACAATCTTGAAGTGTATCACTGTGCAAATAGGGCTTTTTTTAATCTTGTAAGAACTCAATAATTAATTATGTGTCAGGAACTATTCGAGGTACTGGAAGTGTAAAATGAATAACTCAACAATTCTGTCTTCCTGAAACTTATAGTGTAGTATAAAATTCATACAATGGGACTCCAACCAGGGAGGCCGGGAGGACAACTTCAAATCCTCACTTATCCTTCCTCTCTGCCAAATCCATTCTACCAGTCTCATGCAGGGCTCTGTATTAGACAGCCTACTGAGGGGACCACACTCCCACCCCCTCCCAACATCTCTGGTGGACCTCACAGCTCTCCCCTGAACTTCTGCCTCCCCCACTTATTCCTAATCCCAACACCCAAGTCCAGCAGACACTCCCTGAGAACTCACAGGACACTGTGGCCAGGGAAACCAGCAAACAAACTGCAGATCTTCACCTCTCCCTCTGCATCTCCAGCATCAATCTCCCAATCTTATCCCTGGCAAACAGCAAACCATTTGGTGTACCCACCCCGCCCTGGAAACCCCCATCTGCAGTAGATCATACACATCAACCATTTAAAACCATTTGGTGTACCCACCCCGCCCCGGAAACCCCCATCTGCAGTAGATCATACACATCAACCATTTAAAACCATTTGGTGTACCCACCCCGCCCCGGAAACCCTCATCTGCAGTAGATCATACACATCAACCATTTAAAACCATTTGGTGTACCCACCCCGCCCCGGAAACCCTCATCTGCAATAGATCATACACATCAACCATTTAAAACTTCCTTGCCTCTACTCAGCCCCTTATTCCAGCACCAAACTCCAGCAGGCATTCCCTGGGAACCAGCAGGCAGGCCACTCCTGCCAGCAAAAGGGGTAGGCTGACTGTAAATCTTCACCTCTCTCTCCATCACTCTCCCAGTGTCATCTCCAGCTCTGTAGCAGCCCTCCCGGTTTGTTCTCTCATCACTCTTTGTCCTAGCCACAGGGATAACCAGATCTGGATGGGACACCCTGCTTTCCTATCTCCTGTGGAGCCCTCAGTACCCCCACCAGGGAGTGGCACTATTTGAAAAGATTAGGAGGCCATGTTGGAGGAAGTGTGTCACCAAAGGTGGGCTTTGAGGTTTCAAAAAGTCCTTTCAAAGCCCAGAGGGTCTCTTCCTGCTGCCTGCAAACCAGATGTAGAAATCTCAGCTACTTCTCCAGCACCATGTCTACCTGAAAGCAGCCACACTCCCCACCATGATGACAATGGACAACATCCGAAATTGTTACCTATCCCCAGTTAAATGTTTTCCTTTATTAGAGTTTCCATGGTCATTTTGTCCCTTCACAGCAATAGGAATAAATACAGAATGGAACTTTAGGAATCAAGAGAAATTAACTGAAGACACAGACATAAGTCCACACACCCACACCATGGACACTTGGTCCACACACCCACACCTATGGACACTTGCTTTTGGTAAAGAAGCCAGAAATACACACTAGAAAAATAGACAGCATCTTCTATAAATGATACTGGTAAAACTGAGTGGTTTCATGTTGACGAATCCAAATAGATCCATATTTATCACCCTATACAAAACTCAACTCCAAATACATTAAAGTGCTCAATATAAAACCAGATACACTAAACCTAATAGAAGAGAAAGTATAGAATAACCTTGAATTGATTGGCACAAGAAAAGACTGAACTGACTACCATTAGTACTGACACTAAGATCAACAATTCATGAATAGAACCTCAAAAAACTAAAAAGCTTCTGCACGGCAAAGACATTTAGACTAGTAGCAACCTACAAAATGGAAAAAGATTTTTACCAACTCCTCATCCAATAGAAAGCTAGCATCCAAAATATACAAAGAACTAAAAAAAAACCTAGATATAAAGAACACAAAAATAAAAATCAATTTGAAAATAAGCTACAGATCCAAATAGTGGTTTCTCAAAAGAAGAAACTCAAAGGGCTGAGAAACACCAATAGAAATATTCAACATCTGTAGATATCCAGGAAATGCAAACCAAAACTACTTTGAGATTTAATCTTACACTTATCAGAATGGCCAAGACCAACAACACAAATACCAGCTCCTGCAAGCAAGAGTGTGTAAGGGAAACACTCATCTATTGCTGGTGAGAGAGTAAACATATACAGTCACCGGGAAAATCAGTGTGGCAATTCATCAGGAATATGGGAATTGATCTAAATCAAGATCCAACTATACCATTCATGGCCACATAACTCAGAGGGTGCTTCATCCTACCACAGAGACACTTGCTCAGTGATGTTTATTGATATGTTATTCATAATACCAGAACCAATCTAAGTGTCCTTCAGCTAAAGAATGGAAAAAGAAGAATGTGGTAATTTTA
The DNA here is from genome assembly GCF_000317375.1 of Microtus ochrogaster. NCBI lineage: Eukaryota > Metazoa > Chordata > Mammalia > Rodentia > Cricetidae > Microtus > Microtus ochrogaster. The sequence goes on along the minus strand of NW_004949100.1, from coordinate 12,211,838 downwards.
CACAATTGAGTATTACTCAGCTATTCAAAAAATATTAAATTATGAAATTCACTGGTAAATATCTAGAACTAGAAACAACTATCCTGAATGGGGTATCCCGAATCCAGAAAGAGAAATATGGTATGTGTTTGCTTATATGTGAATATTAGCTGTTAAGTTGATGATAACCAAGCTATAAACAATAGAACCAGAGAAATCCAGAAAACCATAGAATCCAGAAATGTCTGGATGTGGATATTTCAAAGAGGTGGGACAAGGATGTATGAACATGGTGTGAAAAGGGAATATGAAAGGCATGTCAAAGGTATGAACAAGTGCACTGTGCCTCAACCACATTAATAAAGTAGGATATAACAGAATGCAGACTAGAGACATAAGCAAAGAACCAGGACCAGATCACAGAGGGGCTGGGGGGCCAAGAGAAAGGGTATTGTCTATGTGTATCCTAAACTGGTATGTCATTGGAGAGCTTAAAGCAAGGGACAGATACGATCTAATCAAGTTAAAACAGATGATAAATAGATTGATTAATAAAGATAGACATGATAGAGATGGTAGACAGATAAACATTAAATATAAATATATGATAAGCAAGAGATAACAGCTAAATAGAGACATGTTGATAAAGATAAATCATTGACAGCAAAAGAAAATTTAGATACCTAGATAAAATTGACAAATGACAAAGAGATAAAAGATAGCTAGATATAAACAGATGATTGATGATAAGTAGAGATGTGATAGGGGGTGGATTATATGATAAATGATTGCTTATATGGTAGATGGATTAGATGGTAGATAAATGAATTGATTGACTGACTGATTGGTAGGTTGAAGATAGAAAGTAGGTAAATGTGTTCACAGGAGGATAGAGGTGGAGATAGTATATCATCCTACTTATTGGATGGCGAGTGGGACAGAAACAAAAAGAAATGCAAAAACCTAGGAAGACTCTTGTGTAATTCAGGCAAGTGACGCTAGTGGCTTTGACAGAGTAAGTGGTGAGACATGGTGTTTTCTTAGTAACTTATTGGATAGCCAGCATCGCAGATCACCTGACACCTTAGTGGGTAGAGGAAAGAAGACTCACCGGAGCCTTTCAGGTCAAAGGCCCAAGTATTAGACTTCTTGGCAGGATCCTTAGCGGACCTGTGAAAAGCAGCTGCTGACATGTTTCTTAGCAACATGGATCCGCTTCTTATTTCATTGTGCTCAAGACTTGAGAAACATGGAAAGGCAAATATAAAGGAACGTCTAGTTATGTCCTGACCACAATGGTGTGACCTGGAAGAATTCACTTAGCATTTCTGAGCCTTAAGTATAAGACAAGGTTGAAAGATTAATAATTCCCTGGTGCCAATTCATACGGTAAAATTTCTGCGTCATAACTCACTTCTCACCCTGGTGCTGTAATAGCTCTTGAAAAACACACTATTGTCCTTTAACTAAAAGGTTCAAGAAGGCAGAGACATGAAACTGTATCATTAGCAACTGCGATGACTCATAACAAATCCGTCTGGATTATACTAGCCTGTAAAGATGCCATTGTCAGAGATATCCTGTTCCTGTCCCTTTTATGAACTGTCACCACTATGTCTCCCCTTGACTTTGTTAGTGACCCTCCATTTCACCTCCGCCAAGGAAATTGCCTCCTGCCTGCCAGGACGTTTACAACCTCAATAGCTGCTCAATCACTGTATAACCTACAAAGCCAACTCCACTGTTGGCTGAACGTTAAACTATTTTCAAAATTTCCCATTAAAATGTCTTGTCTTTATTTATTCTTCAAATACACTTCTATGTGAAATAAAATAAGTATTTGGGGGTTATATATAAACATGCTATTGAAATAGAAAAATCATCTTTATAAAAATGACATGAACTGGAAAATTAATTTTAAAAGCAAGTTGAAATTTTTTAACCATGTTAAAACTATCATGAAAGAACCAATGATGACATATTAAGTTCTAATATGCTATTCTACAGTCTAACTAAAAGTTGAGGAAAGAAAATTTTTCTTAATTAACCAGTCCTTTTTAAGTGCTAACACTCATCTTATATTATTTCATAAAAGTATACTCCAAATAAGTTAAATAAAAAAATAACAGAAAAGATAACACAGAATGACAAGTCATAACTATAGAGTTGGCAAGTCTGTATAATTAACATATAAATGAAAAATTCAGCCCGAGGCAGTGACCTCCACAGAAGCAGGTACAAGGGAGCTACCGCTGAAGGGCAAGTCCGAGCCAGAGACATCTATGGGAACAGGTTTGAACCAATGACCTCTACTGAAGCAGGCCTGAGACACCAACCTCCCACAGGAACAGGTACAAGGGAGTGACAGCAGAGGGAGCAGGCCCAAGCTAAAGACCTCTGAGGGACTGGGCACAAGTCAGGGACCTCTGAAGGAGCAGGCCCAAGCCAGGGACGTCTGTGGGAACAGGCTTGAGCCAGTGACCTCCACCAGAGTAGGTTTGAGCCAGCTACCTCAGCCAGAGTATGCCCAAGTCAGTGACTTCAGCAGGAGCAGCTCCAAGCAAGCAACCTCCATGGGAGCAAGCCCTAACAAACCCCAGTATTGCAGAGCAACTCCTGGGAACACTGAGTGATCTTCAATAACACTAAGTGACTTCTGGGGTTACTGGAAACATGACCCTAACTGCACCACGAGGAGCAATCATCTGAGTCTTGGATCCACTGGCACCTGGAAGATTGATCACCAGAGACACAACTCCACCTATACTAATCAGAGGAAAAGATGGGCAGACAAGGTAAGAACACACTCAACATCACAAGGAGCAACATGACACCAATAAAAACTAGTGGCCCTACAACAGCAAGAGTTGAACAACCAAATACAGATGAAGCAGAAGAAAGTGGCCTAAAAAATAACTTTAGGAGAATGTTTGAGGCCTTTAAAAAGGAAATGAAAATTTCTCTCAAAGAAATGAAGGCAAAGACAAACAAAAAATTGGAAGAAATCAACAAATCCCTTAAAGAAAACCAAGAAAAAGCAATCAAACAGATAAACAAAAAAAATCACAAAAACTGATAACTTTTATCACATTATACTATTTTCATAATAAAGGCAACATAAAATGTTATTTTAGAAAAGGAAAACAGTAAGTGAAAATCAAATCACAATTTCCATGCTCTTTTAATTCAGTAAGATATAATTAAACCATTTCAACAACAACAAAAAAATATGTGCATGGAAATGTGAAATAGAAGAAATATAAATTCCAAAAATTCACAAGAAGAGTTCTAACTAGGATTAAAAGAGATAAAAATAAACTATATATCATTTTCACTCTTCTTAAAATAAAAACACCTTTCCAATGAAAATATACGAAAAAAATGATAATCTCACATACTCGATGAAAGTGTCAATCATTAACAAATAATACATTAATAGTACTTAGACAGATTCTGAGCCACGCATAAGATGCACAACTTTACTTTCTAGCATTTGGGAGTGTAATGCAGGAGGACGGCAACCTTAAGGCCAGCCTGAGCAGCACAGAAAGGCCCCATCACAGAAACAAACCCAATCCACACTGGAAGTACAGGTGAGAGGACTCAGTGGGTAAAGACATGTACTGTGCAAGCCTGGCAACCTCAGTGCCCTAGCATCTGAGCACACACCCTTCTACACACAGCATGACATCTATGTGCACACACATTCTTTTCTACCCAGGAACATTTGCTAATCATGCACAAACAACATGAACAATGGTTTTTCTTCTAAAACATGTGCTGGATTACAGAATGAAGATGATATAAATGTCATCAATAATTGAGTTATTACACAAGCTATAAAAAAGTAGACTGTCTTTTGTAGGATATGAGAGAATGAGGACATCCACAAGACACTAAGTATGAGCAGAACAATGCAAGTCAGCATGTGTAACAGCAATTACACTGATAAAAAAAAACCCTCTATTCTCTTTTATACATATACGTGTATAGCACATCTGAAGTTTATTTGTAAAACATGACATGTTTTAAGGGTTTTCATATATGTATATCAAATATAGTTCTTGTTTACATTGAAAATTATCGTGAGGGTAGGATAAAGGGATTAAGCAGAGATCTTTTGATTGGATCTAGGGATTGCCCTAACTGGACAGGCCAGAGAATGAAGAAATGACAAATACATAGACACATTGGAGTTAAGGAGACTGGGCATTCAGACAACGCACAGCACCCAGGCATAGCACCCTGGAAGCTGAACCTGTTTATTATATATAATTGAACAGTGAGGACGAATGATTACACATAACTGAACAAAGAGACAGGGTTATTATATACAACTTAACAAGGAGGCGGGGTTGGGTACCCTTAGTTGGAGCACTATCTGTGGTGTAGCAGTCTTCAGGCTATAAACATCAAGGCGAGAAAGCTGTGGTGGGCATTTTAGCGCACTGTGGCAGCAGTCACACTTGGACCAGAGGAAAGCTTTGCAATACCTCTGAAACTTCTCTGGGGAAGGCTTTGTTTGACACCCCCATGGGTCCTTGACATCGATGTGCCCATTTCAACCGCTACACATTCACTCAGGACTTCACCTACTCCCTACATGCATTTCAAACTAAATGAATATGTGTGTATGTGTGTATACATAAACCAAAAGTAAATTAATAGAATCTCACCCTTTATAGAATATGTAAAACTTCAAACATCAGCCTCAGACAAGAACCGAGTATAAAAAAGATCTTCATCCTTATTTTTGTTGGTATTCTTAACTTTGATATAACATTAATTTATTGTCATTAAAAAATTAATCAAAAGACTCATTGCAATGGGCATTTGTGGGTGTGGTTGATTGGACAAGGGGGGTATAAACTACCTAACACACTGCAGCTCTCGATACTACTAGGATACATGTCAGTAGAAGAGAGAGACAGGAAAGAAATGTTTACTATTGTGTAGGTCTGTATAGCACATCTGGGCTCCTTTCCCTCATTATATAACTTCTCTATCTCCTGTCCGACCACCACTCAGCCCAAATATCTTGTTAGTTGGATGCTGCTGCTCCCCCCCCCCCAAACACACACACCATACTCCTTAGGGATACATTTTTGAAGAGAGTTCTTAAGCCTTAGGAGTTATCCTTTGTCCTGTAGCTAATCTCTTAATAAGACCAATTTGGTTGTAATATAAATGGTAGTTCATAGTGTTCTATTTATTTTCTGCACAGTTCTCAACTTGCTCAGAGATTACCCATGGGCAGAGTCAGTTAAGAGACATTTGGTTGCCTTTTGGAACCAGAGGGAAGACTCCAATTTTTGACAACACTGAGTGTTCTGGGAAGAAGTATTGTACGACTGTGTCTGTTCTTAATGTGTCTACTATATATGAGAACTACATTAGACACAGTGTCTGCTCCTAAAATCTCAGTGTCGCAGTACTTAAATGTGGGTAAAGTACATTTGCTGCCAACCAGAAAATCAACATGGAAAAACGACAGTTTGATAATAATTAGAGTCACAAATGAGTGAGACATATTGTAGGTGTGAACATATAATTATAGAATTCCATTGTTCCTTTGGGGTTGTATGGCTATATGTTGGCTTTCAACAGAGTCACATTAAGGTTACAATTTCATTTGCAACTGCTGGGGGAACTGCCCTTTGAAAGAGTCTTCCATTTTTCTGCCCCAAATGCAGAATTTGCAGTGGTATTAGTCTGAATTCTCTTAAGGATTTAAAGTGTCAATAGGTTTTAACTTACTCTAGTCAAGGATTATTTGCCAAGATCCTACCTGATGCCAATTTTTGCTCAATCTCCATAAATGTTTATTAATACAATAGTGCACAAATCTCCTATATGGATTGAATATGCCAAGGGAGATATTCGTTTTTGTGCTTCTCTATGCCCATATTTAAACACATTACGTAAATATGTCCACACCTAAATCTGTCCCATCTTGTTGATCCATTTTTAAAATTCACACCCTGTCTTGTATAAACGCAACCCAACCATGAATGTAACTTGTTCATGAGTCATAGCCTTACAAACATTGAAGTAATTATAAAAGCATTTTTGCTAGTTTACAATTAGAGTATTAAGTTCAATATCATGATGTATTATATTGTGGGGGGGAGTGACACAGAGTTATATTTCTTAATGCTCAATAACGTTTAATTGTTAACATACACAAATATAAATCTAAGTGTATATCCACTTTAACACTTAAAAAATAAATTTAAATTTCCTGGGTATATCATGCAGATATTTCTGTTATGGTTTATTTTTAAAAAATACTTACAAGTTATGCAAGCTGAACAGGCACTTATAGGCATGTGCTTGCTTAAAGAAATGATTTTAAATGAAGAACTCATCTCCCATATAAGAAAAAAATTATCTGTTACACAGCTATTCTTTTCACTCAAATGTGCTTTAGAGCTCATCAATAATATATCTATTTTAAAGAAGCAAAATACTGAGAAGAATCCATATTCTGTGCATGTGCCTGTATGTTCAATCCTGTTGCTCCATGCTACAGTTGAACTCTGAATGTTTTGCTGATTTTCAGCTAGGAAGACCTATCAAAGGGAGAAAGTGAGATATGAAAACTCTTCCACTATATCTCACCTTTCGTGCCTTTTAGTGTGTATCTTATGAGATTAATTAGGATCACATTCAGTGCATAAATATTTACAACTATTATGTTTTGTTGACAAATTGTACCCTTCCTAAAATGCTGCAACCTCACCATGGCCAGAGAAGCAGGTGGGCTCACTGCAGATCTTCACCTCTCTCTCCTCTCCTCCAAATCCAGTCCCTCAGTCTCATCCCCAGCTCTGTAGCTGACAACTTGCTGTGGCCTCTCCTTCCTCTCTGCCCCCATCTCCAGCAGATCTATGGGATCTCTTAACTCCAACTTTCTTTCTCTCTACTCCTTTCTTTGTCACAGACCCCAATTCCAGCAGGCATTCCCCTAGAAACCTGCCAGCCAAGCATGCTAGAGAAGCAAGTAGGCCAGGAAACCTGATAGGCAAGCTTCTCCTTAATCACAGTCCTTTCCTCAGAATCTAATCCCCAAGTCTCCTCCCCAGCCCAGTAGCTTTCCTCCATCGCTTGCTACCTGACTATTTGAGGCAGGGTTTCTCACTGTATCTCCCACTGTATCACCAATCCTGTTAGCCTGGCTAGCCAGTCAGCCCCATGTATGTGCCTGTCTTAGCCCCCCTCCTACCTTCTGTCACTGTCACTGTGCTAGGGTACTACACTCAGCTTTTTATCAGGGTTCTGGGATTCAAATTTAAATCCTTGTGCTCGCACAGCAAAGCCTTTACTGACTGAGCTATCTCCCCCAAGCACGAACTAGAGGGTCTCTTAACAGGAAATGTCCCTTTTGTGTTTATCAGCTCATTTAATGATGCCCATTGCTATTTCTCCTTCACTGAACATTTGTAATATGCATTATCTCCTATGTCCCTAACAGCTCCTTAATGTAACCTAACACTGTGATTATTTATTAATCTGCTTCCTAGATGTCCAGTAGCCTCCAGTTTAATTCTAATTCGTCACACAAACACAAATTTAATTATGCCATTGCTACTTAAAATATGTAATGATCTCCTCAATAGTTCCATGACTCTTTGCTTTAGCAAAAGGACTTCAGATTTCACTGCTGTCAAAGCTTATTTTCCCTTCTATTTTGTGTCTACACTGAGACACATGCTCCTCCAACTTCTCGGTGCTCTCATTTTTAGTTTTCTCTGGAGGGTTCTCGTGAGGCATGCACCACAGGAATCTGGGATGTGTTAAAATGCTTGCTCTGTAAGGCAGCTGGTATTTGTAAGTTCTGGAAACTATTTGTAGTTCTCCTGATAATTATGTGATCCAGGAAAGGGTGGTTGATGCCTTTGTATTTATACTCCACCATATCTACTGTTCCTAAGTGGTGTAGAAGGGTCTTCTGTCTATGTGTTGCTTTCGTTGGTTAAATAAAGAAGCTGCCTTGGCCTTTTGATAGGCCAGCCCTTAGGTTGGTGGAGTAGACAGAACAGAATGCTGGGAGAAAGGAGGCAGAGACAGAGAGGTGCCCACCATGAAGCTGCCAGGTCAGACATGCTGAATCTTTCCCGGTAAGCCACGAGCTCATGGTGACATACAGATTATTAGAAATGGGTTGAATCAAGATGTGAGTTAGCGGGCTGGAGAGATGGCTCAGTGGTTAAGAGCACTGCCTGCTCTTCCAAAGATCCTGAGTTCAATTCCCAGCAACCACATGGTGGCTCACAACCATCTGTAATGAGGTCTGGTGCCCTCTTCTGGCCTGCAGGCATACATGCAGACAGAATACTGTATACATAATAAATAAATAAATAAATATTTTTAAAAAAGATGTGAGTTAGCCAATAAGAGGCTAGAACTAATGGGCCAGGCAGTGTTTAAATGAATACAGTTTCCGTGTAATTATTTTGGGTAAAGCTAGCCAGGAGCTGGGTGGCAGGAAGTGGCCTGCCGCTCCTTTCACTACACCTAAGCAGATTCCAAGGCAAAGAAGCAGCAGCCCTGGTCTACAGATGTGAGGTTACTAATACTCAAGTTGTAAGGATCTACAAGCGTTCTAACTGTGGTGGCTAGTTTTATGTGAACTTGACCCAAGTTAGAGTCATTTGGGAAGAGAAAGTGACAATTGGGAAAATGCCCCCACCAGACTGACCTATGGGCAAGCGTGTGCTACATAGTCTTAACTAGTAGTTGATGTGAGAATGCCCAGCCCATTTGGATGGTGTTACTGCTGGGTTGATGGTCCAGGATGGCGATATTTGCAGATGAAATGAACTCTGTATTAAAGATGAACATGATTTCTTTCTTAACATTATTCCCTAAATAATACAGTGTAATTACTGTCGAGAATCTATACATTTTTTACTACATGTATTTACAAATGATTTAAAGGATATGGGAAGCTATATATAGGTAATACGCTGATAATGCCAATTTGTTTTTAATACTGAATCTGTAGACTTTAGCCCCTAGAACACCCCTGTGAAAAAGACCCCAGCAGGTGCAGATGAGCCGGTGCACACCTATAGACACACCTCTGGTATAAAAACACCCTGTGCATCCACAGCAGTTCTTTGCCCACTCTTATTTAATGAGGCTTCATTGCCCTACCTTTTCCTGACCTGCTTTTCTGCACTGGTCCCTCACTTTACAATGAGTTGTCTATTCCATCCAAGTCACATAAGGGTAAGACTTCCCATCTAAGGTATATATAATGTATACTAGGTAGGACACAAGGTACTTTGTATGCGATGCTACTTCATTTTTTCACATAACTCTAGGAGAAGCTGCTGCTGTAACACTTTATAGCTCCGGAAATTTCAGCAGAGAAGTTGAGTTCTTGTGACGTCAAGGCCCCTAAGCACAAAATTGTTGTATATTTATTTACACATACACATAGCAAGACAAGTCAGCAGACAAAGGAAGGGTTGGAGAGATGACTCAGAGATCAAGAACACCGACTACTCTTCCACAGGTCCTGAGTACAATTCCTAGCAACCATGTGGTGGCTGACAACCCTCTCTAATGAGATCTGGTGCCCTTTCCGGGTGTGCACGCTTACATGCAGGCAGAACACAGATAAATGGATCTTTAAAAGAGATAAAAAAGAGAGAGAAGATAGGAAAATAGAAATTTGTGCGTGGGCTTGAAGCCTTGCGAGAGGAATAAACAGGGAAGGAGGAGGAGAATAAATTGGGGAGCAGAGCTCAGAGAGTTTGAGAGACCAAGCATTCGACACAAAACATCTGACAAGACCACTGTGACCAAACCTCACCTTCCTACCTACACCTTCCCACCATAGGTCAGGAATAAGACCTCAAGCCTAAAAGGCCTGGGTTCTCCCAGCAGCCTCTCTTCATGTCCAAACAATCAGGACTGTACATTTCATAGAGGAGAAATTAATCCTCCATGATAAAGGCCAAAGATGCTGGAATCTGGGAAGATTGGGATGGGATTAGAACCTGATGATGGGGTTAGCTGCTTTACTTGGAGAGTTTTTCAGAAAAGCATATGTTTTTGGCAAGAAATTTTAAAAGAACTTCTACATTAATATAAACAGTACTCTTAGAAAAGAAATGAAAAACAGTTAACAGGCTGGAGAGATGGCTTGGTGGATAAAGGCACTTGCTGTGCAAGCAAGAAGACTTGAGTTCTAACTCCAGCACTCACAGAAAAAGCTGGGAATGGCTTTTTCTGTAACCCATGCCAACTCAAGAAAGACAGGATCACTGGGACTTGCTGGCCACCAACTTAACTCCAGCTCCAGTGAGAAACCCCATCTCAAGGAAAGAAGATGCACTGAAAGTGGTAGAACAAGTCACCCTACAAGGTCCTTCTCTGGCCTTTGTGATGTAGGCAATGCATAGAGAGGGAGAGAGAGAAGTTAATTTCAGGAAGGCGTATCAAATATTGGGAAGAAGGGGATAAAGAATGAACTAACTACAATTTCTGCTTTAAGGTTAGAGCCTTGAGCTCTATTCTTTCAATCAATCTCAGAGAATTTTACATGACAGAAAAACTAATTTTCTTTTTGTTTTCTTTTCAAGTTTTGCCATTTGTATTTATAGAGTTAAGGAAACAGACGTGAGGACCAATAAACTCAAGGAATTCTAGCCTAAGCAAGATGACTACGGCATGCCAAATGCAGCCTATCAACATGGGAGAAGGCATTTTTTTTTAAATGGAGGGATATGTCTTACTATTAACAAATGCCATGCCATGCCTGTCACCTTCTTCTTAGGTGGGATATCCTTCTGTACACTGTGAATATGTGTTGCTTTTATTGGTTGATGAATAAATCTACTTTTGCCTATGGTCAGGCAGAATATAGCTTGGTGGGAAATCCAAGCAGAGACAGATGAAGAAGGGCTGGATGGAGAGAGATGCCAGCTAGCCGCCAGAGCAGCAAGATGTACTAGAGAACAGGTAATGCCAAGAAGCTGTGTGGCGATACTCAGACTCCTAGAAATTAGTTAATTTATACGTAAGAGCTAGTAAGTCAGAAGCCTGAGCCATTGGTCAAGCAATTATAATTAATTAATATTAAGTCTCTGGATGATTATTTTTTATGCGACTGTGGGGACCAACAGGTGGGAGAGAAACCGGTCCAGCAGGACCAGGTGGGACAGAGAAAAGTACTTTTGGCTACATTTGTCCAGGGCACAGATGACTTTGAAGTCTTATTCTTGGAAGTCACTTAACTGTTTTTCTATGACATTTGAAGATGACATTATTAAGCTACCTATACCATAGTTTTTGAGCAGCAGGTGCAATCCTTTATCCTGCCATGCTGCTTTTGGCCTTCCTCGAAATCTTTAAGTTCACTCTGTAAAACGCAACTCAAGAAGTTTCTTAGTTTTAGAGTAGACAAAGTAAGTCATAACCCTTGTGATACCAAGCATTTGTATTGAACAAAATTGGGTCTGCTGGAGTTTGAATGCCATAGATGATAGATAGATAGATAGATAGATAGATAGATAGATAGATAGATAGATAGATAGATAGATAGATAGATAGATAGATACATATATACAGCAAGAAGCTGAAAGCGCTGTGGAACTAGGGAAACCTTTCCAATATTCTTCAGCACTAGATGATTCTGGGAGAGACAAAGCATCTTGATCTGAGGAAGAGTAGTTGTCCATCCAATGGGAAACAGCAGTTTAATGTTGGTGACATGTGGCACAGTAACCATCAGTTGTGATAATCCATCTATTTAAAAGATACTTTAAAGTTATGCGCATCCATTGCCTACTTGGGAGAAATTTCCAGGTCAAATGGCCTAGCTGAGTATATTTGGCCTGGGATGTTAATTTCAGATAACTGTCATATGGAGAACTATACTTAAAATTGAAAGCCCATAACTATGTCAACACATTACTAAATATGAGATTGGAAGTTATAGTTGTAAATTTATATAATGGCAAATTTAGATTTAAAATGTGCTACATCATCCTTTCATGGAAGAGAACCTTTGGTACAAATTAGTCAACTTTGAATCAAGAATTGGATCACAGTGCACACCTCTGAACCTGGCTCTGTCATCTGAGATATGACCCAGATCAATGTCCTTGAGTTTACTTATATATAAAATTTAAGAATAAGATCTACTTTGTACTTAAGATGCAAGCTATGATGGTAGTATAGAAAATTATAACAGAAAAAAATAGGCAAGGAAACATCTTTGGTAACATTAGCAAAATTAGTTTGGCCTCAGCATACACAGATAAATTAGAATAAAATGATGATACTATAAAATGGACACAAAAAGTAAACAGGTCCAGGAGACAGGAGAGAAACCATTGGAGAGCAAGAGAGAGAAATATCTTAAGGGAGGGGAGCAAGTGATATGTAAACGCATTTCAATTGTATTTTAATAAATAATGCTTCCCTGAAAATAAGAGTAAAACAGCCCCACTGGTCAGCCTTACAGACCAGGTAATGACAACACACACCTTTAATCCCAGTAGCCACAAAGACATGCACCGTTAATCCCAGTAGCCACACTAGCTGCCATAGAAACCAGGCATTGCACGCCTTTAACCACAGTGGTGCACACCTTTAATCTCATCCCTAGGAAAGATTATAAAATGGGAAGAACCAGCCCTCAACACACAGTCTCATTCTGGAGGCAGGATCCATCTTGGAGGCAGGATCGCCATTTTGGTTGAAGGTTGAGAGAAGAGCCAGTGGCAGGCTGTTTTGCTTTTCAGATCTTCAGGGTAAATTCCAATTTTCCTCTCTGAGTTTTTATTAATCCATGCTGATACAATAGAGAAAAGGAAAGTACAATAATAAAGTAGATGAAGAAGGGAAACTGCCTTCAGTTGTTGCCTGGTACCTATTAACTTCTCAGGAGACTGGCAAGAAAGAAAGTATCCTTACATAGTCAAAATTCTCAGTGCTCTGTACCTGAGCATGTTGAAGTTGGTTCACTCATTTTCCATATTTGAGATGACATAATGAAACGTAAAGCCTTGAAAAATATAGAGATACAAACAGGAAGAGATAAAAAAAAGACACAAGTGATTGTCCATATAAGATTTGTAAAATTTTGGCCAAACAGAGATGGAAATATTTCCAAGACTCACTTTTGCAGTGAGTCGAGTGTCAGGGTCATATGATGTAAGCTTTGGAAGCAGTACAGTGATTTATTTGGGGGAAAGAATCAGAAATGCAAGCTGTAATTTGTTATAGCATTCTTAACAGAAGCCAAAAATAAATACTGTTTACGTATTATATTAGGAATAAAGTATCTGCTGCAGACAACAGCTTTTTTTGTTAAAAAAAAAAATACTGCAGTGTTAGAATTTACTAAGTAACCTAATGAACTAATTTGAAGGCAGCACAAAACAATACCCAAACTCTGGGAAAATTGAATAATGGGGCTGCTAAAATAAGCCAGCCATGCAAATACATTCTTGATCCTTTGACCACATAAATCTTTCAAGAAAACAGAGCCAGTGAGAGGAATAACAGCTTGCAAGACTGGCTGAATAAACAGCTATTTCACCAATTTCTTTTCCAGGTGGCTCTGTTTCTTGTGTAGATTTATGTACTTAGAATCAAAAGAGATAAAGACATAGTAAAAGTGTCTTTGGGAATGCATGGTAAAAACTTAGAAGTGTTGTAATCACTATATTGGTCAGAAATTATTTGTCTTGCACCACATTGGTAAAAGAAATTAGTAACAATTTCAAAATACTCTAACGGCAGTTTTATGGGCATATTATGAAATAGGAAGTAGTATCATGCTTGAGAACTGTAACCTTGATAAAGATCCTACAAAAGGAGAAGAAAAGTAGCAATGATTCATTTTAAAAAGGTTCTAATATTGAAGTATGTTATTGACACAGAACTAAAAGAAACCATGATGGGAAACTTTGGAAAGAGGAACACTCCAAAAATACATGAATCCGCTTAGTGTTTTACAGTCTCAAAAAATACAGAGACTCCTGTGCTGAGAATTTGCCATCCAAGAGTTACTCAAGGACACTTTAGATTAAAAGTGAATATGAAACTCAGCTGTACAATCTTTGAGCTCTGTGACAGCTTAAAGGTACCTATTGCATGTTTTAAACTTCAATTTCCATATTTAGGAAATACAGATAATAAGATCTCACAGTGATTTGAAGATTAAATGTCACATTTTTTCCATGACAGTATAATTGTTTGCATGGGTCTCCTGTTGCTATCAACAGCTACGTCTTTAGATCCTCCCACCGCTAACACAGCTCTGCCTTCATCAGCTACCTGTCATGTAGCCTTGAGCAGGTTATTTGCCTCTAGCATCAAATTTACCATTTATAAAGGTGGAATTAAAATAGCACACATCTCAAAAGGAGAAGTGGTAAAAGGATTCATGTGCTAATATGAGTAACACATTGAAGGAAAGAATATTTGATATGAATCAGAGAAACAGTAAAGCTCAAAATTGTTACTGATATTTTTCTCCTATATTCTTCCATCTCCTTCGTTTTCTTATCACTTTGCTGACAGTCATGTGTGGAGCAGATGTTCGAGAAGACCCAGTTAGAACATGAAAACCTTTTGCTCAGCATGTGGTGATATTAAGTGTACACATATTTACCAAATGCCAGCTCCCATTAACAGAATCTTTGATTTGTAAAGGAAAAAAAGTCAACCCAAATTATCTTTATTTAGAAAGGGTTACTTCTGGTGAGTCGAGTGATCAGAGGTCAGGTTGATTCCAAAATTGTGTGGACACACTCTAAGATGACCAAGACATTTCTTCTCCCAAGTTCTCATCGTCTGGAACACAAGCTCCATTCCATCCTTTGGCAAATAGTTTCCTCTGTGAGGCACATATTGACCAAGTGGGAGTTTGGGGCTTGTTGTTCATTGTTTGTTTGTTTGTGATTTCTTTCTCTTCTTCTACCTTGCTAGAAGATAATAAGGCTATTTCACTGGTGTGTAAAACAGATATGGCATTCTAGTGACTTTCTCTCCAGCTGAGAATTACACATGTGGAGGACCCTAGAATAAGAAAACAAACTGCTAAGGTAAGCCAGGACAAAAACATTGGCCTTTAATCTTATAAGCTAAATAAATGTTATTTTATACTATTTTATCATAATTATAGAAATCTAATAGTTTAATGCAGGCATGACTTAAACCATACCTGTATCAGTATTATGTTCTCACGTTTGACCACCCGTTACTCTGCCAAGCTTGTACTGTTGCTTTTCATAGATAACTCACGATGATGATTAAAATACCTGCCAAGTTGCTTGTGTTCTCCATCTGGTCCTTCTGGTCCATTTGAGAATATGATGCTAAATATTGAAACAAACACTCTGCCACAAGCAGTCTTGTGTGCTTAGTGACTTGGCAGGCAGTTACAAGCAATAAGCCTGGAATGTCGAAGAATTCTTAGAAACTTCTCAGCTTGACCAAACATGGGCAAAACTGAACTCATAACAACCAGGAACTAACAAAGTAAGACTGTGGATAATTTTTAATAGCTGCATAAATCATCCCAGACCTTAAATAAGAGATATATTTTTAATTGATAATAATTGAAATTCTTGTTCTTTAAAATCTTATTGACCATTCTGTTTCCAGATAGCATTGATGTTGTAAAAATAAATGTACCCAGATATCTTTGTCTATATGCACTGCATGCCTGTGTACACGAGTACTGTGTATGTGTGTATGGTGTACACACATGTAGGGAGGACACATGCGTGTGCATGCATACAGAAGATGTTGAGGGTCTCAATCTCTCATTCTGATACAAGGTCTTTTGGGACCCTGAAGTCAAGCTTGAACAGCAAGCAAGCCTGGACAATCATGTCTCCATCACTTACAGAGCTGGGGCTACAGTCACATGGCTGTGACTTTTTACATGGTATCTGAGATCCAAACTCAGGTGCTCATGCTTATATAGCAAAACATTCTTATCCATTAAGCTATGTCACCAATCCCCAAAAATATCTTTAATCAGGAAGTTTGAGAAATCATTCATCATGCTTTTCCTGACAGTACACTTTACATGGAAGGAAAAGCATGTTTGAAACAAATTCACATTTTTTTCTTTAAAAATTAAGGTAAAGTGCTCACCTTACTAGACCTGGATGGAGGTGGGGGTTTCTTGGACTTCCCACAGGGCAGGGAACCCTGATTGCTCTTTGGGCTGATGAGGGAGGGGACTTGATTGGAGGAGGGGGAGGGAAATGGGAGGCGGTGGCGGGGAAGAGACAGAAATCTTTAATATATCAATAAATTTAAAAAATAAAAAATAAAGACCTCCTGGATGTAAAAAAAAAAATTAAGGTAAAACTTTAGGTATTGAGACTAAAGTCAGAAAGACTTCGAGAGAATATACCTTGAAAGTGCTTTTTAAACTCAGTGGACTAGAAAGAATACACTGTAGTCTTCCCACACACAAAGGATAAAAATCTGGCGATCCAATTAAAATACATCTTCATCTTTCTGGCAGTTCTTCAAGTTCTCCGTTTTAGGGAGTCCTGCCTGATTAGTATGATGCTGGGGTCATTTGGCTGTTTAGACATCTTTGCTGAAGCAGGAAGAGCTGTCAGCCAAGGTAGTTTGAGGAAAGCAGAGTGGTACTTGGCTGGGTTTAGAAGGAAATGTGGCATCCAGCAGAGGTAGAAGCATTGTCTTTTCTATTGTATTCCTCCAACATTGACATTCCTTCTCATCCCTTTCCGCGTTTGAATCACAAGATTGGCCCAGCACAAAAATACTATACCCAACCCTTCTGCCATGTGCCTTCCTTTCCATACCATTTAATTTTAAGATTTTGGGGATGGTGTGGGGGAACAGTTATTAGGGAAGCCTCCACACTAAGGTATAAGTGGCAGGTGCAACTGATATGAACACCTTTTAGTCACTCATCTGTATTATTGTTTTAGCTGAGAACTGACTTTGGCATCATCAGTACAATTCATATATTTTATGAATTACCAATTCATCCATTATGTTTTCTTCTGCATACAAATGGGATTCTAGTTGGGACGAAAAAGCCATAGTGGGTGATAGCTCATGAAGACTTACATAACATCTATTATGAAACTAATAAATTGTTATCTTTACTCTGTCATCTTCTTGATGTTCTTTTATGTTCTCTGCTTCTTTCAAATCTGATCCTTCATTTCAAAACTTTATTCTCAAACTTTAATCTGAAAATTCAAATTCTTTTCCCTTTGGCCTCGACAGCACCCCATTTTTCTACAAGCTCATTGCTAGCTGATGAAAAAAATTCTTTAGATGACACCGCTGATTGAATTGGCTTATCTGTCCCAAGTCTTAGTTACCCCCAGAACATGTGTCTTATGCTTACCTAGAATATTGTGTAAGCATTTGTCTTCAGATGGAAATATTTTTTATCTTTTCAAATAGTTCATATTTTATCACTTTAAATCTCTAGCAGCTGAAATTACAGTGCTGTAATGTCTGACTGCTCTTTTTATAGCTAACATTTGTCTTTTTAAAATCTTAATTTTTAGACAAACTGTTTTAAAACTCAATCCATAAGCAGTTGTCCATTTATAAAATTTTAGCTCAAAAAAATCAGATTCCAAACTGTGGTGGTTTGAATGAGAATGTCCTCACTGGTTGGTACTGTTTGCATATTTGATACCCGGTTGGAAAGGAGAACTCTTTGGGAAGGATTAGAGCTGTGGCTTTGAAGAAAATGCTGTGTCACTAGATTTTGAGGTTTCAAAAGCCCACACCACCATTCTCTCTTTCTCTCTCTCCTCTCTCTCTCTCTCTCTCTCTCTCTCTCTCTCTCTCTCTCTCTCTCTCTCTCTCTGTCTCTCCCTTTCTCTCTCCAATTTGTGGATCAGATGTAAGCTCCCAGTTTGCTTGCCTACTGCCTTCCATGCCATGGTCATAGATTCTAACCCCCAGAATTAAATGGTTTTTTTTATAAGTTGCCTTAGTCCTAGTTTTGTCAGAGCAATACAAAAGTAATAAAGACACAAACCAAAACCTAGATTTCCCATGAAAAATAACATGTCTCCAACCCAATCCTCTATACTAGCAGTTCTCAGCCTGTGGGTAGTTGAAAGACCCTTTCACAGGGGTCACCTAAAACCATCAAAAAAACATATATTTACATTATCAATCACAACAGTAGCAAAATTACAGTTATAAAAATGCAATTGAGTGTCTGGGGTCACCACAACATGTAGAACTGTATTAAAGGGTTGCAACATTAGGAAGATTGAGAACCACCACTCTATACAGTGATCTTCTCTGTCTCTGAGTTCCTTTTGCCAATTATGATGTAAAGATTTAATTTTACTTACACGGACACTATCTTTTGATGTTTTTCTACTCTTCTCAAACTATTTAAATCTATTTAGCTATGTGTGTTTACATCTCATTTTCTTAAAAATTCTCAATATATGGTTATTTTTATTACTTTTTATTATTCTCATATATTAGAACCCAAATGCCCCTCCATCTCCTCTCCTCAGTCTCCCCTCCCATTTCCAATTTCACCCAGAACTACACCCCTCTGTTTCCCCTCAGAAAAGAGCAGGCCTCCTAGGGACAGCAACCAAACATGGCAGAATATATCAAAATAACACCAGGTCAATACTATCACATCAAGGCTGAAAGAAGTAACCCAGTGAAGGAATGGGGTCCTACAAACAGACAAAAGAGTCAGCAACTGCCCCGGCTCCCACTCTTAGGAATCTCACAAGAACACCAAGCTACTCAGCCATAGCATACATGCAGAAGATCTAGGTGAGACCCCTACACGCTCCCTGATCTCTGTGAGCCCCTACAAGTCAGGGTCAATTGATTCCATGAACCATATTCTCTTGGTATCCCTGAGTCCTTTAGTTCCTCTGATGCTTCCTTTCTCTCCTCCACAGGACTCCCTGAGCTCTACCTAATGATTGGCTGTGGGTTTCTGTATCTCTGCCCATCAGTTGCTGGATGAAGTTTCTCTGGTCTCTTTGAGAATTATTCTGTAGGTTCTGGTTCCATAACACTCTGTAGGCAGGACAAACTGTAGGTCAAAGGTTTTGTGCCTGGGTTATGTTAGCCTTGTGTCTGTCACCTTTCAGTAACTTTGCTCAAATCCACAGCTGAAACTAGTAACTTTCTTATATTTTTCACTCATGTCTTTCTTAGTAACGGGTTTTTGATAAGTCCTTAGTAAAATATCTCTCATTGTACCCAAGTCTGACCTTGAACTTCTAATCTTTCTGCCTCCACAACCTGAGTGCTCCAATTAAGGCATGTGTCACTACACTGGGGTTTAACAATTTTCATTTTAATGTGAGTAATAAAGGTTAATGATTTTTGTGTGTGCAATGATTATTTCTGAAATTTAATTTCCTTGATCTCTGGCTGCTAATTAAGTGCAAATGTGAATAAGAAAATATGATTCAATGTTTCCCACCACCAAATAGCTTACTGCATCCATCCAGCTGGGAACAGAAAATTCTTTAAAGAATTTTCAGAAGAAAATAGTTTATTCCCAATTTTATCCATAATCAGAAAGTCCCTTCCAAGTTTAGGATGTGTTTCATTTTGGTTTGGTTTGGTTTGGTTTTTCCAGTTGCAGTTTTGACAGTGGATGCTAAGGGAAAAAGCTAGCATTAGCAACATAACTTTTTATTCAATTTAAATATCAAATTAATCAAAGTAAAATTAATTTGGATAAAAAATTTTAAATGTGGTCATTTTAGTACAAACCAATATAAAAATTTCTCACTAATAAATTCATAATGTATTGCTTCCTAATTTAGGACACCTTTACTTCTGGTTTGTCTCATATTATTAGCAATTTCCACAGTGTGGTGGTTCTGGATCATTTATAGAAAATAAGAAACAGGACTGGTGAAATGACTCAGTGGGAAGAGATGCCTGCCACCACTACTGACAACCTGAGTTCTGTCCCAGCACTCACACGATGGAAGACAAGAGCGGACACCCACAACTTGTCATGTGACCACCACCAAGAAGACAGTTTGCTGGAGTCCTTTCTCTTCTTCCACCACGTGAGTCTTGGGAATGAACTCAGAGCACCAGGATGGGTGGCAGATGTCTTTTTCTGTCTATGCCATTTTAGTCGTCCAGCTATAGTATGTCTTCTAGCGATCAAAAGGAACCTTGCTTGGGAGTTCCATTATAGTTATGAGGAAAGGAGAATTAGGTATGAATAGACCACACTTTCAAGTATAGTAAGAGACAAAACTTTATAGTAGAAAAGAATCTTGTAGATGTCACCTTCACTAGGTGATCATGGCTGTGAACATCTGTGTTGAGTAGTACTGAGAACAAATGTCAGCAGAGGATCTGATCAATATACTTCTAGAAGAAGTACAGCCTGGTCTAACTGTGAGACAAGGGGGGGGAGGGGAATCCATTGTATAAGACAGCAGCTCAGTAGTGCTTAAAACGCAACAACTGAAAAAAAGAAAAAAAAAAACACAGAAGGGTAGAAAATTGCCATAAGCCAGGGAAACTGGAACTTGTGATAACTAAGTGTGTCCAGGTTTGGATTCTAAGGCAGAAATATAACACTGATGTACAAACTGGTGATGTCTGAAGTGCACTTACTGAAAAATACTAACGCTGTTTTCATCATTTTGACAAGTACAGTAAGTTAAGATCATTAACCTCAGGGGAAAACTGGATAAGGAACATAAAAAAAACTGCATTCTTTTTGCAAATCTTCTCTTTAATTCAAAATTCATTCCAAAATAAAATGTTTTTAAGAGGATGATGAAAAGGAGAATGGTGTGCAAAACACAGACATTTCAAGATGAAATTAAACCTGGATGTGTGTAGCTAACCAGACAAGACGTAAGTATTTTAAACACTATATATGAGGAATTAGCTGAACTAGTATAAGAATTTTTAAGGAATGATTATCTTTCTCCTAGTTTCTTACATAGTGTGTTTATATTCTACGCTATGAAATAAATTTCAATTTGACCAATAACATGCTATTTTATCTAAAATAGAAAGGAGAAAAAAATAAAATAGAAAGGAGAAAATAGTGAGCAAAGGCATGTCTATAATTGGTTAACAGGATATGTCTGGTATTTATAGTTTAATTCCTCTTTCTGTGATGTTAGTCAATGCTGCACAAAAGTTTCTCTTTTTTCATCTTAATTTTTGACATGCTGGGCATTAAACCCAAAGCCTTTCACTTGATAAGTAAATTTTTCTCCCATTAGGCTGTACCCCTAACTCTTGGGTTTTCAGTTGGCCTGAAAGTCATGCCTCTGTCTCTTATGGGCCATAATGTCTAGGTTTCAAGTCCTCTTAAATAAGGAGTGTCGATCCTCAGTGACTCTCATGGCATCACAAATATAATACACTGGAAATGCTATGTATGGGTCCATGATGCCACAACGGTCAATGTACTCAACTCTGAAACAACAGCCCTGTGTCTTGTGACTCAGAGTGCATGATCCCAGCTAAGATGATTATGTCCTTTGTTTTCCCATCTGTTCTATAGTGTGGAGAGCTCTAAAAAAAAAAAAGGATTAGTTCCAACACCAGATTGAGCATCAGCATTCATCATATTCTACTCAAGCATCCCTCCTTTGGCACTACATTGTTTAAACCAACAAAACTGAAAGTTCAAGAGATCCAAAATGGGCAATTAAATCCAAATGTTAGAAGCACTGGCTCTACTTATGATTCTTGGTTTCGAGGTTCACATTTTATATTTTTAAATCACAAAAAAAGTGCTACATATAAAATATTTCAGAGAATCTTACAAGTATTTAAGCCCTTCCATAAAGTCAACTACTTCTGAGAGATGGGATGCATAATAACACAAGGAACTCTTTGATAGTTGGACTATTATTTCCACTTATATATAAAATTATTTAGTCAGAAGTGATGCTATGCTTGAATAACAACAGTGCAGAAGACATTCAATAAGGCCGTAAAGATGATACTGGAAACTCCACGGCCCCTACACAAGTTCCTGCCTTGAGTTCCTGATATGCCTTCCCTGGATTGTGGGCTACAAGCTGTAAAATAAACCCTTCCTTCCCCCCTCCAAAAGATGGTGCTGGAAGTATGAAGGATGAAGATGGCAAATGTACAGCAAAAAGTCTATCCTAGTGAATCCAATCACTCCATCTGTTATGGAAAATGTCTCCTAATCACTTTGCCAAAGATATATTTGTTTTTCCAGGAAATCAGAACAGGAGTCCCAGCTTCACTTCTTAATGATTTTTAACAAATGAGGTTTTATTTGCAGTACAAATAGGATCAACTTTAATATGGGAGAAATTACAAAGTAAAGCCATAATGACCTCAGTAGCTCTTGTAACATCTTTGTTCGTAAGCCTGTTCAATAAGAACCGGATTGGGCAAGGAATTGCATGATTGGACCCACAGAGATAATCTCTTCTAAGTTATTACTGAAGCATTCTTCCACAGAATGATCCAGCTAGCAAGTCTTCACCAGGGCATCACTGCTCTCATACTTTGTACTTATTCCAAGAGACCAATTCATACTTCTCTTCCCCAAGTTATAATTGTTATCCATCTTTTTGACTTACTCTTTTTAATACCTTCATATCTAACCTATTCATCTGCATTGCCCATAAATTATTGTAAATTGGTATATCCTCTGATGAAGAGACTTTTTCAGTTCCTCCAACATATCCCTCAGACTAATTTATTATAAAATGGCCATCTGCCATCTGCTTTATTAATTTGAAAACAAAGCAAAATCCTCCCCCACGCTGAATCATCTCTCTATATGAATGTTCTCTGAAGGGCATTCTAGAGGTTAAGATCTATACCATAGGAGTAGGAACATTGAGTGTATTGCTTCTTCTTAATCCCCTTGTGTTTTTGAAATCTGGTAAATCTGAATTTTTATACACCAATATAATACGCTGAAGGTAAATTGCTTAATATAACTGACTATATGATAGAAAACAGCATTGTATTTAGAGCTCTGGTTACAGTTACCTGCTTATGTTTTACTCATGGCCAATAATAAACTAATAGGACACAAACTTGCAGTAATATCTGGTGTCTACTATTGCTATCTTAGCTTGACTTCAGCCCGTTCTATATGACACGCTAATCTAGAAAAGATACCATAAACTCCACTGGCTCTATCAATTCACAAGGGCCACATTACGGACTGATGTTCTAGAGCAGGAATGATTTCCTTGTTTTGGTTTCCTTATTGTAAATAGTTCCGCAAGTACTTCAGTTCATAAGCATGGTAGAAACACATACTCATGTGCATCGCATTAAGAGAGACTGTTAGAAGATTATCATTCTGGATGACACATCTCAACAATCTCACAAAAGTTGTAAGGAAATGTTAGGTCTCTGAGTTCAAATGTTCCATTTTCTATTCTCTACCACATGTAGGTATTAGCAGACTGTTACTGTTGTAGAAAAATGACTGAGGAAAATATAAGGAATAATAAGATAATATAAGGAAAAATAAGATAATAGTAAGCCCTCAGGGATGAATTACAGCAACAAATGTAGGGTATTAACATTGTTTTATTTAAACACAGATTCCTTTTAACCTTAATTTGTTAGTTAATGTTTTATCAATTTGAGCAAACTTACAGTCATCTGAGAGAGGAAATCTAAACTAAGAAAACTGTTCTGTCAGATTGGTCTATAGGTAAGTCTCTGTGTCATTTTCCTCATTGGTGATCCATGTAGGAAAGCCCAGCTCACCTAAGGCTGTACCATCCCTGGGGAGGTGGTCCTGGGAGGTGTACGAAAGATAGCTGAACGTGAGCTTAGAGAGCAAGTCAGTAAGCAGCATTCCCTATGACCTCTGCTTTAGTTCCTGCTTCCGGGTTCCTGTCCTGCTTGAGTTCCTGTGTTGGTTTCCCTCAGGGATGTATGACTACAGGGACTAAGACATAAACCAATAAACCCTTTCTTCCCCAAGCTGCTTGTGGTCAGTGTTTTAGCACATCGATAGATATCAAAATAAGATACTTATCAAATATGTATAGATAGCTATGCAGCAAATCAACTTCAAGATACAAAAGACATTGATTTGGCCCATTACACAGATGCGCATGAAACAGTAGTTCAACTAGAGTCCTGAAACACTTATAACCACCACCATTTGATATCATTCTGTGAGCTCTACCTATCTGCCCTCTGCACAAGCCGAATGGGTATTTAAACTCCTAGAAATCATCATTACTGTGCCTGTTCTTATTTGGCAGCTGTAATTTCTGAAAGTGACCCATCAAAGTGATATAATTTTTGACTTACCATTTTGTTAGCAGAGTCATGCTCTACAGATTTCCAAATCTTCTTCAGGGTTTGGGGATTTTTGTTTGTTTTGTCTTTGATTTTGTTTGCCTTAACCACATGTATCAGGACAAGATCTAGAAATCTCTCATTTTATGAATATATATATATAATTATCTACAGTGAAACTGTGCTGGCTAGAGTTATGTCAGCTTGACATCAACTATACTTATCCGAGAAGAGGGAGCCACAATTGAGAAAATACCTCCAAAAGATCCAGCTGTAGGCCAGCTTGCAGAGCATTTTCTTAATTAGTGATTGATGGGGGAAGGCCCAGCCCATTGTGGGTGGTGCCACCCTTGGGCAGGTGGTACTGGTTTCTATAAGAAAGCAGCCTGAGTAAGCCATGAGGAGCAAGTCAGCAAGCATCACCCCCCTCCATGTTCTCTGCATCAGCTCCTGCCTCCAGGTTTCTGTCCTGTTTGAGTTCCTATCCTGACTTCCTTAGATGATGAACTGTAATGTGGAAGGGTAAGCTGAATAAACCCTGTTTTTGCCAAGTTGTTTTGGTCATGGTCATTGTAGCAATAGAAACCCCAACTAAGACAGTAACTAAGGAGGAAAAATGTAGTAGTGGTTTGGGGGCAAATTGAATTGAACTTGAAATGGTCTTGAAACAACATTGTTATATCCTCTGACGTCCACTTGACCAGTGGCTCTTAGTGACTTCTGGTCATGGGGACTAATCACAGGCTCAATTTATACCAAGTAAGTCTCATCCAGATATTTCATTGGTTTTTTCTCAGTGCACAATATCCATCAACCTTTGATGGACAGACAGAAGAAATTCTTAAGCAATATGAGGCAGCACTCACAAGACCTGCAGCATTTCAAGCCAAACAGGGTCTCAGCACTGAGAGAGGGAAGTGGATACTGAGCCCCACCCCTAATCAAGAAGGTATTTATAATTGATACACACTAGTGAAGGGAAAATAAGTACTCTTATATACTTATATACATGGTTTCACCACAGGAGTCAATGCTCAGGAGTAGTTGGCCAATACAAAATGAATTCAATGCTTCTTTGTGGACTTTTTGTTTTACTTTCTTTTTTTTTTTTTTTGTCTAATTAATCTTGGGCTTGTTTGTTTTGAATTTTGTTTATTCGGGTTTTATTTCTTTTTTCGTCTTTGTTTTTTGGAAGAGAAGAGAGAAAGGACATAAAGTTGGATAGATAGGGAGGTGGAAAGGATCTGGAAGAAGTTGGGGAAAGGAAGGAACATATCAAAATATATTGCATGAAAAAAAATCTAATTTAAAAAGCAATTAATATTCATTCCCTAATTTTTCATGAAATGAGCACCTTTTATGTAATTGGTATTCAAATAATAGAATAAATATGTATATACTTCTGTTTTAGTTAGGTTTATGTTGCTGTGAAGAGGTACCATGACCACAGCAACTCTTATAAAAAAAAAATTTAATTGGGGTGGCTCACTTACAGTTTCAGAGGTTCAGACCATTATCATCATGTTGGGGAGCACAGCAGTGTGCAGGCAGATGTACTGGGGCTAAGAGTGCTGTCTTGTAGCAACAGGAAGTCAACCGACAGTCACACTGAGGGACGCTTGAACAAAAGAGACCTCAAAGCCCGCTCCCACAGTGACACACTTCCTTCAACAAAGCTACACCACCTAATAGTGCCACTCCCTTTCAGGGCCATTTTCTTTCAAAGCACCACAGATATTTACATAGGATATATTTTTGCAAGAGTGTCTATCCTAGTTAAGCATGGTGGCCCATGCCTTTGATCCCAGTTCTTGGAGGCAGAGGTGGGAGGATCTCTGAGTTTGAGGAGGTCTATAGAACAAGTTTCAGGACAGCCAGGGCTACACTAAGAAACCCCATATGGGAAAAAAAAGTGTCCATCTGTTATTTATGCAGAGAGGCTGCATTCTA
This sequence comes from Microtus ochrogaster, assembly GCF_000317375.1. Taxonomy (NCBI): domain Eukaryota; kingdom Metazoa; phylum Chordata; class Mammalia; order Rodentia; family Cricetidae; genus Microtus; species Microtus ochrogaster. The sequence goes on along the minus strand of NW_004949100.1, from coordinate 12,185,627 downwards.
TGAGAAGACTCAAGAATGAAAGTCAAACCTAGAATTTATATGGTTTCAACAAAGGTTAAAAAAGGGATTTCTGGAACCCTGGCAGTTTTTTCTAATCTCAAGACCCTATGGCTAGCAGACAATGAGGACTGCTGAGAAGTCAAGAACAATGGCACTGGGTTTTGATCCTACTGCACGTAATAGCTTTGTGGGAGCCTAGCCTGTTTGGATGTTCACCTTACTAGACTTGGAAGGAGGTGGGAGGTCCTTGGACTCCCCACAGGGCAGGGAACCCAGTCTGCTCTTGAGCTGATGAGGGAGGGGGAGTTGACTGGGGGAGGGGAGGGATATGGGAGG
>NW_004949100.1:12167390-12185191 GCF_000317375.1 Microtus ochrogaster | reverse complement strand
AAAGACACACACTAGAAAAATAAATAACTAATAAAAAAATTAAAAAAAGACCCTATGGCCACCAAGTTGTCATCAAAGACAGGAGTGGGCCTAGCTCCTTCATAGAGTAAGTAAGTACAGTCACCATTAAATTGACCAATTATAAAATCACCCCAATTACAGCAGGACAGAAAGCTTTAGGAGATTTCTACATGAATTTGATGTAAAAATATCATTGGTGGACATTTGGGCTTTCAATTATCAATAAGTAGATTCAAAATTATGTCAAAATGAGTAAATGAAATATTTAATAATTACAAAGGAAACAACATTCACTGTTAGATAAAGAACTGTGGAATATCTTGTGTCTCACCTCTACAGTTTGCGCTTACATAGAGTAATGGAATTACTCTAACAAAGACGACCTGGAACTAGCTCTATAGACCAGGCTGCCCTCAAACTCACAGAGATTCACGTGCCTCTGCCTCCCAAGTGCTGGGATTATAGGTGTGCACCACCACTGCCCAAGACTATTGTTTAGCTATCATATGAGAATGGCAGCGTGAGAAGAGAGAATATGGGGAACAAGACAAGCTTTAGCTTATCTTACATATCAACATAAAGCCATTATACTGACCAATCATCAAATAAGTTTTTTAATGCAACTGGAAGAAATTTTTTTTTTAATAATTAGGTGCAAAATGTCAAAGCAGTCACCAATAGCGGAGGAGGGGGGTAAGAGTAATTGAGAAAAATTATGAGCCAAGAAAAGGCTGCATATACAAAATGTGAATACTTCAACCACAGACATGAAGAAACTTGGTATGGATCAGTTCCCTTTCACTTAAGGGAAAAATTATCATAGACAAGCAGAATAGGGGTGCCTAAGGTTTGAGTGCTAGGCAAATTTCATCTCTTCTAATCTTACAAAGACTCTGAAATAGGCATAATTTTCACATGGCACACAAGACAGTGGGCGTTCAGAAAGTTTCAGCGATTGACCAATAACCCTGATGGTTTGAAAGGGTGTACAAACCAAACCATCTGACTCCATAGTCCTTGTTTATCCTGTTCACATGTACTTCCCACAGGAAAACATCTTTATGACTATTAAAGATGTCCTGGGCTTGCCATATATTAAATGGCCTTGAACTATTTGCAAGAAAATGCAGTGGTTGCCTTTAATGTAGAAATGGACAAAGGTATTCTCATTAATATCAGGATGTAGAAGGGAATAAGGGCACTTTGGCTACTATGGTACTTCCTTCATAAAGTGAATGATTTTAGCAGAGCAACAAACATGCATCCATTTGGAAAACCCCTGTGCTTTAAGAACAGCTGTCTAAATGTTCCACCAAAAAAAAAAAAGAAAGAAAGAAAGAAAGAAAGAAAGAAAGAAAGAAAGAAAGAAAGAAAGAAAAGTAAATACAGAATAAGAACTCTTGCCTGAGCAAATTATTAAAACAGAAGTATTGGTTTATGATGGTATAACCAGGAAAACAGTGGGCTTGATGGAAATAGCCATGAACAAAGCCTCAGATAGCAAAGATAGCTCATCTCCATGGATTCAATATAACTTTGACAGAACACAAAAGCAAAACAGAAACACAAGCAAAAACATACTTATCTCCTACAGAAGTTCTAACAGCAGTGTAAGCAACTGAGTTGGGGTGGGGGGGCTATTGTTTGTTTGTTTGTTCGTTTTCGTTTGTTTCCTTTTCTTGGCTTTTTAAGTCCTGACTGTCCTGGGACTAACTATGTAGAACAGCCTGGCCTTGAATTCAGAGATCCTCCTGCCTCTGCCTCCTGAGTTCTGATATTAAAACCGAGTGCCACCACTGCCCAGCTCAGCAAGTGAATTTTTAACAAAACATCCTGTCATATTTATCTTCAGGTTTATGAAAGAGTAATATTTCTGACTTCTTTCCAATAGAGATTTATAGCCTAAAGAAGTATTTAAAATGCTACTTTTCTCAAGTCTTATTGACCTTCTTTTGACTCTGTGACATCAACATTTTTATGGGGCAAATGCTGTATTCCTGTGGGTTTAATCTATACTGTTGGAGATAATACTCCCTGAGAGTTCACTTTATAAAAACCAGATTTCTTTTTCATATTTTAATGTCTTCAGAAAATTGTAATATAAAAAGTATAAGTCAATTTTCATGAAAATGTCATAATTAAACTCATTACAAAAAATATTTCAATTTCTTCAATAACTATAATGTAAAAGGTATAATTATTCATTTGTATAAAATGTCATAATGAAACTCATTAAAAATTAATAAGAGAAAAATACTAAAAAGGTATTGTTAGCAGCACACTATCAAAGCAAACTCTACGGATAAGAAAGAAAGTAAATGGGCCATCAATTATCCTAGGAATGGTTATAATAATTCTCTAATGTCCTGAATATTTAGGTTAATGATATACTGAAAGAACACATTTTGTTTTGTTTTGTTTTGTTTTGTTTTGTTTTGTTTTGTTTTAAATTGCTAGTTTGAAGTTCTTATAGTACTATGTCAGTTTTAAAAGACTATCTTCAATTCTCGGATTTTGAGTTTGCATGCCAAATGAGAATACATCATTCAAAGATTTTCCCTGTGGCCAAGTTTTAGAGAAGGTGGTAATAATTCCAGGCATTTGAGCAGATGAGAAGTCCAACTGTTTACACATGAGACACCCTAAGGAAGCTGTTACCTAGACTTGAACTGGAAGTTGAAACGGAATTAACTATGCTAGGTAGAAGTAAATCATAATTCTATAACAAAGTATATGAAATCGTAACAGCCTAAACAACTATACAGGAGAAGTATGTTTGTAAGCTAGGTTTCTAATAAAAACAGCTTAAGTATAAATGTGTATCACCTTGGCAGTTCTAGGACCGTGCAAATGTGTTGTGAAGAATTAAACACAATTCCAGAGTCACCCAAGAAACCAAAGTTTAAAGTATCTTAGAACTTTTGCAGCCTGGCCGCAGAACGGGGCCAGGAACTGTTTCTTCTAACTCTTGAAGGGATCATCCACAAACCAGAAGGTGATGGGCGGAGTCACATTCCAATCTTGCAGAGCAGTCTCTGACTCACAGAGAGGTTCGAGGCTAAGTTTTCATTTTCCACACCCGTCCATACCTAACTCACTGGCTTCTCCCAATGTTATATGAGTCAGGCTCCTGGAGACGACAAGAAAAAGAGATAGGACAGGTTTTCCCAGAGCAGTGGGAGTTTTTGTAAGAAGAGACACAGAAGTAGGTCAAAACAACAAAAACCTCTGAGCACTCAGATTGGTTTCTGCTGCTCTTATTCTCCTCGAGTTTCTAAGAAAGCCACTATGTGATCAATGTATTTCAGAAGTCTTTTCAAGAAAATGCCGGATCTGGTGGATTAGGCAGAACTCATTGATGAAAATTGGCTATAAGAAACTACCTGGATCTTGACCACCTTTTTTTTTTTAAACATACTCTGTGGTAACCAGTAAGAAAATAATTGCCTAGTATATTTATTTAGGGTTGTGATTCTCAACTACTGTGACATGGAGGTAAGTTCTGTTTTCAGAATGGTCTGAATTAAATCTTGAATTTACTACATCTAACATCAGCTGGTAAAAGTTATTTGATCTTCCTGAGGCTCTATCAGAAAGGTTTTGTGTATTATATATGTCTATGTGGTGGTAGAGATTAAATCATATAATCCATCAGAGCACATAGCAAAAAAAAAAAATGAGGTGGCATCATTGCTTAGAAAAAGCCATGAAATCGTACATGATTATTAGTCATCTGAATACCCATTTGCATACCACTATAAATCTTAGGAGTATATACTAATCATGTACTTACTATATGTTCTAGAAATGTGCTCCTTAATGTTGTTTTAAGTGGGTTGAAAATTTATATGCACACAGAAACCTAACCACAGCTATTCATAGCAGCCTCTTTCATGATTGCCAAAATGTGAAGTATGTAAGATGTCCTTCAGTAAATACATGAATAATTGAACTCTGGTATAGCTCACAACAGAATATTATTCAGAACCAAAACACAAATGAGCTAGCAAGTCATAAAACAATATAGAGGAAAAGTCAAATTATTGTTTCTGAGTAGTTTGGAAAGCTACAGCATGACTTCAACTATATAACAAACACCCTGGAAGACAAAGAACTATCAAGAGGGTGAAAAGAGTATTTGCTACAGATCAGGGGAGGGAGGGAGAGAGGAAAGACTAAGCAGAGAACAGAAGAGGGTGAAGATCCTTTGTAGGATGATGTAATAGCATATTCAAGTCATTATACACTTTTTCAAACCGGTGAATGTTTGTCAGGAATAAAGATTAACGTAAACTTTAAATGCATGACGGGTTGTGTAGGTTCATGAGTATTTAGAAATACACAGCTCTGGTAGAAGACGACAACACGGAAGCCATGCATGGTGACACCACGGAACACAGAGCAACTCTCTGTGCCAGAACCCAAAACAGTCTCTTTGAAAAACTTACAGCTAACTTCAAAGAATTGATCTTTAAAAGTGAACTTGAACTAAATGAATTATCCTTGTGGGTGGTAAGTTCTGATCCCAGAAGTTATGGATTTTAAAACCAGAATACTACTGCCAGCTTCAGAATATGCATTGTTGGGTGGATGGAACTGAGAAGTTTTCAAAACACTACGATTGCCCTTGGCTGCTGTCTTGGTTAGGGTTCCTATTATTGTGATGAAACACCAGGACCAAAAGCAATGAGGGAAGGAAACTGTTTATTTGGCTTACATTTCTCTGTCACTATTCACCACTGAAGGAATAAAAAAAAAAAAAATCAAGCGGAGCTGGAACCAGAGGCAGGAAGTGATGCAGAAGCAATGGAGGAGTGCAACTTACTGACTTGCTCTCCATGGCTTACTCAACCTGCTTCTTATAGAACCCAGGACCACCAGCCCAGAGGTGGCCCCATCTGCAATAAACTGGGTCTTCTCACATCAATCAGTAGTTAAGAAAATGCTATACAGGCCTGCCTACAGCTAGATCTTTTGGAGACATTTCCTCAAGCGGTGTTCCCTCCTCTCCAATAACTCTAGCTTGGGTCAAGTTGACATAAACTCACCAGCACACCTGGTGCCTTGTCAACGTGACACACAACACATCATGATTAAGACAGATCCTTTCCTCCTTTCTTATTCTCCCCAAGATCTCACATTAATATGAACATCACAATATAAAATGTTTCATTATTTGGAAAGTCCCACAATCTTTAAAAATTCAAACACTTAAAAATTCATTCCCTTTACAATGATCAGTCTCTTTTAAAAATCCGAATGATTTTAAAATTCAAAATCTCTCGACTATAGACTCCTGTCACATTGAAAGCAAATTAAATACTTGCTTACTTTAAGAGGGAAGAACTACATCATAGTCACAATCTGAATTAAGAAAACCTAAATTCCATCTGTGTAAATAACTCCATAGGCAATGTCTGGGATCAACTTACCATCTTTTGGGTTCTTCCAAAGGGCTTGGGTCATTTCTTGGGCCCCACCCTCTGGAAGTACACACAGCTTGCCTTCTAAGCTTCAGCTGGCTCCTGTCCACTCCTGCTCATCCCATGGTACCGGCATCTCCAAAACTGCTGTGGCCCCTTGCTGTGACTGGACTGAACCTTCACCAATAGTCTGCTCTTCATGAACACTCATGCCTTCAAAACCAGCACCACCCAGGTGATTCTTAGACTACCAAGTTCAGCTGTCAGCATGAGGAACAAACTTGATCGCCTCTGGAACTCAGCTTCTGTTTGCTGATCCTGAGGAAGCACTTCCTAGAAGTGCTAGAAGACTTTGCTTCAATGATGTTGGTTTCTTCTTAATCACAGTTGATTCTTCAGCACCAGCTGACCACATCTGTTGTCTCAACAAATTAGGGGTTTTGCGTTTGTGTTTCTGTTTGCTGGTTAATCATAATGTATTCTTCAGCTCCAGCTGATCAGAAACAAAGATTCTTCACACAAAAGGCCCAGTAGAACCTTTGCTTCCCTCTGAAACTTCACAAGCCAGGATTCCATCTTCTGTACAGCTCTCAATATTCTTTTCTTTCAACCTCCTCCAGAACAAGTCACTTAGCTTTCAATACTCAATGGGTTTTCTAACTCAAAGTTCCTATGTCTTTCCACAGACCTCCCCAAAACACGGGTCTGTCACACCAATACCCCACTATCCTGGTACCAATTTTTATCTTAGTTAGGGTTTCTATCGCTATGATGAAACTCCATGACCCAGAGAAATTTTTGGAGAAAAGCGTTCATTTGCTTACACTTCCACATCATAGTTTTTCAATGAAAGAAGTCAGGACCGGAACTCACACAAAAGCAGGAAACTGGAGACAGGAGCTGATGAAGAGGCCACGGAGGAGTGATGCTTACTGGCTTGCTACCTGTGTCTTATTCAGTCTGCTTTCTTATAGAACCCAGGACCACAAGCCCGGGGATGGCACTGCCCAGAACAGGCTGCCCCCCTCTCTAATCAGCCACTAATTAAGAAAATATTCTCTAGGCTTGCCTACCCTATCTTCTGGAAACATTTTCTCAGCTGATGCTCCCTCCTCTCCAATGACGCTAGCTTGGATCAAGTTGACATAAGCTAGTCAGCACAGTTGACAACAAGAACTAGACTCAAGGACCCTATTAGTGAAGATTAATAACAAAGGATACAGAGAAACCTACTGGAACTGAACTGGAAGCCTCCCTCCTGCCCATTCCCATTGATAACACTGAAAGGTGTTATACAAGCTGTTGGGAGAAAATAATTATCAAAATCACCACTGACTGTATACTCTGATTGTTTCAGTATTGAACTTCCTGGGAAGATATACCCATTGGTGCAATATTGAAACAAATGATCTATGGTTAACCAACTACTTCCTGATTGGATTTGAAGCCTGCTGCCTAAGAACACATACCTGGCATTATGGAACTGGTCAGAACCCACTATTTATTTTTACACTCACAGAAAAAAATTCACGTCTAACCCTATATTAAAGAGCTGTTCTTCAGCAGTGAGTAGTGATCGAAGTGGGGACCTATAACTGGTCAAAGTGTTGAAAGTAAGTAATTACTAAGTGCTTGATTCGAAACAGGATGTTACAGGAGACGTGGCAGAAAGACTGAGAACCAAAGAAGGAATACAGTTGGGTACTGTCTTCTGGGTACAATGTGGTCACTGTAATTACGAACACACAGCAACGATAACTGCTTACATGGGGATCAGGAAGAAAAAGGAAGGAAGAAACAAAGGGATGAAAAAAAAGGAAGGGAGGGAGGGACAGGGAAAGAAGGAAGAAAGGGAGGAAGGAGGGGAGTGAGATTTGACAGAAGCATATTGGAAAGAAGGGAATTAATGGGAGTGCAAATTGGTTTGAAACAGGGTAATGGCAGGTGAATATAATCATAGTTCATTGTATACATAATAGTGTCAAAAATTAAAACAAAAGCACCAGGGGCCACTAGCCCTATATCTTTGCAATAATTCTGGGGGGGGGGTGTCGTGTGCAAAAAAGACAGCCCTGCAGAGGGAGCTGGGGGTGGGGGGTCTGTCTGCAATAATTCTGAAAAAAATAATGATCTTGAATCCTTCTGTGAGTCTTTTTGCTAAGCAAAAACATTATTTAATTTGAGGGTAAGTTTATTTGGAGTTCTATATGAAATTCACATTCCTTGCACTTACTGAAAATAGGAATATAGTATAGCAAGTCTAAGTGCTTCAGAGTTCTAAACTTAAGTGTCTTTAAGAAGTGATGTGAAACACACATGGCTGTTCACACCTGTTCGTCGTGGATGAAGCCATATCTTGCAATGGTTGTTCTTTCTCAGAGACTCTCCCCTCTGTGGCAACAGAAGTAAATAAGGGACCTTTTATAGTGAGCCTGGGAGTCCAAGGGAGAAGCTAGCCAGCCTCTGCTACCCCCCAGCATTCTCAAGAGATCCATAAACAAAGTGGACAAACATGGGCCTTGGTGTTCGCCTCAGCGAGACATCCAGCCCTAACTATTAGTTATGTGATATTAAAGGAAATTATTTGATGTTTAGAAATCTGAAGAAGAGAGAAAAGGAATAAATGAGGGTGGGGCATAACTATTGAGGGTGACACAGAGGGAGAAGAAGGGAAGAAAGAGAAATAATGCTAAGGATGTCTGTTAAAACATATCAATTTATAATCTTTCCTTCAAATATATAATATACATAATTATGTGTGTGGATTTGTGTGTGTGTCTGTGTCTATACATATTTTTTTAATGGAGTTGGAGTTACCCCACATGGGATGATAATGGTCCCTGAGGAACCATGAACTATCTAACAAATAAAAAAAAAAAAGATTAGATAGTTATGGTTATAGTTTTCCTTATTTACCAGACCCAGAGAAGAAATTCACTAAAGAAATGTGAAGTGTATAAGGTTGAGAGAACTTAAAAGATAATTTTGGATTGGTAATGCAAGTTAGAATAAAATGTAAATTAGGTACAACACTTTGGACTCACCAAAGATAGGATAGATAATTTTCCTTCTGGGTCTCAGTTTCTATCCGATCTTAGCGGCCCTTTTCCGCTCTCATCATCAGATACTATCACAATAACTATGACTCCTGCTACAACACCAAAGGCCACACTGCATTGTGTTTGCTTAGAACTCCTGTTGCCCCGAGCTTCTAAGTTCCCCAAAGTCAAAAATCATGTTCTTTTTGAGTTTTATCTCCCTAAGCTTTGAGTGTAAACCTGGTAGATAAGGAAAGAACACGTGTTTTAGTAAATAGAATAATCTTCAGGCCAAAGGAAGCTGTGTGCATCTTACTCAGTGGCAGGGTCATTGCTCTGAAAAAAATCAGCTTGAGGCACCGATAACACCTGGTCATCCCTTTCTTGGCAACACATACTGAGACAGTCTTGTTTGTGAGAGAAATGTATAGTGTTTTGCTTTGTTCCAAAAGACGTAGTTTTTGGCCTTGTTCTTGTGAACATCTTTTTACACCTCTACAACCCGTCTGACCACAGTCTTCTTCCACCAGCCTACACACACTGGCCCTGATAACCACAAACCCCCAGCTCCTACTGCCTTACAATTAAAAATACTTAATTTTCCACATGAAGGTTTCTCACTTTTCACACAATGTGAAAGCAGAAAACAGGAAAGTAAGGGTTCACCCCGTACAACACTGCAATCAGAGAAACACACAGGCAGGAAAGCACCCTGAGGAGGGCTGAGCAGACCTCAGAGGGGCTGCTGACGTCACGGCCATCGTCTGTAGAGCCTCCTCAGTGAGGTGGAGGCCACTAATGCTGCTTGTTGCCTTCGAGTCTCTGCTTCTGTTTGTAATTTTCTTTCTCATTAAATGGTGAACTTTATACTGGAAGGTCTCCTGCCTGTGCTGCACTGTGGTTTGAGAAGCCTTTGCTGGCTGTTTTGCCCTTTGAGAAATCATTTTCACCAGGGAATTAAAAGAATAAATGCATGGTTAAGAAAAATTTAAAAACTGGACAGGGAGAAAATAAATAACCCGGTTAAAAATGGGGTGCAGACTTAAACATAGAAATCTCCAAAGAGGAAACACCAGTGCCCGAGAAACACGTGAAGAGTTCAAGATCAGTAGTCCTCAGGGAAATAAAAACCAAAAGCACCCTGAGGTTCCATCTTACACCTGTCCAAATGGCTAAGAATAATCAAACAATTGACAGTTCATGCTAACGAGGATGGGGAATAAGTGGGATATTCGTTCACTGCTAGTGAGAAGATAAACTTATACAGTCACCATGGAAACCAGTGTGGCAATTTCTCAGAGAGACGGGAATCGATCTACCTCAAGATCCAGTTATGCCCTGCTGCTGGAAACGATGGTGATATCCACCATCCATGCTGCCACCAGAAACCTTGTTCATGTCTGTGATCTGTGCTGCCCTGGACTGTTATGGGCACAGGGGCATAATTTGCAGTGGTATCGATGATTCCAGACTCATATCTGAGAATGAGAGAGAGTGAAGGCTGCTGTGACAACCTCCCTTGACCCACCCACCCCCAAAAAGCAGTCTGGACATGAAGTTATTGAAGAGTCTCAGTTTTCTTTAAGGGGCTGGCCCCTGGCAGTTTGACTAGGCTCCAATGTGCATTAGGGAAACACAAATATAACTTAGTTTTTTTCTTTTCTTTTTGCTTTGGTGGGGGGGGGGCGAGCAAGGGTAGGAGGGTGAAACTGGGAGGAATAAGATGTGAGTGTGATCGGGGTTAATTGTATGAAATTTCCAAATAACTAATAAAAACACTATGTTACGGGGGGGAGGGGAGAAACAAACAAAATAACAAAAAAGTTCCAGCTATCCCACTCTTGGGCATATACCCAAAGGATGCTTCATCCTACCACAGAGGCACTTACTCATCCATGTTCACTGTTGCTCTATTGATAATAGCCAGAAACTGAAAAAATTCCTCCACTGAAGAAAGGTTAAAGAAAAGATGATACATTTACAATGGAATATTACTTGACTGTTAAAATAATAAAATCATGAAATTCATAAGGAAATGAATGGACCGATAAAAAAAAAATCACCCTGAGTGAGATAACCCAGACTCAGTAGGGGAAATATGGTGTGTATCCATTCATGTATAGATGTTAGCTATTAAATCAATGATGACCAAGCTACAATCCATATAACCACAGGGAGTGGATACAGAGTAAGAAACTGGGGGAGGGGTGATCGTGCTCCCTAGGAACAGGAAATACCATAGATAGTTGTGGATGGATAGAAGTGAAAAGACTAAACATAGAGGGGAGGTTAGAAAGGGGTAAGGGATGGAATTCAGGGATAGACAGCTAAAACTAACATCCATTTGAGGGGTCTTATGGAAACTTAATACAGTAGAACTGCCTTAAAACAGATTCATATATGAAAGAACCCTAAATGACCAAACAACAGGGGAGAAAACCCCCAACTAGACTGCCTCACCACCAAATGAAACCTCCAGTTCCAGGAATGGGTTCCATCTAACCAAGTTGTTGGCCAAAAGGGGCCCCATGGAAAGTCCCAAGAGATACAGGCTACTGTCAAAGCTATTGATTGCTTTCTCCAAACTGATAGTAATGCCCCATCTCTGAAGTCAACAGCTATACAATTTATTGAACACAGAGAAGTCAAGCTGATTCTTCTCTAAACCTTCACCCCTATGGACTAATGTCCCTGATACTGGAAGGTACTCCGCACACAACCAAGGAGAAAAGGTAACACCAAGCCAGCCACAAACTCTATGATCTACAAGGGTGACCTGCAATAGATGCTGGTGCAATAATGGCACAAAACTTGTGGGAGTAATAAACCAATATTTGGTTGGATTTAAGTCCCACTTCATGATATGGAACCCATGCGCTTACACTGCTCAGCAAGTTTGCTGCTGTGTTGTCTGTCTCGTGAGTATTTATGATGGTGGCAGCTGGCTCAGAGGACAGCAGAAATAGGCTGATAGAAAATCCTAGGTCTCCCACTCCTGTGAAATTTGACTGAAAGCCAGCTCAACAGGAAGGAAACCACACCTCATACTGGAAGCCTAGTCAGGACCCCAGCATTAGTGAGATTGACCAAAGATCTTAGCAGAGAACCTACTGCCGTCACTCCACTAAATCTGCATGGTTCCTAGATGTTTTCTTATTCCCACAGGAAAGTGTGACTCTCACTCCTCACCCAAGAAACGTCTCTTTGTGACAGGATGCCATTATAGAAAACCACAATCAACAGGTCAGGATACAGAGAACAAATGATCACATAGCAACCAATATCAATTGATGTCTTTATAACACAACCCATAAGCCTAAGTCTCAGAGAATGTCACAGAAAAGGGGTGGAAAGAGACAGAGGGCCAGGAAACCTGCTGTAAGAGGTGTCCCCTAGAAATGATAGAGAGTCTTCCTACATGGTAGCATGACATGGCTGCCTAAACATGACCTAAAGAAGACAAGCCATGATGCTGACAGAGAGCAAGGCAGGAGTTACATGTGGGGGGTGGGAGGGGTGAGAAAGGAAAAGAGGAAATGATGTAATCATATTTTATTAAGAAAGCAAAGAAAACCAGCCTACAGTTTATAATCCCGGAGAACCTAGACAGCAAAGAGGGAGCAATTGGTGGAACAGAGCTGACTGGGGGGTCTAAACAGAAAATATATGCAAGCACACACTCATACACACACACACACACACACACACACAAACACTCACATACATACACACAAATACATACACACACATGCACACAAATGTACACTCATACCCATGCACACTCACACACATGCTCCCATCCACTGAGCCATCTCTCCAGCACTGCTCTTTATTTTCCTGATATGAGTCAGAAGCAGATATTAGAGATTAATTGCTAGGGATATTTGGAGACTATATTACTTACGTTTTGATGCTGTGTAAGAAGCAGGAATACGTTTTTCTGTGCTGGTTGGTAGAGGGTAAGTTTGTTAGTCACAAATCGCAGGATCACCATTGTGTTTGAGTCACATGACACACACAGATGTTGCTGGAGAAGCAGCATCCTGCTTATCCAGACTCACTAAAGAGTGGTGCTCTTCTCTTAGAGTAGCTCACTCACTTTCCTCAACTCAGAGCGTGCACTTGGATACTCGTTTTCGGTGCTAGGACTATGTATGACTAACCATGATTATTGTGTGCCACGCCTTTGGTCCAGCAATTTTTTTTATTTGCAATCAAAATTCTTTACTCCAGCATGTTGCATATCAAAATATATCATATTATGCATAGCAAGTAGTCAAGGGTGCTTTTTATCAAACATAGAAAAGCATTTCTCTGTGTTATTTTGGGGTATCTCAAAAACATGCCTCTGGGCTAGAGCATGGGGCTTGATTAATCTGTGATTTCCTCCTTAAAATTAGAAGCAGGAATCAAGAGCGCAGCTTAATATTTTCCATTTGCTCTTCTTTCACGAGCGCCCACATTAAGTCCCGCTTCTAAGACCTGATTAAGTAACTCCTACATCTCACTGCAGCGTGCAGTGATTCCCGCAAGGCAGGAACTGTAGCTTGTTCTGCTGAATGCAAGCAATCTGGAAGCAACAGGAAAGCGAGGCACACTCTGTGAAAGAGGGAGCTCCTTCCTTCTTTTGGCTTCTGCTATTATGTTCGCTGAAGAATGCAACAGTACTAATTAACAGCGAATGTCAAAAGTACTGGTTCAAGCTTTTAAAAAGTTATTGATGATTCACAGAGCCCAGTCAGGAAGACACCATTGCTTTTGTTGTTGTTTTGTTTTGTGTTGTTTCGTTTTGTTTTGTTTTGTCTTTGATTTCCTCAGCAGCATAGCATAGAAGCAGCACATACTCCAGCTAAAGCAGGACTGCAATACTTCAAAGGCCAACCTGAGCATACAGTGAGCATCAGGCCTGCTGCGAGAACTACACAGAAAAGATCCCACTTTCCATTCCTCCACATGCACCTAAAGAAAAGGGTATAGGGCTTCATTATCCAGTGTATTTAATCTTAGACTCATTCTTATCACAAAATCAATCTGAAGTAGCTATTATACGTATTATACACACACAATTATTTTTGTCCTACTGGGGATCAAAGCCAGGACTTCATGGATGCTAAGAAGCACTCCATCTCTGAGTTGCATGTCCGGCACTGGAGTGGACTTTGGATGGCATTCAAAGAAAACATATTAAAGATAATCATTGTCAAATAAGCACATTTTTCAAATTTGTTTTCATTTTCAAAACAATATCCATGAATTATTTACAGATATTAAATATATCTGGCTATTTAGAAAATAGACACCATCTGAATATGACTTTGTAATAAAGGAATATAAAGCAGAACTCCCGTTATGGAAATCAGTTTCTATAGGATTGCCTCCCCCTCCCATTTCTAAGATATATTTCCTCTACTGAGGCAGTGCCAGGGTGGAGGTTGTCTTGTATTTAACTGAATGTACTAGAAACCTGAACACTAAGTTTTAGTCTCTCCTGTAGGTTACCACAGCATTTGTCTTTTCTGCATTATAACTATTAGACTCCTAACTTAAATTAGCTAATTTTGGATGTCTTGGAGTCCTGGGAGGCCCCTCGGTCATTGTTCAGTGTTCAGTGAGGCTGCCAGTTCTCTGTACTTGCATGGCAGAGGTGCATTGTTCTTTTTTCAGGGTCATTTGGCTTACGTTATTCCTTGGCTTAAAAGACTGCTATATCCTGATCAATCAGTCACCAGTGATACTAAAATCTCACACCCCTGGCTGTCTCTGAACCGTTCTAGAGAGACCTTTCTCATTACACTCTTGTTCATCCTAATACAGGGGAGGCTTTTTAATCACTGGTGGATCCTGTTAAAACTGTAACTCCAATTCAGTAGGGCTGGACAGGTGCCTGAGGTTCCCACATGATATCTGTAAGTCCCTGGCTCAGGCTTCCATCTTTGGAGGCCCCACCCCTATGCCCACCAAACCTTGACCCCTCCCCAGAGGAGTGTAAAGGCTGCCAAAACCTTAACCACTTCCCACCCCCTAGTCTATTTAAACTGCTCCCCCGGAAAGTCCCTCGTGCCCAACCCCCCCACCCCGTGGTTCTGTTGGGGGCTTCCTCGTTCCCCTCAGGGGACACCCAAGAGCGCAGGAATCCCATTAAAACCTGGATATCCTTTAATTCGGCTTCTTGTGATTTGGCTTGATTGGGATTTTTGGCATCGGCAGAGAGTTTGCGTTAGGAAATATTCCTAATAATATCATTACTGTAAATGAACAATATGTGGAGAAATAAACAATTTAGGTTCCTATTCATTTTTGTCCTGAAATTTCTGTTCTCAATAAAAGTACATGTGGAAAACTAGAAAAGATGTGTATGAAGAAGTGAATGACTAAATGAAGTACAAGACAACAGAAACTTTTTTTAAAGTCTTCCAAAGTATTGCGATGCTATATTAAACTAAAACACTAGCCCAAACAGCATAGACAAACTTTGAATACCTCACTTCTGTGCTCCAGGGCTGTGAAACGTGTTTATTTGCTTTCTCTCAGTCACTGCTTTCCTACCTGCTGTGATCTACAAGCTGGCTTCTCTCCACCTGCTCTCCTACCTGTGGTCCTGCACCCTGGAGGAGGCAGCCATTCTGGCCTGCGTTGATCCCTGTGTCACTTGGAAAGCTGAAATAGTGCACTTCAAGAATCCCAGGAGTTCTGGTGTCATGCATGTATTTCATTAGAGACTCGGGTATCTTACAAAGGTCGTGATTTCTGCTTTGTTTAGTTTTGTGGCATGCTGATGAAGATCTACAATCCAAAGAGAAGAACGACCCTAATGTGACCAGAGTGACAGTTCTTAACCAGACCTGGAAAGTAAACCCAGCCCATGGAATTCACTGTTTCAAACGCAACGTTACTGACTGCACAGTGTTGGCACCTTAGGAACTTCATATTCAAGTTTAAAATATGAATCTCCTGAACTATGAAGAACCAAGAAACACCCTTTATCTTGTCAAACATAGATGTAATGCCTTGGTAAGACTTCCATAAATATAAGTCAAATTTGTAACAGTCAAATTATATGAATTTGAGAAAATTGGATAAATTTTGTTAAATACTTACTGAAATTTCGCACTGATATGTCTGTGTATATTATTACACCATTTTCTAAAGCACAAATTTATCTCTTGATTCCATAATAGATCTTCAACTTCAAGCTAATATGAATTCCATGAAACTTAGTCCCAGAGGTAGACTTGTTGCTGAGAGAAACCAGTGTTGCCCAGGATTTACATATAAACTTTAGAAGGGGATTCCCTTTCCAATTTTCCTTGCAATGTGGAAAAAGCATACAAATTCAAGGCACTATAGAGAAAGGAAAGAAGATACTGAAGGAGATGCGGAAGAGGGCTGGAGAGGTAAGGTGAGAAAAGAAGTCCGTGAAATATACACACACAGAGAGATACACACAGACACACACACACACACAGGCACACACAGGGACACACAGGAAACACACACAGGCACAGCACAAATAGTAGACAGACACACACACAGATACACACACAGATATAAGAGACACACACAGACACACAAGACATACATACACCTTTTAGAGAAAAAAATGTATATTTATATGTATCTGTTGATAATCAACCCTAAGTTATTACACATACTAGGCAATCACTTTACTTCTGAGATATATCCCAGCCTCCTAATTGCTACAGTATTTATCCATGTGAATTACCCCAGGTATACCTTCCAAACTAAAAGCCAGCGAGTGTTCTTGTTTTGGTTAATCTAGTTCAAATCACAGAGAGATATGATTAACATGTCACAGGAATTCAACGTATGTTCAGTCTCCTGCATTTTCGGAGGTGTGTTGCTCTGTTTTAAGGGCAGAGTGCTGTCCATTTATTTACTGAATTGTTGGAGTTGTTTGAACCTGTTCGGTTCCATTTAGAAGTATGACATTTGTGCATTTCTGGAACCATGACCATCATCATCCTCTCCAGGCCTTAAAAGTATTTCAGATGAGTCCATTTTATTCTGGTTTGGGAAAAGAAAACAGATCTTTTGTTTGTTTTCTAGGCAGAGTTTCTCTGTATAGCCCTAGCTGTCCTGGAACTCACTGTGTAGACCAGGCTGGCCTCAAATTAGAGAGATTTACCTGCCTCTGCCTCCCAAATGCTGGGAGTAAAAATGTGCACCACCACCTCCCAACCATAGTTGATGTTCTATTGCATTGAAAAACTTTATCTTGAAGGCAGCTAGTGGGATACACCTGTCAGTTCCTCTGAGCCTTCTTGGTGAAAACTATAACCTCAAAATAAATGAGGAATCCCAAAATTACTATTAAGTTTTTCGGCCCTGTAAGCCTCTCTGCTGATGCAATAATCCAAATCAAGTCAAATTAGATTGAATTAGAAGAAGCTCAGGTTTAACGGATGCCAATGCTCCCAGGCGACCCACCCCCAACCTGCCCAGGAAAACATGAAGAGGGAAAAGAGAAGACCATGGTTCTGGGGGGGGGGGGAGGGTTAAATAGCCTATGGGAGTGGTGTTGACCCTCCCTGTGGAGGGGTCCTCATTGGTGGGCTTTCTTGAAGGTGGAGTCTTGACTGCGGCAACTCCCAGGGGAGGGGCTTGAAACTTTCCACCAAACATTCCAGACTGTTTGTATAAATGGATGCCAGGGAGCTGGGGTGATGCTCTCAACCAAACAAGTACTACTTCTGTTGACCTAATATGAAATAAGTTGCCCAAATCAGAGTCCCTGTACACACCATTATGCAGGCAAAAAGCAATGGAGAGTGGTGGAATACTAAGCTCAAGAAAGTAACTCCATCATGAACTGCATTTATGGACTGGAGCTCTTGCTAGGAAAAGGAGGCCTGTTGTAGTGAAAGGTCTCATTAGCTTGTTTTAATAAGGAATAAAAACGCATAGTTGACTCTAAGACATATCTCCAAACTAAGAATCCATTTAATTCTTCCTTAGGGCTGTCAATCATCTCTCCAATGGTGTCTCCCTCACAGCAGCTCCACTTACTTGAACAGTTCTCTAAAGGTAAGTCTCCTCCTTCCACTTCTATCTCCTCTCTCACTAGGAGAAAGCCAACCTTCATCAAACCAACACAGAAATGATAGTGTTGCCCCTCCCTCGGCAAAGTCCACTGTCAAGGGATCCCCAGTGCTGGTGTCTCAGTTCTTTAGTTCTCTTCTGGGCCATCTCTGTAGAGCTAAATTCTGCTGCATGACCATCTTGAATGGACCATGCTTCTTCCTTCTGGAATTCTTTTTTTTTGTTTGTTTGTTTGTTTTTCGAGACAGAGTTTCTCTGT
>NW_004949100.1:12105976-12167226 GCF_000317375.1 Microtus ochrogaster | reverse complement strand
TCTCTCTTTCTCTTTCTCTCTCTCTCTCTCTCTCTCTCTCTCTCTCTCTCTCTCTCTCTCTTGAGCAAAAGACAATAGGGATTGATAAATGTCGGAGTAGTTAAGAGCAGAGAGCCAAGATTCTATTCCCAGTACCCATACAGTGGTTCACAACTATCAGTAAGTGCAGTTTTAGGGGGTCATTTGCTCCTTCCTGATCTCTATGGGCACCAATAACGCATGTGGTATACAAACACACATGCAAACAACAAACCCACACATTAAAAAAAAGAAGACTTTAATCCCAGCACTAAAGAGGCAGAGACAGGTAGATCTCTGTGAGTTCAAGGCCTGGTCTACTGAGTAAGTTCAATACAGCCAGGTCTGTTACAACAAGAATCCCTGCCTCAAACAAAACAAAACAAAATAAAACAAAACAAACAAACAAACAAAACAAAAAAAAAGGAAAAATCTAATAAAAAATAAAATAAAACTAGATCGTTTGTAGATTGTCTAAGCATATAAAC
Organism: Microtus ochrogaster; assembly: GCF_000317375.1. Taxonomy (NCBI): domain Eukaryota; kingdom Metazoa; phylum Chordata; class Mammalia; order Rodentia; family Cricetidae; genus Microtus; species Microtus ochrogaster. Next base: position 12,166,720 of record NW_004949100.1, on the reverse strand, counting down.
AACAACAACAACAACAAAAAGACAGTAAACCTAGTTCAAGAAAGACTCACTCTCCGATTATACTATAGGTAAGTTGGGTCTTAGTCGAGATAAAGGAGGGTTCTATAATACTCATAGGGTAAAGTTCAACCTTTACCTCTCATTAAAGCTGGTAGTAGTTCTGTGAGCAACAAAGCTATAATACCTCCAGCATGTGGTTAAGGTGACAATTAAAATAATTAATGCATGTAGATAGAGTTCCATCCTCTAGAGAGTCCTGAACACGTGGCTGTTGTTCCTCCCAGAATTTAGCCTTTCCTTACTTCCTGTCCACTGTATTTTTGTTTACATATTCTCTCCCTCTCTTTTACTCATTTTCACTCTCTCTCTCCACACACACATGAGTGTGTGCACGTGCACACACATTCACACACACTAATGAAAGTGAAATCCTTCTTTTATCAATTACTGGGACTTTTCTGCTCAGCTGTTTTAGGATTTCAGGATTATGATGTTTTAGTTTAGTTTTTTTGAATTTTGTTGTTGTTTTAAACAAAATAAACCTTCACACATTTTTTAAAACATTCTTTCTTATTACAAATTTCAGGACAGCGTTTGGAGGGAAATGCATGGGAATCGTTTTGAAATGTATACCATTAGTATAATTGTAAAGGTAGCTTTGTCTTTAAGAGAAGAAAGGGACAGAGGCAGAACAAAGAGAGCCTGCAGAGGTGGCTGAGCCACTCCAGTCTTTTCCTAGCGTGCACAAAGCACTGACTTCCATCTCCCACATAAAACAGGTTTGGTGGTACACACCCATCTGCTCAACACTGAGGAGCTTGGGGCTGGAAGACCAGAAATTCAGAGTCAATGTTGGTTACATAGCAAGACTGAGGCTAACCTGGGCTACATGAAACTTTGTCTCAAAAAATAAAAGGGAGGAAAGCAAAGGAGAAGCTTGACAGCTCTCAGGACAACCAAGAAATTACATCAACACACTCTATCTTACTAAGTTCCACAGGGAGTTACATTTGCCGCAGTGAGAAAAGCAGATGGTAGAAGAGAGAGAAGACAAACCTCCCAGAGCTAACACTGAGAGTGAAATGCCAGGGGTGACATTTTGAGTCCCTCTCCCAGGCTCCTGCGTCAGGTTGTAGGCTCCAAAACACCCCCCTTCTTATCCACATGCCTTCCAGCCAAAAGCGGTTCCTTGGAGCTTCTAAGGTAAGCCATGTTGCTTTGGGTGGGGGTGGGGGGGGGTTCGTGTGAGGGTGAGCGTGTGCTTGTGAGTGGGGCCGAGACGAGGAACAGTGAGGAGGAACAGTGAGGGTCATTCAAACCCACGAGACAAGCAACGCTGCCCCAAGACGCTCTGCCAGCAGTGGTGATTCATCCTCTGCTTGGGCACAAGGACGCCAAGACCTCTGTTTTGCTCTTGGTTCACATTTGGGCTCTTTAAACCAGTGAGTCATGCATTGGAAATATGTATGAAATAAGCAAGAATATGTCACTGAGCTATTTCTGGTAGTTCAATACACACATCCAAGGACACCACGTGTTCAAAAGGCGAATTTCTAAATGTGAGAGCTTATACATAGTAGACACATTTGTTTTCCGTACGGAGAAGAAACCTGGTAGAAGGAGAAACGGATCCTGGTAAAGTGATTACGTTTAGGTGAAAGGGATAAAATATTTCTTCCTGCTCTCAAAAGGACCGTTTTCTTCAGAGGAAATTGCATAAATTCTTAGTCACTAGAATTAGCATAGAATTACTCTCCAGAGTTGAGTGTTAGGAAACAAATGGCATTCAGTCTGTCGTAGAGCTGTTCCTCCTCTGTGGCAAATATGAATTTTATACCTACTTGCAAACAAAATCTGTTCTTTCTTATTTTATTATTGTTTGAGGAACAGGGTCTCGCTGTGTAGCCCAGGCTGGCCTTGAGTTCACAGTTATCCTCCTGTCTCAGTCTCCCCAGAGTGAGCAATAACAGGTGTGAGCCACACACTCTGAGAGTCTTCCCTTCCAACCAACCTTAGGGACCTAAGAAACGAGAGGATGAAATCATTGCGACGCTGTATCCTGAGAAAGCTGAAACCTAAAACAAGCCGCATATGATTTTTAGTCTGATAATCCCCAAGGAAAGACCATGTCCCTCACAGTCACTCAATCATTTGTTCATCTTTCACCAATCAGACTGTGCAGTTGAGGAAATAGCAGGGCATCCAGCTCTATAGAAGACTGGTATTCACTAACTGATTGGAGCAAGGCAGAATCTGGCCACTAATACATATGATAATGAAGGACATGGACGTCAACAGAGCTGGGAATCTTCCTCCTCTGAGTTGAGTGAAACGTGTGACAGAGAACTGAAGATCTGACGTTCAGGTGACAACAAGGAGACTACAGAAGCAAAAAGTATTCAAACAAAAGGAAAATGGCTGCCGTGACCAAGGCTAGAAAGAGAACAGGGCTTCTGGGAAGCAGGCAGAGGAGCACAATTGGAGCATCAAGAATATAAGAAAAGCACAGCCACCATGGCTGCTGATGCAAAGAAGACAGGAAAAAGCCAAACTGGATATTATGGGCTTTTTCCACGTTCCTATTACAAAACACTGTGAGCTGATGGGAGGCATAACGAAGTACATGTTTTTAACAACTAGCTCTTATGGCATTTTGTAAGTTTCCTCTGAGATTTAAGCATTCCATCTTGCTCCTTAAGTAGAAAGGTAAACAATTCAGAATAGCTTCAGGAAATCCCTCAAACTGACTGGATCCACTAGGCCAGTCTTTGCCAGAGTAAGTAATAAAGGCTGAGAGTCCCTCTCAGATGGAAGGAAGCTGACTAGCTGCCTGGAAGAAGAAACCACTGGGAATGCCTGGAAGAGGTTTAAACGAACTCAGGCACCTAGAAACCACACTCTCCCGTCTGGTGAGCTAGCTGCAGACTTTACAGTGTGCTCCAGGTTCTTGGCTCTGTGAGCTGCCACCGTGCTGCTGTAGGACTTGATAACACAGCTGTTTTTGAGGCATTTCTGCTCCTGTAAGAAACCCCTCACCCATATTCCTATAAGTAACCTATAAAATTTGTTGGCTAACCAAGTTGAACTTTAATGGTATTCATACTTTTGCCTGAAAGCCATTCTAATAAATCAGATAGATAGATAGATGATAGATAGATAGATAGATAGATAGATAGATAGATAGATAGATAGATAGATAGATATAGGTAGGCGTCATCTGATAAGTTCTGCTCATTTAGAGAAGCCTGACTAACAAATACAGTGCCCTTTCCTCCATGATTTTATATTACGTAGACCAAAATGGAATCTATAATCCAAAGACTTTCAGCTTAGGATCATGGCAGAATAAAAGAAACTGCTATTATTCAAAAAATGAATGAGACAAACACAAGAACAAGTTCAGGTCATCTCCATTTTTCCGATGGATGCTCTACTGCTGTGGCAATTGTGTTTTCTCTTTGATTCTTGATGCATCAAATTAAATCTCTCCATTCTGCCTTCTCTATAATTTTAGGCCATGCAATAGCCTTTCAATTGATTTCTACATATGCATACAGCCTTTAAACTAAAAGTGTTTGATAATATAATTCCATTTCAATAAACAAAGATAGTAACAGTTGTCTTGATATAATTTAGATAGAAGGGTTCCTAAACAATTAATCACTGGAGTATATGCATACCTAAGCTAATCAAGCCGGTAAACAATATCAAAAATTTATCATGCAAAGAACAAAGGTGATTAATACCATTAGAATGTCAAAACTATGAAAGACATTTAAATCTATGGCCTCTCTATGTGAGTTATGGGCAGTAAAAATGCCAAATTTTCTATTAAAATCCTGATGAAGTCATGAGGAATTTCAGCCATTCCCTTTCCAATAATCAAATTTCTTACACTTAAATATCTTTGAAGTATGTTGTTCAAACACATCGTTTCTGTTAGGGAAAACTTTTCAGAATATTCTGTAACTTTTGCTTGTTTGTTGTATTGTTCTTGTGATGTTAGTGACCTTGTTTTGGTTTTTGAGGCAGCATTTCTCTGTACAGCCCTGGCTATCCTGGAATTAGCTCTTTAAACCAGGCTGGCCTCGAACTCACAGAGATCTGTCTGCCTCTTCCTCCCAAGTGCTGGGATCAAAAGCACGAGCCACCATTGCCCAGCTAGCAGACCCATCTCGCCACCATGTAAGACTAAGTCATTAGATTATGAACAGTATTAAACTATCACACAATCCTTTCCTCTACCAATTTCAGGCCATTTTTACCAACCAAACGAGTATGTTTTTTTTTTTATAAGAGTTTGTTCCTATACCCACATTTGTGCTGGGCATGCTCTCTACCCCTGAGCTATCTACCCAACCCAAAGGATGATTTGGTTGTTCACACTGAAATTATTAGTCAAAGTACATATTTCTGTCTGAGGTTTAGCAACTTCTTCTGTAACCTTCTAGATGTTCTTCATGAAGAAGCCAGTCCAAAGTTTGCATTATCACTTCTAGATAGTCAAATTCATCTAATTGTCTCTAAAGTATATTCTTTTATATAAATCATTGTTATATCACATCTTTAAACAAATACAAATCTCTATCATATGATACTTAATACTTTTTCATTGGATAATTTAAAGAATCAAAGAACCTTCTCTAAGTACAGTTGGCTGGTTTAGCAGTTTGCTTTCCTGTATTTTGTGTAGTTGAGATGATTGGTTCCTTAAGGAAACCCCTACGTTCATTTGGTTTATCACTTACTGGGTTTTATCACCCTAGATTTACAAAGGTCTGGCTTTGCACCAAGATACACATGCACTGCCACTGTCAGTCTTTAAGAATAGGATGAATAGAGACATGAGTTCACTCTCTAATAGTCATTGGGATTCCTTGAGCTGGCATCTCCCAAAGCCATGCCAATGGGCATGCTTGCATTAACAGAACTGACTTTAAAACTTTCCAGAACTGAGAGGACACATCTGGAAGGATGCACACCAGAGGCAGCTCAAGAACAGTGCTGTGGGCTGCATGTGTAATATTCCCCAAAGTGTGTATGTTAAAGGCTTGGTTCCCAGGTTGGCACTATTGGGTGGTACTTTGAACCTTTAAAGTGAGAACTTAAGGGAGGTCTTCAGATTCCTGGAGAATGATCCCAAAGGTGGCTTTTGGATCCTGTTCATTCCTTCTCTCTCCCCATTCTTCCACTCTCTGTTTTACTTTCTGATTATGAAACAACTAGTTTGTTGGCCTTTGCATTTTCCACTATTGCTGCTGGTACCTCCTCCAGAGGCCTAGGTGATGGGTCTACCTGATCATAAAAACTTTGAATCTCTAACCTATGAGCCAAAAAATAGACCTTATATCAACTTACTTTTTTGTGCCACGTTTTGCTACAGTAATAAGAAGTTGGCTAACATCAATAAGGGAGAAAACTTAACAATACCACAAGTCAAAATGTAGAAAAGCAAAATTGCATAATTCGAAACTCCCATGTGATTCTCTTTTGATATAATTCAAACATCAATCAGTGAGCAAGATTGGCCCATCTGCCCCAAGTTATTACAGCTTTGCCTGTGAATCCTTCAATCGTTCAAGTGTGATATGCAAGGCTGCCTCCACAATGACCTTGCTGATAATTTCATTTTCCTGCTCCCATCCCAGCAGGGCAGCCACTAAAATGACTTGACAATCCTCCGTGACAAAAGTTTTGAGGTCTTTGAAAGAAGACTTCGCTCTGTGCCACCAAATCAACTTTATTTTCGCGTGAACTAAAGGGTTTCTGATAGTTTGTGCTTTCACCTTCTAACACCATGCACCAGCTCCACAGTGACACCATAGCAACCCCTGGCACTGGCACTGTCGGTAATGGCATTGCTGGAGCTCATGGCAGCAGCAGGGGCAAGCCAAGAGTGACTGCATTAAGTGGGGCAAGCCTGCTGCAGGAAGCATGCACAGGGCCAGGACTCTGACATGTCCACTCATCCCTGAACTCCACACTGGCCTCACACACTCAGCCTCCAGTGTGGGTCCATGACTTTACAGACCATCTGATCACAACCCTAGCATGGGCTCACACATACACGTGGGTCTCTGTCTAGGCAAAATGCAAATGAAGAAAACCAAACTCTCCGTTGCCCTAACACCTCCCCCATGTGCTCATTCCCCAGTCTTCTCCATTTTAATTAGTGACAAATTCCATCATTGCTATTAGAGCTTGTTACTTTTTACTTCTTTCTTATACTCAGAATTTACATCCGAACCTCCAAGGAATCTCCTTGTCTGAACAAGAAATAGATCCCTGAAATAGATCTACAGTTTGATGCCACCTTACAGTTGCTCTTCCCTCTTTCTTGGGACTGTCACTGCTTCCCAAAAGCCAATAACAGTGACTTCTGTTGATTCCATTCCCTGCTCCCAGACCTTCACTTTGTAAAGTTAACCCTTTAAGACACAGGTCTCTGATGAACCAAACTTCCTTGCAAATTTTCCTGGATCTTCAAGTTTGGAGCAGGGTTATCAAGGCTTTCCTTGATCTCATCCTTACCTTCCACCTTCCTTTCTTTACCATTCATTCTCTTCCAGTTACATTGCCCCTTATGTATACCAGGTATCCTGCTAAGGCTCAATTTAAGCCAGAGCCTATAACCTTCTCTTACTTCTGTCCGGAACCACAGGGACGTCTACATTAAACTTCTTCCTCATTGAGTTGTATTTTACCCATTCCTGCTGATTTTTCTTCTTCCCATTTTCTTCCACTTTTTTGTTTTTGTGCACATTTTCTGTTGCCTCCTGTTAGATTGTACTTCGTTTAAACCACTTATGCTTATTTGGCTCGCTGTGTCACATAGGCGCAGGTCTCTGATGAACCAAACTTCCTTGCACATTTTCCTGAATCCTCAAGTTTGGAGCAGGTTGTTAACACCCCTCTCAGAGCAGACGAGCAAAGAAAGGGAAGGAGGGAGGAGAACCATAAGATTTGGGAATTTAGAAAATAAAGTTCAGAGAAGCTAGGGGGGAAAAACACTTTGTTGTTTCCAAAACAGAGGCAATCAAAACCAGAAGTGCTAGTGTCACTGAGCCCAAAGGAAGCAGCTATTTTAAGCTAGAGTGGTTAACACCACAAACTGCTACCCAGGAGGGGCCGGCAAAGTATGAGAGGAGAGGGGCCAGCGAAGTGTAAGAGAGAATGTTAAAGAATCAGAATCTTTGTGATATGTTTATAGGAGAGTAAGTTAATTACATCCAAATTTTAAAATTCTCTCACAGCTTATTTCTTGAGGAAGAACTATCAACACCAGTTTCAAATTTGCTACTTCATCCCATACATCTAAAAATTGAATGTTTCCATTTCTAATGAATTTATTTATTTATTTAGTATGTGTATGCATGTATGCATGCATGTATGTATGTATGTGATATGTGTGAATAATTATAGGTGCATGGGCACTGTGACATGTTTGAAAACGGTCAACAACAACTTTCTGATGCCTCTGTTACTTCTGCTGCACAGCATGGCCGAGGTTCAGTGGCTTGAGACCTTCCCAACCTACAGGGTCTATGGTCTCCACCTCCCTTAGGAGACTGGCAATAAACATGCACTCCCCTGTGTTGTTTTGTTTTAAATGCACCTAACTCAGGTCACCAGGCTTGAGTAGCAAGTGCTCTTACCTGCTGCACCATCTCCCCAGCACCCGTTCTCCTTTCTAGCTCTTGGATTTGCTGCCTCATCACGCTTGTTACAGAAGCTTACTTCAGATTGCTATGGTTTCTAGAATGGATCTTGACAGTTTTCTAAATAGGACTATTTAGAAATAGTCTTTCTCACTACCTGTTTACATACTGGAAGCTACACAGCAGAAATGACTGAATGACTAGAAGAGGCTACTAATTAGACATTTTTATCATCATCATTATTATTATTACTCCATTTTCAGTATTTCTTGTTTGGGAGAAATGGCATGCATAGGAACTTTCAGGAAAGCAGATGATGTTGTCCATCATGATAACCCAAAAAGAACAGGGATTTTGTTCTATCTATTAATATCTATGATATTACCATAGGGTATCAGCCTATCAATTTAGTACTTTCACCCAGGACTTTCAACTTTGAAGAAATGTAGAAGGACTTTAAGTTGTGGTACTCAATAACAGAACAGTCCAGGGTCTGGAGTATCCCTTGAGACAGAGATGACTAAGATACCTGCTGTAGTGCTGGCCATGCTGAACATACTGTTCTGATCCATGACCCTGGCTGGGATTCTATCTGCCGAGACTCCATTGGTTTTCACCAATTTTCTGATCCTGTTTCTTTAACTATCTTTTTGCTCATGGAAATATTTCTAAATCTGTAGAAAATCATAATAAGCTTGTTAATATCATGTACCACTGCTGATAGTGTAAATGCTGATTGACACAGGTCAGTAAAGAGATCATTATAGTAGATTAAAAAAAAAGGAGGGTGGGGCTAAAAAAGAAAAAACAGCATGATAGAAAGGAAAGGGTTATTCCAGAGTGAAGATTTATAAGAATTTGTTGATAACTGGGATTTAAAAGGATCCAAGATGATGGTTTATAGCCTTAGCGAATAAGATTTTTTTTTTGTACATGCAAACACAGCAAAGAGTAGAGAACAATAGGAATAAAGAATGGGCAGAAGGCTGGGGTGGGGGAGATTTGTGGTAGTGAGAATAATTACTGTTTTGCAGAAGTTGACTGAGGATTGGAAGATAATGCAGTGAGAGCCATGGAGCAGACAGATGGATGAATCTGTATGAAATGTCAAGGATAAAGATAGAGTGCTGGAGTCATCAGGAACTGAAATCATGAGAGGAAATGAGATCACTCTCAAAGAGTTCACAGCATGGGAACAGTGGGTCGAGGATGGACATCTGGAGGATGCCATAATTTAAGAGATGCATTTAGGAAGAGAGAGTCTGGAGAATAAATCACTTCATTCTGGACCAGTTTCTTTCCTGATGTGACGGCTTGACTTTAATTATTCTATCACTCCCGTGGACACGCTGCACTATCTGAAAATCAATTTCTTTTCTGCAGAAGCCTCTGAGCAGAGATTTTGAATGATTACTGTCTACCTAAGATGCAAAGCCCACATTCTTTTCTGGAAGCCTCTGAGAGTCATAAATTTTTCTGCCTTTTTGCCAGTCCTGTAGGAGGAAAAAATCTCGAAAGGTAACCCAATGGAAAGATTTGCCTGATCCCAATAGCCTGACACAAGCCCTTGTTTTTGTGGCTTCTCCACTTTCCCCAGGGCCGGGTGCAGAGCATATGGGTTACAAGGAGTGCAGTCCTAATTCAAACCCCAGTAAGGATGGTTTGAGCCACAGGGACATTACACTATTTCCCTGAACATCCAGTGTGACATTTTCATCTGTTCTCTTACATCAACAAATGTTGTTAGTTAAACATGGAGATTGTGAAACTTTTTCATCTGCTATCTAGAATTTATTTTTTGCATTCTCACATACATCTCCAGGTGACAAATAAGAAGTGGTTTTAAAATAAAAGAAGAGAAAAAAAGTGGGTTTTCTCCTTTAGGGGTTGGGAGAGCTTAGACTTGGAGAAGGATCAATCGGGGTTGGAGGAGGATCAAGGAGAGATTATATTCCAGAGTCTCAAAGTAAGTCAGGGAATTCCTCATGAATTCAACAGGGAAGGAAAGAAAGGGTAGTGGTGATTAGCGTTCAGATTTTTTTTTTAAAAGCCTGAAAACAGAAAGAAAAACAAGAAGAAAGAAAAAAAGAAACCAGAAAAAAAAAATTCAAAGAACCAGAGATGAAAGTCTTATATTGTCACAAAGTTAGACTCAAAACAAGCCTATTGGGACCAGAGACATGGGTCAGCAGTTTGATCACTCATGTGCTTTCAGGGAACCAGGGTTAGTTCTCAGTACCCACATGGCAGCTCATAACCACCTCAACTGCAGTTCCAGGAAATCCAAAGCCCTCTTCTGGCCCCTGCCAATACCAGGCATTTACACAGTACAATGATATACCTGCAGGCAAAACACCTGTACATATAATAATAATAATAATATTTTTTAAAAAAACAATAATACTAGTGGAAACAGATGGCAAGTTCTTGGGATTACTGGTAACATAGGAATTATTTGTGTTTGTAAGACATTTTACAGTAAGGCTTGCTTCACTCAGATGAGAGAAACAGCATTAATGAAACTCGGGGAAACAAAGGAACGAAGAGAACAGATAAGCGTGTAGGAATTATTTAAGCTTCACTGAAGCGAGGTCTGTAAGGTCAAGGTATAAAAGGCAGGGGAAAGGACATTTAAGTCAGCTGACACCAACAGCGAGTGAAGGAGAGAAGAAGTGAATCACATCCAGGGATGAGGCTGTTGCCCCATCGTTTTAAGTCCTTGGCAAGAGCCGTCTCTGTGCAGGAGCAAGGGGGTAAGGCAGAGATCAGTGCACTGTTGAAACAGTGAGAGGAAAGAAATGGCAGAGCTGAAATCACACACTCCTTAGCACAAGATAAAATGTGAAGGGGTTTTCTTTCTTTAGAAAGAGATTTGAGTAGTGTACACATTTTATCTTGGTGTGACTGATGTGAAAATTCACTTTGAGAAGTCTTAGGAACAGTATGAGAAGTTTGATTTTCCCAGTGAATCTTATCCATGAGTTAATGGTGAGGTATACTTCCCAAAGAACTCACGGTTCCTTCATGTGGCAACTGTTGCTGGAATAAAAGGCTGTGATCAATGATGTAACAATCAGCAAGTGACTCCCCAAATTTGTCTTTCATATTCACTCTCTAAACATAATCCTATGTCTATTTAAAATACGCTCCCTCCCTCCCAAATACAATAAGGTCAAAATCCTTAATGGTTTCTGTTCTAAGATAAGCCCGGTGTCCTGCTCCACATGTTAGGTACAGTCTTTACCCATCACTGTCTCCAGCATCCAGGGTGTTTGGGTAGGAGAAAGCATCACCATACTGAAACCTCATATGGGAGACAAAGCAGAACAAAACTCAGAAGAGCTCTCTAGTCATTCCCAGTGAAACTGTCCTGGAGCAGCTCTCAAGAAGAGTTTCAGCAGTCCATACCCCTCCATCGCATACCCAAGATGGCAAGGTATGACTGCATTGTCTTGCTGTCGACTACTTGGTAGCCAACTTTCTGATAACGTGAAATCGAAGAGACGGGTTGGAAATAGAATAGACAGCAAAAACTTGAAGAGCTAAGTTACCTTTAGCCAGGCTTGGTTGAGTTTTGTTGGCAATACTCTTCACTAGATGCTAGAGAGAAAGTTCGGTTGCTAAGAGCACTTGTCACACTTCTAGAGAACCTGAGTCTGTCCCTGGGACCAGTGTTGGACAGCTCAGCACAGCCTATAACTCCAGCTCCCAGGTACTGACACCCTCTTCTGGCCTACGAGATCACCTTCACACACGTGGCATATATTGATATGCATGCATACCCATAAAAAAATTTTGCTAATTATGAAAGGATTTTTTATTTCCAGCCTACATCAAGGATTAATAGGCAAAGGTATAACCTTTAATAAAGTCTTCTATGAGTTTTCAATGAAATTTTCATTTCTTAGCATCTCAGCTTTAGTGCTCCTCCCGTACTTCTAGCCCTCTGCACCACGGACTCTACACAAAACCTTATGATTTGCAAATAAAGTATGCTTCTTGTCTGCAGCCTACAGAGACCTTGAATTCCCCCAATATTCTCTGGAATTCAGCTGGATCTGTGGTTGTTACGTATCTACAGCTGAGCCAATCTCCAGGTCAGAGTGAGAATATGAGCTCGGGGAGCTCACTTCATCAACATTCCTCAGAACCAAGTTCATCCTCTCCAGAGCCACCTGGATTCTCAAAATGAAAAACCAGAAGCTGTGGGCAGTTGTAATGAAACAATAAATCTGGCCAATAATTACCAGAGTCACAATATTACTTAACGGAAACTAAAACAGAAATTATAGAAAGAAGGAAGAGTCCGTAATTAAAAACATCTAGACAAGCAGTAAAGCAGGAAGGCTTATCTTTAGTTAGGAGGATATAGCACACTGTAACACAGTAATAATCTGAAGTGTATTTGTTATTAACTGTCACCACTGCCTGCTTTTTCAAGGAGAAATCCATCGAGAAATAGACCTCACTTAAATTTTCTTTTAGTAATTTTTTTTTGCAATAACAGTGGGTTTATAAACAGTTTTTTTAAAAAAAATCCAGGGGCCAGCATGATTGCTCAGTAGGTAAGGGCAGTTGCTGCCAAACCCGATGACCTGAGTTTGATCTCCAGAACCCACATAATAGGGGAGAACTGACTCCCACAAGTTTTTTCTAGCCTTGTGCTACATGCAAACAGTGGCACATGCATACACAGTGCACATACACACACACAGACACACTCATATAAAGAATAAATAAATAAACATAAAACATATTTATATTAACAAACCAAAGGGATAAACTATATGCTTTTCCCAGTTTCACCCATTATAAACTTTTGTGTGTATGTGAAACTCTACTAGAATATAGGAATCGAGATATAGACAGTCATGCAATCCCCACGTCTTTTGGATGTCAAAAATTTAAACATAGTAGAAGTGAAATATTATAACCATAAAAGGGAAAGGCAAAAAATTGAATTGAGTACAAATTTTTGTCAGGTCATAAAATACAAAGGGAAAGAAATTGTGGTAAGGCTGAGAAACATCAACAATTTTCAAGAAAATACTTTCTCATATAAAAGTTCTCATTATGATACTCATCAGTTTTTTTAAAACTTGTATACCTGTTCTGCTCTTCCAGAAATAAGCTAGAGAGATGATATGATTATGGATCATATGAAGGAAATTTCCATAGCACTTCAGAGTGTGCTGTCTTTAAATCATTACGGCTGTTTACAAGTTCCTATTACATACTGTTACCCTTCCTGTTAAAATTTATTTAAATATGTATTCTAACTCTATTAAAAATAGTACTTTATTTTAGCATCAAAACAAAAGCAAAGAATGAGAACAAAAACTGTCATGGATGAAGTTTCACAAAGTTAATTATTATTTTTTTTATAAGTAACAACAAACAAATAAGACCCTTTTCTGATAAGATACTGGGAAATCATAGACAGTTCTGTGTTCCCTCATAAGAGCAGCTGGCTACATTTGGAGAACTATGCTTGGTCTCCAGGGAGTAGAACTATTGGAAAGGATTGGGAGGTGTGGCTTTGAGGAGGTTTGCCTCTGGAATGTGCTTGGAGGTTTCAAAAGCCCAATTCAGGTCCAGACTCCTCTCTCTGTCTCTCTGTCTCTCTCTGTGTGTGTCTCTCTGTCTCTCTTTCTCTCCACCCCCTCTGCCACCTCTCTTTTTCCTATCCTCTCTCGTTCCCTCCCTCTTCCCGCTGCCTGTGAATAAGGATATTAAGCCCTCAGGTACTGCTGTACCACGCCTATCTACTTTCCATCATAATGACCTTGAATTAACCCTCTAAAACTTAAGCAAGTTCTAATCACACGTTAGGTTGTGTGTTTGTTTAAATAAGAGTTGCCTTTATCATGGTGTCTCTTCTTAGCAATAGATCAGTAACTAGACAGAAGTTAGTACCAGAGAGTGGTATATTACTGTGAGAGACCTGTTGTCCAGAGGAACATGCATGATTAGATTTTAGACTAGAAAAGTAGTTGAACCCTTTAAAGGTAGCTTAATGGGCCATTCTAGTAGGAACATGGAAGAGAGTAGTGCTGATAATGATTTGAATTATGGACGCCCTGCTCAAGATGCTGCAGAAGGGAACAATATTAATATGAACAGCTGGACCACAGACCATTCTTGCTATCTTTTGTCAACCAATGTGTCTACATTTTCCTCTTGTCCTAAAAATCTGCTTGAGGCTAAATTGAAAAGTTTTAGATTAATGGCGTTGGTAGAGGAGATTTCAAGATGGCCTAGCCTTGACTGTGTCACGTGGCTATTATTGATCACGGTAATGCAGATCTACAATGGAAAAAAGCAAACAGTAAAAATATGAAAATAAAAATGCACAGTTTGGAGAGAAAATGAGTGCCAGAAACTAAGGAGATAAAAAGTTTAAAGAAAAAGGGAACTAAGGAGATAAAAAGTTTAAAGAAAAGCTTGCTGCTAAATAAAATAGCATAGAGGGAGTGGTGCCCTGGGGGCAAGACTCCACCCAGCTAAACTTCCAAATTGTGGGATGGAATTAAAGGAAAGCTTAAGCAGTGAAGCTGTTCACAAATACAGTTTAAGAAGGGCCCCAGGCTCCAGCCACAGCAAACAGAAGAACTTGGCAGCTTCAGCTACGTGGTCCTGCCTTTAGATTTAAGAAAGATACAAGCAAAAAAAATAAAAATAAAAAATAAAAAAAAAGAAAGATACAAGCAAGGGCTTTATGGAGTCTTCATGATTAAGGAAAGAATTGAGGCCAGAAGTGAAGCAAAGTAGTCCCTGCATGAAGTCCCGGAGAGGCCACATGGGAATCTATGAAGTGAAGCCTGGGTTGGTTGGAGACCTGGGATACCTGCCAAATAAGAGCTGCTAACAGGGAGTGGAAGCAGCTCAAGAAAGAGAAGTGTGCTTCGGTCAACAAAGCTGAAAGGCATTAGAATTCTAGAGTGTTTGGACATCAGACATGGAGATGCAGAATTTGGACTTTGCCCTGCTGGTTTTTCTGCTTTGATCCAGTATTTCTTCATTATGTCCCCTTTCCTCCCTCTCAGAATGGTAATTTATATTCTATGTCATTATAAGTTGGAGGTATGTAATTTGTATTTGATTTTGATTTTACAGGGGGTTACATTTAAGAGATTGCTTTGAGTCTCAGAAGACACTTCGGACTTTTACACAGTGTTAAGACTGTGAAACACCATGGGGAATTTTGAAGTTGGTATTAGCATTATGCTGCCCCCACCCACCTCACCCACCCACCCCAACCACCCCTGACAACCTGGCAGGATGCATTCAGGGCAGTACCTTGGTTGCTATGTCCTTACATAGTCTGTATGCAGGTGCAAAAGGCCCCTTTAAGAGACAAGCTCTGCCCATTCTCTCTTTCCTGAAGAGGCAGGCAGGCCTTTGTGCCTCTCTCTATCTCTCTTTGCCTCTCTTTCCTGCCTGTCTCTCTCTTTGTCTCTTTATCTCTCTCTCTTTCTGTCCCCCTCTCTCTCTCTGTGCCTCTCTTTTCTCTTCTGTCCCCACTCCTGTCCCCAAAGACCAGTCTCCCCTCTCCCATCCACCCTTTCCCATTCCCTCTCTCCCAATAAAAACCCTCTTTGTGAGTACAGTCTGCATGGCATGTCTCGCACCCAAACGTGGGTCCCCTCGACCTGTCAAGGCCCCTCTCACACCATATCATAACATCTGGACTAAATGCATTTTTCATTATTATATGGCTACAAGCCTCTGGGAGCCAGGATGTGGGAAGCAGGAAGTGAAATACGGTGGCTTGAATAAAAATGGCCCCCATTAGCTTATATATTTGACTGCTTGGTCCCCAAGGAGTGGAACCAAGGATTGGGAAGAATTAGGAGATGTGACCTTGCTGCAGGGGGTCTGTCACTGGGAGTGTGCTTGGGGAATTTGGAAGCCCACACCAGGGCCAGTCCCTCTCTCTCTCTCTCTCTTTCTCACTCTCTCTCTTCCTTCTTCTCTTCTCTCACTCTCTCTCTCCCACTCCCTCTCTCCCTTCCTTCCTCCCTCCCTCCCTCTCTACTGCTTTCTACAAATCAGTATATAAAGCTCTCAGGTATTGCTCCAGTGCTAAGACTGTCGGCTTCCCCCATGATGATCAGGGATTAGCCCTCTAGAACTGTGAGCAAGCTCCAGCTGAAGACTTTCTTTTGTAAGAACTGTCACAGCCATGGTGTCTCTTCACAGCTGAGACACAGTGGAGCAACAAAAGTCAACAATGCTCATCAAATTGCACTGTCTCCCAATTTCATGCCTCTTGGAGTTCATTTGTAAATTAATTTTATTTAGCCAAAGAGTATTGGTTGAGATTTATTTGAAGACTGGAACTATTTTAAAATAGACATTTTCTCCCCCAATTCATGGAATCGTACACAGAAAAAAAAAGGACAAAAATTTTAGGAGAAAAAATACTTTCTTCAGATTTTTGTTAAACATAAAATTTGAGTAAAACTTACTGTCGGGAAATTTAAATTTTATTTTTTTTAATTTAATTGACTGATTTCATGACTCTTCTTGAGTCACACACATAAGCCCCTTGAGTTCTCACAGCACAGTTAGCTGCATGGTTATCTCCAGTCCTATCACACAGTACTTCTGAGAGTTCCGGGAAGCCCCAGACAGTAGCTCTGAACAGTAGATTAGTTGAAGTTATGGGGCCTCTGTGCTTCTCCAGTGCCTGTGATGTTACACCACAGTGACCACCAGATTGTTACTGTAATTCTTTTCTAAAAATAATATCAAATAACCCTGTAAGTTTGGGTAGAGCTGTCACCATATGGGGATGGGTGACATGGAAACCAACCAGTGGCCACAGCCTCATAACAGAATATCATTCTGTGATGAATATAACATATTCTCTCTCCCCCAGAAACTACTTACTACCAGCATCTCCTCATTATGGGTGGAGCCTGGAGGTCATCTGCTCCATCTGTGTCAGGATCTAAGCTGACTTGGTTGTGTGTCAGCCTTGTTCAGACAACCCCAGCTGCGGTCTATTTGTGTGTGAAACAGCCACTTCTCATACAAAAGGCTGTATACACATATAAAATTACAGACATATATATCCATCATATACATATAGTTTGTTTCCAAAGAGGACCAACAGCTGAAGGAAGTGAGCACAACTCTCCAGTGTGCACTCCAGACTGACTCTGCTGGGCTCCATCAGGACAGACAATGTGTAGGGACAGGGAAGAGACCCTCTTTGCATATTTACTATTTATATTTATATTGCATAAATCTAGGTGCCAAACCAAAGTAGATAAATGTTATTGCCTTCAAGTATAAGATTTCTGACATTACTTTCAACTTTAGAAAGAACACCACTAATAGTCTCATTACCCCAAATGTGGATTTTTTTCCTTTATTTTAATTTTAGAACTTCATACATGACTACTGTATTTACATCATTTCTACCCACTCACTCCCTGCTCTTCCTCCCATGCCCTTTTCATTCCCTCTTGAATTCATGGCCTCTCGTCTAATTTTGCCAGTACATGTATGTGCAGGTTTTTATATTGTAAATACAACCTGCTCAGTCTATTTAGTGTTGCTTGCATATATATGTGTTTGGGGCTGACCACGTGGGACTGAATGACCTATCAGAGGCTGGTCCCTGGAGAAGGCTGACTCCTCTGCTTTCAGCAATCACCTAGGGAGAGGCCTAGTGAAACTTTCTCCATCACAGTGAGATGCTGGCTGGTGTTTGCATCACACAAGTCTGTTTAGGTGACCATTTGGTCTATGGAGCCACCTGCTTTGGAAAAGAAAGTTACCACAGTCTGCTGTTGACAGAACAGGGTGCCACAGACAGACTTGGTGATTTATAACGAATGGAAACTTACTTGTCCCACGGTTCTATAGATAGGACATCCAAGGTCCATGAGCTTTGTGTAGACTGTTCTTTTCATGGTGGAAATCGCCACGTTGTTGTGAAAAAAATGGCAGACAGTTGAACTAATTTCTTTTCCGTGGACCGCAAGACAACTCCTCCTCTATTGCAACGACAGCATCAGTTCATGCATCAGTTTTTAACACTATGGCATTTGGACTGAAGAGTCCAGCTTGTAAACCCATATGACATCGCTAAAGCATTGCGTTCAGCTCTGGAAAAAGCTGGAAAAGGCTTTCAGTTACAGCCAATTGTTGACTTTATCTTGTATTCTCAACAGTAAGTGCCTGTCAAGGACTCAAAAGAGAGCAAACTGGGCTGGAAAGCTGGCTCAGCAGTCAAGAGCACTTGCTGCTCTCGCAGAAGGCCCAGGTTCAATTCCCAGCACCCACACAGTGGCTCACAATTACCCTCAGCTCCTGTTCTGGAGACTCTGACTCTCTCTTTTGAACTCCCTACGTACAATACGCTCAGAAGATACAGTACATGCAGGCAAAACATTCAAATACATAAAATAAATCACTAAATCTTTTTAAATTTTTAAAGAAAAAGGGCACCTTCTGAGCTGCCTAGGCCAATGGTAAATTGTGGCTGTAAGACTTTCGGCAACTTGCTTCTCCACAGCCAATCGCAGTAAGAAAGTCCAATGAGACAGGTAATAAGGATTGTGTAATCATATTCAGATAACTCCATCCCGCCATGCTTGCCACTTTCCGCACATCCCTTAAATGAGTTTTCCACCATTGCCCCACAAATTTTTCCACGACATTGACCCCTCCCCTACGAAAAATTTTCAGCTTAATCTGAATTTTACACCATGTTCCAGAAACAGGTTCTCAGACCATTGTCTTTTGGGTAATTAAAACTACATGATGACAATTTGTAAAACAACATATCAGAAAATCCGTGAACTCGGGGAGATTATATTCCTTTATTGTACATAAAGGAATGTGCCTCTTTAGAACTAACGAAATGTGGAAAATACATTTTCTTATTCGGTATAATCATCACCCTGGGAAGCACATGAAGATTGATTCCAGAGTGATTTTTTTTATTGCTACCTAATAAATGCTTAAAATAAAGGGATAAAATGGAAACATGAAATGTTATATTGTAAATATAATCCTCTGCCTGAAGGATTTCCAAGTTTTTCAGTTCATAAAAAGTTTCATGTTTCAATCAAGACATATTTCAAATGTCAAGTCATAATGGTATAGTCACATGACTGCAACTCATGCAAAAATGAAATTTGCTCATGAGTGCTGTCAGTAACTACTTGGTACCAGAAATAAAGGCACAAATAGAAAAATAAATATGCCATATACTATAAAAATACATGGGATTCCAAAGGCTTAGATTAGATGAGAGTCCAGATGAATGACATATCCATTCTTGAAAATCTTTTTTACATAAAATAAGCAGAACATCTGCAAACACTTTTCAATAATGAAAATGCTTTAAAATGTGTGGTTAGGTTTATACCCAAGAATTATCATTTTAAAGTTTTATTTACCATATTTAATTGCCAATTTTCTGATCAAGTTATTCCCTAAATTTACTCGAAAGTCCCTTGAAATTATTTCTAAATGCTCATGACAAATACAGTTCATTTTATACTTCATTTTGCATGGCTCTTTGACATTTAAAAAAAAGGAAAGAAAAACTTGAAAACCACTACCAACATCCTGTGTTTATAAATAAAGTTTTATAGGGATGTGGCTTCACCCATTTGCTTGCTTATTATCTGGGGATCACTTTGCCACTTCAAGAGCAGTGTTGAGTTTCACTTGAGACTGTAAACCCAACTGGCTCCCAAAATAATTATTGTCTGGTTATTTAGTGAGAAAAAACAAATGGCCAACCTCTGCTCTATAATAAGTTGGTGATGTCAATCATCCCTTTCTCAACCCATACATTACACCTTAAAAACAACTTATTTCCATTTTAGTAATGAGAAAAACAAAGAAACCATTTAACAGTAATACATTATAAGCTAATATGGGATTCCCCTCTGTATGCTGTGAATACCATTGGTTAATAAAGAAACTGTCTTAGGCATGTGCAGGGCAGAATAGGGTAGGCAGGGAAAACTAAACTGAACGCTGGGAAAAAAAGAAGGCAGAGTCAGAGAGAAGCCATGTAGCCCCGTCAGAGACATACACCAGAACTTTACACCATAAGTCACAGCCTTGTGGAGATACACAGATTAATAGAAATGGGTTAAATTAAGATGTAAGAGTTAGCCAATAAGAAGCTAGAGCTAATGGGCCAAGCAGTGATTTAATTAATACAGTTTCTGTGTGGTTATTTCAGGGCTGAGCAGCCAGGAACCAGCAAGCAGCCACCTACTGCAATAAACAATACTATCTCATGAGGTAATATACAGAAAAAACAAACTTTAAATATTCCTTACATTAGAAAGGGAGCATATTGTCAATAAAATCATGGTTTTTCCATATATATATAGTCAATGACTATAAATACCACTTCCTTGTTGTTTCCTTTTTATTTTTTCTTTGTAGCTTTGGACCTTGTCCTGGAACCAGTTTTTGTAGACCAGGCTGGCCTCAAACTCAGAGATCCACCTGCCTTGACTTCCTGAGTACTGGGACTAAAGGCATGCACCACCACTGCCTGGCAATACCACTTTCTTGTGGTATTTTAGTTGTAATTACATTTACAACTAAATCTGCTTCCCAATAATACAACTAAAATCTACTTGTTATATTCAGCTCTATTGGATTTTCTGGGGGAAATCTCAAAGGATGACATTTCGGAGCATCATGTCTTCTTCTCTGATGGGCTAGAGGAGAAAGAGTAAGACCTTTCTAATGGCTCCTGTTTGTAGTTACTTTCTCCTGTTGTTTTGACTATACTGCCCATGACCTTGACCTCATAGCCAGGGACAGGTTTATAGCTAGGCCAGGCCCATCACAATTACAGAAATAGGTTCAAAATGGGAAATGGCCACAGCCAGACAGAGCACTTTCCTGAGCAGTGGTGTTTGAGAAGCAAGTAGTCCTTTTCTTGTTTCCGTTTCCTTTTTTATTTTTGTACTACAGAGCTATAAACAGAGACTGAAAATGTCATTAATCATAATGTAGAGGGTTGGGTGGAGGATGAAGCAGAAGAAAGAAGCAGAGCAGGAGGAAGACGGGAGCAAGGGGGAAAAGGAGCAAGGACCAGTGTCTCTGACCCTAGACGTCCATGAAGATATGTTTTCTCTTATCCTTTCTCCAGGTTAGAGATGACTAAGGGCTCCAAAGGTCACCTTTCCTTCAGGTAGCTTAAGCCATATCACTTTGAACCAAGATTTCTTACTAATAGGAACAAACACTATTCAATGAAGGCAGCCAAGACCAGCTACTTGGCAGAGGTGACACCAGGACATGTCAAGGGCAGTAATGAGGGCTGGGAAGACACCAGACCTGAAATATAATAATTTTCCTAAGGGAACTTCTTTCTTACCTTTCAGCACTGGAAGAAACAAAACACAATTTGGTGTGTCTGTAGGGTGGGATGAGGGTGGGGGAAAGGGGGAGTAGGGGGTGTGGGAGGTTGAGATCCGGAAAAAGTATTAGCATAACAATTCTTAGCTCAATTTAACATACTGTAATTCAATCCATGGGTTCTTCACAGGAGATTCATTACACTGCCTTCCTTCCTGTTCATTTTCTGATCTTTCTGTCTCAGCTTCACTTCTCATAGAAATTTTTTATGTCTGAAAGTCTAAAAAGTAATTTATAAGATCTGCGCTTAACATTAGCTTGGATATCAGATTCGTTTCCACACAGTGAGATTGGAAGACTTTAACCTTTCTTTCATTTTGTGTAAGGAAAAACTGTAAAACGATGCAGAAAGTGATACACAGAAGAACCAATCTCTTTTTTTTTTAACTTGGCCGATCCTCCCCTGCTGTGTGCAGCTAATGTTGTGCCTCGGAGAATAGAACTTATTAGCAATCCTAAAGTAAAAAGGACAGGATATTTTTCAACAAGGGCCTGAGCTTTGCCAAACATCCCGGGGTTTGTCTCCAAGGACTTGAAAAGAAAGGAAAGAATGAAGAACGGAAACCATAAAGCATGCAGCCCCCACGATCATCTAATTACTGAATGAATGGTACAGTTGTTTTGTCTGATTGCACCGAGCTAGTTATCCACTGCTAGCTTCATTGACAAAATGGGAATCTACACAAATTATAGGGAAATTCAAGCACTAAAGGAATGTTTTGGTTCAGAGGGTTTGCAATGACTATTGGCTTTGGTTTTTGGCAAAGGCTGCCTTGGCTACATGAACTCAGCTGCGCCGGGTCAGCTTGAAGCTCTCCCAAAAGCCTAGAAGAGCACAGACGTTCTTGTCATCTGTATCCCATCAATAAATTAAAATAATGTTCTCTAGTTCATGTTTGTTTCTTGGCAGGCTAATCTACCATCAGAAAAAAAAAAAAGAGAGAGAAGCGTTTCATTTGTGTAGTGCAGCTAAGGGAAGGAAGCTTTTGTGTGCGGATTCGCTGGAGACCAAAATATTAAAAAGTGGAAGAGGAAAACCATATGTTGCAGCTCTCATAGGCAAGCAGCTCAAAGTTGTGGTTAAACAAATGCTCAAGTTCATTACACAGAGACATGAACACTTCACTGTGAGCAAAAGGGCTACTAATAGCAATATTAATACCCTTTGTTACAAATATTGACTTTTTAAAGTTTATCCTTCAGATTTCATGCATGTTTATAATGTATTTTTATCATCACTACACCCCCATTCTCTCCTCCAAATCCCCCCTTTCTCTATATATATCCCACTGAATCCAATTAGTGCTGCCCAAACGCACATGGGTGTGGGAGCCTGGGCAACGTACCAGTGGGCACAGCCCCAAATAAATGGTTTTCCCTCTCCCAACAGCCATCGACTGCCAATGAACTCCTCTGCTAGGGTTGGGGCCCTGACAAACACTGACATTTTAAGTGGTGTTTGGCTTTATTCAATCTTTTTTTTTTTTAATTTCAAAAGAACATACAAATTAGAAATCTCAAAGAAACCTGACATTTTCAAAGATTTTAGCAGGGTTTTTGATTTTGCACTTTTAGAAGGAATTGAGAAAGTCAACATACTAAACGGAAAAGATAATTGCCAGAAACTCTTCGCTCCTTTTCTAGGTATACTTAAGTAAGATGAAACTTTACAACTGTAAATAATGGGTACAGATTGACGTGACAGTAGGGACATCACCAAAATGACTGTCATATCTTGCTTCATTACCAAATAAAGAATGTGGTACTGGTTTATTTCACCCCACTGACAGGGGGTTTCCCTTGACCTTGTGTCGTTTGTAAACAAGCACATTAATCGGAGCAGGACTGGCGTTCCTCTAACCCTCCAGCATGCTTTTGTGATGACTGCATTGTGCTGGATTTCCTTTTTATCTCTTTAAAGCAGCCAAAAATAAATCCCACTTTAATACATGTATCCTTTATAGATATGGCTTCTAGCATAAAATGTCAGTACTTTACGACCTCATATGTCAACGGCTCAGTTCCTCAGGAAGTGAA
Source organism: Microtus ochrogaster (assembly GCF_000317375.1). Lineage (NCBI taxonomy): Eukaryota > Metazoa > Chordata > Mammalia > Rodentia > Cricetidae > Microtus > Microtus ochrogaster. Next base: position 12,143,609 of record NW_004949100.1, on the reverse strand, counting down.
TTGATGTTATTCTTCTTTTGTAGTGGAGTCGCATAAGTTCAGAAGGAGATTTAGTGCAAGAACAGAATTGGTGGGAAGTGTGAAAGTTCTCAGATTCCAACTGGCTGTGTCAGTGGTAATGAAATAAATAAATAAATAAATAAATGAGGTGTACCGGGGTATGAAATATTTCTTCTGACTGATTGTCTGACAATGTGGTTGTTCGAAAGAGAATGACCTCTGTAGGCTCATGTGTTTGAGTACTTGGCCCTCCATTGGTGGAACTATTTGGGAAGGATTAAAAGGTGTGGCCTTGTTGGAGAAGGTGTGTCACTGGGAGCAGGTTTTGAGGTTCCAAAAGTCTAGAGTCGGGCTGGAGAGATGGCTCAGTGGTTAAGAGTATTGCCTGCTCTTCCAAAGGTCCTGAGTTCAATTCCCAGCAACCACATGGTGGCTCACAACCATCTGTAATAAGGTTTGGTGCCCTCTTCTGGCCTGCAGGCATATACACAGATAGACTATTGTATACATAACAAATCAATAAATAAATATTAAAAAAAAAACAAAAGTCTAGAGTCATAATTCTCAATGTATCTCTTTGCCTTCTACTTGCAGAACAAGATGTGAGTTCTTAACTGTTCTATTCATCTCGCTTTTGTTTTACCATTGTGGACTCGAACCCTCTGAAACCATTAGGCCAATTATATAAATTGCATTGATCATGCTGTTTTGTCAGAGAAATGGAACATTAACCAAGACAGTGACTACCACAAATCCACACTTGAAACGACAATCTTCTACAAAGACCACTACTTCTGCACAGCTTGGTCTTAGAAACCTGATTGGGGCAACAAGGGAATGAAAATAGGACAGACATATACACAGAAAACCTGGGCTGCACTTGCTATAATGGGGTGTGCCTACTTTGCAACCTGTAAGCAACACCCTGGAGCCGCAGTACATTTATCATGTAGCACGGAAGTTAGCTAGTCTCAGAAGAAGGTCACTGTAAGAGCACAGTCTCAGATAATAGCATCTGAGATGAGAAAGCCATAGGGGATGCTTTCTGTACACTCTGCCAGCATCAGCACACAGAGCAGAGGAAGGAAGGATTTGCCAATTCCCATGGGTCTAGGGTACCAGTGTTCCTCTCAATAATACATATTCACTCAGGTTTCTTCTGCTGTTTTACAGACCATCACAGCCTTACAAACAAAAACATGTCTGTAGGGAAGTCTTCCTACCATAATATGTCTAATCAAAATATACATTTATAAGGATGTGTAGACAGAAGTTTCTGTCCCACCTGGTCCCTCAACCATTCAGTCCCAAAGAAACATCTTGAGGTTTATATTAATTATAAACTATTTGGCCTATTAGCTCAGAGTTATAATTAACTAGCTCCTACAACTTAACCCATAATTCTTATCTATGTTTAACCACATGGCTTGGTACTTATCTCAGTAAGGCATTTTTATCTTGCTTCCTCTGTACCTTGTTGGTGACTGTATCTCAGCCTTTCCTCTTCCCAGAATTCTTCTGGTTACCCTGCCTATACTCCCTGGTTGGCTACTGGCCAATCAGCATTTTATTATACTAATATGAGTGACAAATCTTTACAGTGTACAAGAGCATTACCCAAAAACATTATGTCTTCCCATCATCTGTCTGTTTGGTCTCACTCATTAAATCTTGTGGCCAAGGGTAGTTGCTCCAAATGTCTTATGTAATCTTCCTATTTTTTGCCTTAAAATCCTTAAAAGCTCTGTTTTTTTTTTTTTCTCAACCTCTTGGGATACTTATGGTTTACCATGCTTTATGTAGTCCCATTGCAATCCTATTCTACCCCCAAATAAATGTAACCAATGGTTAAAGAATCTCTCCTGTTCAGATAGAATATGTGCATTCCTAACCCAAGCCTTTGGGGTAGTAGAGGCAGGATAATCAGGAATTCATGATCAACCTCAGCTACATCGCCACCATGGACTACATTGGTGTCTAATGTAGGAGATAGAGGAATGTTTGGGTGGAAGCATCACCCCAGCCCCTGACATCCCTGTACCCAAAGAGTCAGAAATGTTTGGGTGGATGCATCACCCCAATGACTGGCATCCATATATCCAAAGAGTCTGGAATGTTTGGGTCAAAATTCCATCCCAAGCTCCCTCCCTTGTAAGTTGCCTTAGTCCAGACCCCACCTCCAAGAAAGCCCACCAAACAATGACTCCTTTCCAGAGATGCTCAAGACCACTCCACAGGGTATTTAAATTGTACCCCAGAGAACAAACATGTGGTTTTCCAGTCTTCCTTCCCATCTCCTCTCTGGGGGCCTGGGAAGCCATCCAGGAACATTGGTAACCATTATACCTGGGCTTTTATTAATTTGGTTTGATTTGGATTATTGCATTTGCAGAGAGGTTTATTGGGATGCAGAAACTTTTCAGAGGAGGTTAGTGATTAAAAGAATTTAATGCTCTTGCCGAGGACTGGAGTTCAGTTTCCAGTACCCAGACGGTAGCTCACATCTGTCTGTAACTCCAATTCCATGAGATCCAATGACATTTTCTGGCCTCCATGAGCAGTGTGTGTGTGTGTGTGTGTGTGTGTGTGATGCATACATACATGCAAACAAAACTCAGGAAATTAAATAAATCTTTAAAAAAACAAACAAAACTGACAAAGGGAGATCTCTGAAGTCAGGCTTGGTGGTAGATCTGTAAGTCCAGCATCTGAAGGGCTGACCCAAAACTATTTCAGTTCCAATGGCATTCTGAGTTACATAGTAAGTTTCTAGGCTAGTCTGACCTAAATAGTAAGAATCTGTCCAGAGTTAAAAGCACTTACTATTCCTACAGAGGACCAGAGTTCAGTTCCTAGCACTCATGTGGTAGTTCACAACCATCTGTAACTCCAGTTCCAGGAGATCCTATATGTTCTTCTGGCTTCCTTAGGTATTAAATATGCATACCATTCTTATAGGCAAAGCACTTAACCACATATAATAAATCTTTAAAAGAGAGGACAGAAGGAAAAGGTTGAAAGAAAGAAACAGATTAATCATATAAAAAGACTCAGATTGACAGCACAGTTGATGAAAAGTTGGTCTCGAGTATTAATTAATGGATGTCAGGTCATAATATCTCAAAATACGCATGCAAGAGTATCCTAAAATAGACATCTGGGAACAGTGACTGTTTTTAGGAAACTGCAGGCACAGAAGACTAGAAAAGTTACTGTTTATAAAGGAAATGCACGCTGTTACAGGACATCTTCATTAGAAGAGCCTGGGTTGCACCTGGAAGAGAAAGGGCAGAAACTCAGGGGAGATTTAGCAGAGAAGGCATCAAGCTTTTGCCTTTGCTCTCCCCAACGGTCTCACCTGAACCCAGTCACTCTCCTCACCCTACCACAGTTTCTATCTACTCCTTCCGGGCAGAACCCAAACCTGGTTCCACTCTGCAGCTCCTAATGAAGGGAAGCCGTCAATCATTTGGCTGTTTTTCTATCTGCAAAATGTCTATGCATACATACCATGTTTCCTGCTACTCTGCCCTGTTCAGTTTAGCTCAGAGACTTACCAAAGAACCTAAACAGGTGGGGACATTTCCTCCACAAAGAGCCCTGGACACAAATGAAAACAATTTTGATTACTCGGGAGATAACAAACTCTGTGGTCACCGAGTTCGCTAGAGAGAGGATTAACCACACAAGTGAAAAATTTCTTACTTGTTCCATTGTGAGCAAGTCAGTCTATGGGAGCAAGATGTGTGACTTAGGTAGTTACCTAATTCTTCTGAAACTCAGCTTCCTTCCCTTAAACTGGCAATGAAAATAATGCTTGCTTCTTAAGCCTGAAAGATACCCAACACATAACAGTCATTGTGCATGTATTCAATAAAACAAACTACTCTCCACCAGGAACAAAGGTCACAACTTGATTTTTCTACACTCAGGTTTTCAGATTTTGTGTAAGTAATGAGTGTTTCTTGCATGGCTGAGTTGTAGACACAAGAAAGCTTCCTTCACTGTCTAAGATTTAGTATTTGACTTTTTGAAATAAGCTGACATATAATAAATACAATAAATTGACAATTTAACAGGACAAGGGGCATAAAAGGTATTGTGTCTACAAGAACATGGAAATTTTTATATATTTAATTTATAATATATATATGAACAAAATGGCTGAAGCCAAAAAACCTTTTTTGCAACAGAATAAACAACAAAATATGGGTTTCTAATATGGAGGTGGCAGTGGAATCTGTGGCTGGAGGAAATGCATAAGGAGCAGAGGTTATCTCTCAGGGAGCAGTCAGACAGGAGAATGACGGTATAGTATTTGCTGAGGTCATAGGGAAGGGGTCTATGGAACTCAATTCCTTCTTTTAGACAGGAGCATTTCTGAACGGGGAAGCATCAGGAAAAGACTGCTTAGTTTCCTGGTTGAAACCTTGCAGGATGCTTCTGTTCAGTGTGATCAGCATGCCACAGTGCCAGGTTTGGGTTATGGTTTCCTGAACTTCAACAAAGTCCTTCCTCATCCTGGCTCCAGGTAGAGATATAGAGAAAAACAATTTTTCCTGTGCATTTCATAGTTGCTGAGTAAGATATACTATAACAAAGACAGATTAACAAGAGAAAATAAATGAGAATTCAATAAAAAACTGTGCTTCTTATACATTTGAAAGCATCTACATCTTCCTAGGATATATACATAGATGATAACCCAGAGAAATGAGCAAATATCTAGTGCATATTTCAAAGAGGTGATTTAAATCTCCTGCTTAAATCGTGCTGGTCTCTAAGACAAAAAAAGAGGATAAGGAAAGCCCCCAAATTACCAGAAATCCCTTTGTGATTGTCAAGAGTGGGGAAATTAGAGTCCCCCTTACGGTTCTTAATCTCATTAACAGAAGACTAAGAACAGACTCAAATGGAAGCAGAAGGACAATTCTATTGAAATGTAAAGAAAAACTCTAAGGCAAGCAAACTGTAAATCTCAGCAGCTGCCTGGAGGAGGAGAGAAGAAAGGAAAAGTCATGACCTTTGTGTTAAGCCAAGGGCGGGAGAGCTCTAGAGAAAGATAAGGAAGACTAGCACACCCAAGAAAGCTGGCCTAGAACTGAGTTAGAAGAAAGTAAAGGAATGGTGAGCTCTCTGAGTAGTTCAAAGATACAGGCAGATGTTCTAAGTTTGACTGCAGCAGTGTAAGCTATTATGTGTGTGTGGGGGGGCAGGAATTCTGAGAAAGAAAAGTACATTGTCTCACTTGAGGGGTGACTCCTCTGCCTTCCTAGGAGTGGTCCCTTAGCCAGGTCCTCTTACCTACACAACTGGAATGTCAGATCTCCACCCAGGCTTGATTGTACTCTCTTGACCAGAAGGAATTTCCCCTTACTGGATGGGGTACTGCTGCTGTGTTATCAGGATAGCTAGGATAAGGGTTAGTACAATGGTTGAATGCTCACCTTGTGTGTACATGGAAGAATCTGAGTTGATTCCCCAGAGGAAGAAAGGAAGAGGGAGACAGGGAGATGGAGAAGAAAAAAGCAAGAGAGAGGCAGAGGGAAGAAAAAGGGAATGAGGGAGACAGAAAGACAGACAGACAGGCAGGAGGGAAAGAAGACAGAGAAGACAGGATAGCCAGTAAAGACATTAAGTTAATCAAAGTTAAAATTTGTTGTGCAGACTTAAGATGATGCTTTCTCTATTGATTAGGAGTCTCTGAGGCTTAGGGTGAACATCTCAGAAGGAGAAAGACTCACAAATGGAAGCTGCTTTTTTGGATACAGGTTCTTCTTACAGTGATAGGGTTAAGGAAATTTCTGAGTGTGACGGAAATGAGGTTTGCACTTGATGAAGAGGATGAAGTCACTGGAGAACTGCTACTGTTTGAATGTGAAATGTCCCCACAGGCTTAGATGTTGAAAGCTTGGTCCCAAGCTGTGGGCACCATTTTGGGAGATGGTAGAAGCTTTCAGAGGCAATGCCTCAATTGAAGAAGTGGGGCGCTTCCTGTCTCTTTATTTCCTAACTGCCATAGGGTAAAATCTGAGTCTCCTCATCCTTTTGCTTTGTCTTGGGACCAAAGCAAAGATGCAGTTGACTCTGCAATCTCTGTAACCATGAAGACATTCAAGCTATGATTCCAATATCAACAAAATAATGTAAAAGAGAGGTCTATATAGAACATGCTTTAGTTTGAAAATAACACTTGTAGAAATAAATGAAAACAGAAATAGAATAAGTACACTAAAACCATCATTTCCAACATTCAGATAAGTCCTAAGAACTCACACTTGAATGTAGTAAAATAAACAGATCAAAGAAAAGAATGTTCTCGAGAAAAGACCATAAACAGTGATAACAAAGATGTTCCAGGAGAGGTTAAGGAGAAACTCTGAAGCAGAAAGCCCCAACTCTAAGACAGACCTAATCAATCATTCCCAACTGCGATGAAAGAAAGAAAGAAAGAAAGAAAGAAAGAAAGAAAGAAAGAAAGAAAGAAAGAAAGGAAGAAAGAAAGAGATAAGGAGTCCAACAGTAACTATTACTATTGATAATAATGCTTAGTTGAGCAGCTACACAGACCCGCCTTCTGATTCAATAGTATCAGATGTGTCCACATTCCTATCAAGCAATGATGAATCAAGGTAGAGCATTCCCTAAGGAGACAGTAGTGAAATGATTAACCAAAGAAATAAGATGAGGCTAAGGTACATGTCTATTCTCTAAAGCTGGCTGGCTTATAAGGAAGAGTGGGGCTGGCTTAAGCATCCCTAGTTGTTTTTTTTTTCAAGTTTTTCTGTGATGAATCACTCTGTCTTCATTGACTTGAGTAAGCAGCAGTTAGGGCTATGAATTATACTAAGGGATCACACACTCCAAGAGACATGGTTCTCACTTTCACCAAAAGGACTCTCAAAGTTGCCTTTACAGTTCCTCCCCTGGTATCTCCCAATCATCTCTTCTCCAAATGGAAAGTTTCTTGAAGGCATTCTCCAATACCATCACTATTGCTCCACTGTGAACAGTTGATACGGCTTTTGCAAAGGACCCAAGCTCAGCTCCCACATCTGAAAGTTCACAACCTTCTGTAACTCCATCTCCAGGGAGATCTCAAGCTTCTGGTCTCTAAGGACAACTGTACCAGTGTGTGCATACTCACACAGACACATACACACAACCCACAAAGACACATACACACAACCCACAAAGACACATACACACAACCCACAAAGACACATACACACAACCCACAAACATACAACCTACACAGACACACACAAACCACAGAGGCACATATACACAACCCACATAAACACATACACACACAGGCACACACGCACACAGAAACACACACACATACAACCTACGTAGACACACACAAACCACAGATGCACATACACACAACCCACACAGACACATATGCACAACCTACAGAGACACAAACACATACAACCTACGCAGATACACACAAACCACAGAGGCACATACACACAACCCACACAGAACATATGCACAACCCACACAGACACAAACACATACAACCTACACAAACACACACACAATCCACTCAGATACACACAACCCACAGAGGCACATACACACAACACACATAAACACATACACAAAACCAACATAGGCACATACACACAACCCACACAGACACCTACATAGAGCCCATGCAAACAAATACAACCCACACAGGCACATACACACAACCCATGCAGACACATACACAAACCCACGCAGACACATACACAAACCTACGCAGACACATACACAAACCTACGCAGACACATACACAAACCTACGCAGACACATACACACAAAACCCACACAGGCACATACACATAATTAAAATAGAATAAATCTCTTAAAAATAAATAATACCATCATTGTCTATTAGAAGGATCAAGGAGAGGATGCTTACCATTCCGGTCCTAAAATCTGTCTGGACTAAAAAGACATGCTTTAGAGATGACAGCACATCGCCAGGTACCCTGAACTTTACATTTTCCCTCATTATTTTATGAGACTTTGGGGGGTTGTCTCCCTCGGGGTGGAGTGAGTATATTTTATACATGAAAAGAAGCCTAGACCAAATATTATGTTGCATGGAATAACTGTGGAAGACATTAGGCTGTGTTCTCTGCCCTCTCCTTCCAGGAAAGCAGCAGGGTTGGATTTCTCTCCTCCATGTCACTGGCTTAAGCCAGTAAAATGAGAATGAAGGTGCCATATGTTTCTTCCATGCAGGAGCTTTAAGGGCCAGGATACAGTTTCTGTGCATTCCTCCCTTTCTCTATGTATTCTTTTGCCTTGGTGATTATGGAAGCAAGTGCTGCAAAGGAACATCGGCCAGCCCTTGCCCCTAGAGGACAGCTGTGAGCAGAGGCCCTGCAAACCACAAGGATGTGCAGTCGGCAAAAGATAGGAAGATGTCTAGTATTAAATACCACTGAGATTTGAGGGGTGTTGCTGCAGCCGAATGTGGGCAGCTTCCTGCAAAGATGGAAAGTAGCAGGGAGATGGTGCCCATCTCTTGGTCATCTTCTTTCATTTCAGATATAAAGACTTTTCATTCTCAGTCACCTCGGTATGAAAATTTATATAGTTTGTCTTGTGAAACAGTATTCACTAACTTCTCCCACCTCTCCCTCTTCCTTCCCTCTCTCCATCCCTTTTGCTGATGCTGTTGTTGTTGTTGTTGTTTAAGACAGGGTCCCACTGCTTGCCCTAGGCAGGCTTTGACCTCCCAGCAATCTTCTTGCTTCAACGTCTTCACAGATCCTTATATATAGGCATTTTCAACATGATGCTATAATATGTGTGTGTCTTGTTCCAGAATTTCTAAGTCAATTTTCAGCTTCCTTCCACATTTAACTAAAGAAATCATCCTTGGGGACTTTCTAATCTGAAGTCATTGCTGATATTTCCTGTGTGAGAGCCCTCAGCAGCCTAAGAAAGAAATGTGGCCACATAGTGTGGGAAATCACTTATTTCTCCAGTGTATTTTGCTCAAGGGTGTTTTCTTCCTTTTCCTCTCAGAAAGGCTGAGCTGAATGTGTGCCTGCCTAGCATTGACTACTTAAACAGATGGGTGAAGATGGTGATAAGAAATTCATACCTCCAAAGAGTGTTCTTTCTGTCTAACAAATTATCTCAAAACTTAGAGACTTAGACATGAACTATTTATATTTCTTATAGATATCTACATATGAAGTGGGTCATCTTCTTTATGTGAGTTTAATTCAACTGTTCTTGCTTATATTGCTCAATGTGATTAGCTAAAGCCCTACAGGACAGTGATTCAGACATGTTTCATGAGGATATAGGTTCCTTTTCCATTATACTATGTCAGTCTATTTTCAAGACAATAGCAAGAGCTCCAAGAGAAGAGGCAGAATCACTCAAGTACCTTACAAATCTCTGCATAAGACATGTTCTTATTGTTTCATCAGCTGTGGAATATTCCTTTATACTATGTAAATATATGTTACTATGATGGTTTAATAAAGAAGCTGACTGAACTATAGCTAGGCATAAGACTAGGTGAGAGAACCAGACAAGGAGAATTCTGGGAAAAAGAATGAAGAGGAGTCTGAGGAGTCTAAAGGGGACATGAAGAGAAGAAAGAACTTGTCGTACTGAAAAGAAGTACTGCCATGTAGCAGAATGTAAATAAGAAATATGTGTTAATTTAAAATGTAAGAGCTAGTTAGTAATAAGCCTGAGCTATTGGACAAATATTTATAATTAATAAATTAGTCCCTGTATGGTTATTTGGGGGAGTGGTTGGCAGAACAGAAAGGTCCACATACAATCAGCCAAAGAAACTCATCAATGATGAGGTTACCAAAGAGCCTGAATACAGGTGGCAGGATGCACTAGACATAGAAACAGTATGACACTTTAGCTAAGTGCATGGGTCAAGCTTGTTTTACATTAAAGAAATAAACAAAACAAGACCAACTCTGCCAACCTGTAATCCTTGATCTGCTTGAAGGTGTGTTTCTGGCCCATCTGCATGGTTGTCCCCTAGGAAGATCATTTTCACCTTATCTACTAAAACTGATGAAATTTCATCAGGGTCTTCTTTGCCCCTGGTTACACCTGCTGGCTCCAGTAAGCATTCCTCAATAATCTTAAAGCCCTACAGGCACTTAGTATGTATGGCCATGTCTACACATTCTTGACAAAAATGCAAACAGCCCATGAGCAGGTTTCTTTAATCCTGAAATGTTCCTTGAATATATAAAAGCTATGACTCACTTGTATGTATCAGGGTCCCTACAGGCTGTAGTCACAAGCCAAAGTCAAACAGCACACGGTATAAACCAGAAGCATTGGAAAGTTAGAGTAATCTACATGCTTTCAAAGTGTCAAAACAATCTGCCCACAGGTTAAAAATCAAATGTCCAAAACCATGTGGAAAGTTTCTGCATCTGTTGTTTCTAATGAAAAATACTCTCTGTTAGAGCTTTCAGCATTTCTGACCCATACACCAAATACTGGAACTTCCAAAAGGTGTTGGTTGAGAGCATCCATCTCTACTGATGACTAAAAAATAAACAACATAATACCCTCTTTATGGGTGCTAAAAGTGAAGTTAAAGTACATAATGTCAAGTTGGGAGCATAGAAATATTCCTAACACATAATTTAGAGTGATGGCCCAAGGTGCCTGTCCACAGCAATAAGCCTTGACCAATCTATGTATCTGGCCATCGGCAGTGCTCATGGATATCAGATTCTTCAAGATAAGAGGTGGGTGGTATGGTCCAGTAAGTTTTACTGCATGGAGATCAGAAGTTACCCTACTTCCTGGATCTAACCTCCTGTAGACTTTCATTATTCACTACAAAGAGTAGAAGGTAAGTTAAGCAGGTTTAATTTAGTCTCAAATGCAGAGCTCAAACAATGTGTAGGGGTGCATGACTTTAATCCCATCACTTGAGAGGCAGAGACAGGAGGATCTCTGTGAGTGAGTTCCAGGACAGCCAGCGCTACTTAGTGAGAACCCGTCTTGAAAACAACAACAGCAAAAAGTGGAGTTCAGATGTGTCATTGAGTATCACTGGACATACTGGCCAAAGGAATGAAATTATACTATATGTACTACCTCATTGTTGAAAGAAATGTCAGAAGTTATCTGTACTCCACACTAAAGGCAACAAATGAAATAAAAAAAACTTGAATGACAAATGTAATTTTTTTAATTTTAAAGAAAAAATTATTCAACTTTTACCAATATAGCAGTAATTTCTATTATAATAAATCATAAAAGATAGGAAACAAGATGAAAATAATTGAAACTAAAATTTAAACAGTGTTTGGTGTAGGAGATCCTTCCGTTTTTGTGTTGCTTTCATTGGTTAATGAATAAAGAAACTGCTTTGGGCCTGACAGGGCAGAACTTAGGTAGGCAATTTCTGAATTATGATTTCTGAAAGAATCCAAACAAATAAGATACACCGTACAATTGCCCTGGCTTTTTGCCTAACAGTACTTTTTAAAATCTTATCTATGAGGGACTTAAGCAATGACTCACTGGTTAATAGCATTGGTTGCTTTTCAGAGGATTCAGGTTTGATTCCCAGTAGCCACAATGGTGGCTCACAGCTGACGGTAAGCACAGTTCTGAAAAACCTGATGCTTTCTTATGGCATCTGTAGGTACCAGGTATGCATATGGTGCAGAATATTTTCAAGCAAAGACTTACTTTACAGGGATATGAATAGAATCTACTATCAACACTAAACTGTGGAAATACAGGTGACAAGCTGAGTGGTCAATCCAGGGAAATATTGTAGGGCACAACATTAGAAAGGAGACAGTTATAATAAGAACTGTAGTTAGAAACTGTTCAGCTAGAGAAGAGACCCCACAGAAGCAGTTCCAAAAACATCCTTGCTGGAAGCCAAAAAATGCACCTTTGCCTAAAGGTTCTCTCTGACTAAATGACTACAGCCAGGAGGATGCACCTGGATGCCTGGTTGGGCTGTCTGGGCTGCTCACAACGTATTCCCCTCCTCATATTTCACTTCAGCTTCTGCGATAAGTTGTTATAAGGTCCCCAGACTAGCAGATTGGTGATGTTCTCCTTCTGGGATACTTCCTTGCTGTATAGGAGCGCTACCTTTTCTTCTTTCTCTTAAGTCCCCTGTAAGGAAATACTTCTTTCTAAAATGATTCATAAATTTCAATCTTCAAATTCATGAGACAAGAACCCAAAGCTTAGGTGGCATTCATAAAGCTTCAAGAAACCTAGCTCCCCACTTACCTCAGCTCACTCAAGAGTTGAGAAGGTTTCACCTTTCTCAAAGACACCCCAACATTATCATATCAATTGGTTGGAGACCAAACTCTGTGATTTTCCATGAGTTTTGAGATTTTAAATAAAACTACATGAACCTAGAGAAAGAAAAATTGGTGGGTAAAGAGCAATTATTGGAACCATGGATAACAGCATATGCCTAAAAATCTCAGTGCTTCGGAAGCAGAGACAAGCAGGTTTCAGGGGTTTGAAGTCATCCTGGTATACATAGCGAGTCCAAGGCCAGTTAAGATTACATAGTAAGACACTGTCTCACAAAATAAAAGCAAAACAAAGAGGAGTACCAGGTTCTTTCCCAGGGGTTATGACCTAGTCAGCTATGAGGTTTGGGTTCAGCTAACAGTACTGGGCAGGTTCAATCTTGTGAAGTTAAATCAGAAAGTGCTTGGTTACTCCCATAACATTTGAACCACTGTTGTACCAGTAGGTAGCATGAAAGTCCATTTGTTTCAGTAGCTCACAGGGTCAAACTGAGTAAGAATTTTGATGTTTTTTTCCCCATAGTATGTACAGAATCCTTTCAGACAATGAAAGCTAGATAATAGGTACAAAGCCTAAGTACGTGCTTGATTTTTCCATGTCCTATGATGCAGGTATATGGTGTCTTCAGCAACAGGGACTTACCATTAAGTTCTTGAGAGAAATAAAGAAAATCTAGGCTTTCTGAAGATTTTTTTTCAAAATTATTTTTTAAAATATTCAAATTAGGGGCTGGAAAAGTAGCTCAGTAGTTAAGACCACTGCCTGTTCTTCCAGAAGGTCCAGATTCAATTCCCAGCACTCACATGGCAACTCACAACTGTCTGTAACTCCAGTTCCAAGGAATCCAACACCCGCACACAGACATACATGCAAGCAAAACACCAATGCATATCAAATAAATAATTATAAAAAATTCAAAATTATGAGGCCATTTCTGTGTGGTTATTTCAGGTGTAAGCTAGCCAGGACAAACAAGCAGCCCTGTCTCTTGCAACAGATACAGTCTCATTCTGAGATTCTCAGAGGCAGGATCTCCATTTCAGACTGAGGTTGCAGTAAGAGCCAATGGCTGGTTATTTTGCTTTTCTGACCTTCAGGTTGAACCCCAATTTTTGTCTCTGGGTTTTTATTATCTGTGCTACCAGTAGGGCTGTTTTACTCTCCGATCTTCAGGCAAGCTTCATTTATTAAAATACAAATGAAATATCACTACAGTTCTCTCCCTACCATTGCTTAATGAGAGATATGAACTTGCTTACTCTGAAGACAATGTTTTTCACCCTGTCTTCCATTAGTTCATCCCATAGAAAATACAGGTGCTCACTGCAAGTGGATTTAACCTCTGCAAGTATATTTACAGTTTAGAAAATTCTTTGTACTGCTTTTATAGTAAAAGATTATCTCATAGTAATATTTTGTTTGTATTTTTAACAAATGAAGTTTGTCTGAAGATCAGAGTACAGAGCTAAGTCACTAGAGGCCGGGCAGTAGTGGCACACACCTTTAATCCCAGTACTTGGGAGTCCCAAGCCTTTAATCCCCACACTAGGGAGGTGGAGACAGGAAGGGATATAATTGGGCTGAGAGAGGAATATAAGGCAGGAGGAGACAAGGGCTCAGCTGCAGTCTAACGATGCAGTCTGAGGATGAGTAGAGACAGGATCAACCCTTCAGCCTGAGGATTCGGTAGAGGTAAAAGATCTGCTTCTCTGGCTCTCAGCTTTCACTCTCTAATATCTGACTCCAGTTTTTTTTTTTTTAAGACCAACTAGAATTTTTGCTATGTTTTCTGATACTTCTTAGTCAGGCTCTTTCTTGCTTTATTTAATTTTATTTGTGAAAAACAAGGGACAAAACTAGACTTTGAATTTTTTTTCTCATGATACTTTGCATTTTATGAACACGCTTTACCATATTTTTGCCCCTTTCTTAAATCTGTGCAAATCTTTCAGCTAGTGGGTAAAAGAACTCAGTTTCTCGAAGCAAGTCCACTAAACTTCTCACTACTGCTTAAAAAATAGTAACAGTCTTTCTCGTGCTTCCAGAATGGACAATTCTTAAAAGGATTCCACCTGCATAGTTGAATTTAACCCTAGAAGTACAATGATAAATTAGGCAGAAGAAAACATTGAAACTCCATTTTGCAGATATAGTAACCAAAGCCAGGGCATTGGAGGTGGAAGGGTTAAATAGTCAACCTAAAATCCAAAGGTTTCAAGTAGCAAAGTCAAAGGAAAAATATACAGATTGGATCTCCATGGGCACATCATATTCTGCTCTGCAACCTATTAGCTGCTTCTCATTCAAGTTCTCTGTTCAAGTAATTGTGTGTGTGTGTGTGTGTGTGTGTGCGTGTGTGCATGCGTGTGTGCTTAAAAGAAAATGCTTACAACTATCTATTATTCAGTTATGTGGTATTTTTAAGTTACCCTATAAGAAGGTTAAAGGATCTTCTTTTGTTCAGTTCCCTTTAGCCTGTAGTGTTTGGCTAGGTAAAAGAGCCTTGAGAATTATTAAGGTGAACTCGCCAGTTTAAAAAAAAATTAAAGAAAGAAAACTTAGTTCTGCCAAGGTTCTGAAGGTTCCGTGTTGTGCAACGAAGCCATTGGCTGGGAAAGAGTGGCATCGCTCCAGCGCCTTGTGCCAGATACTACATTTACTCAGGGTCCTTTGGGCAAAAGTAGTGAAAAATATTAAAGCAATGTTTACATAGCAGGTATGCAATATCCATCACGTTATGTACATTAGCGATAAGGGCAAGGATTGAGTTGTTTGGAAGAAAAGTCACATTTTCTCTTATGGAGTGGAAAATTACCAGTACACAGGATTGCTGGTGCTTTCTCCTTAAATTATTTTTTAGATCTACTCATTTTACTTTATGATGTGTGAGTGTTTTACCTGCATGTATTTATGACCTTGGAGGTCAAAGGAAGGTATGAGATCCCATGGTACTGGAATTACCATAGTTGTGAACCATGATATCGGTGCTGGGAATCAAGGCTGGGCTTTCTGTGAGAACAAGTGCTTCTAACCACAAACCTTATCCCCAGCCCTGTCTGAGCTTCCTGAACTTTAGAATTAAATGTCTCATTTATATATAGCTTCTTTCATAATTACTATGACATTTTAAAAAATACACATGTAAATGTTTTCTGTGGGTTGAGTAATAGTTCAATGGTACAGCAGCTGGTAACTAGTGTGAGTGAAGAACTTTGTACCTAGTTTTTCAAAAGAGATGAAAAAAAAAAAAGGTTTCTGGAAATGACCTGAAAACCTAAGAAACATGATAAGGAACTATAACTTAGACATTATTCAGCCCATTATTTACAGGAAATAAAAGAGTAAAGTGTATGGACAATGTTCAAATATGTTCACTACTTACCTGAGGCAGGCAGCTCTCAGATTCCACCTTCCTTCCGGGAGTAACACTAAGGAACTCTGCAAGTATACAACAGTAAGTGAGTATTCTGGGGATTATAACAACAATGTATCTGCTGGGGATATAGCTCAGTGGGAGAGCATTTGTCCAGCATGTGTAAGGTGTTGGGTTCAGTCCCTGGTACAGGAAGAGAAGACTCAGTGAACAGCAGCAATACATTCTAAACTGTAACTTTGCCAGTAGAATCAAACGGAAGGCTATTTTTAGCCCCAAAGGCTGTGTTCCTTGGAGCCCACTTAGATGTACTGTATCTTAAAAGCTCTATGCTTGGTCCATCCTAGTGAAGAGTTTTCCTGTCAGTGTTTGCTTAGCTGCTACTTAGTTGTCTTGTGATCTCTTGCTCCCAATTCCTCTCTCTGATACTTTACTTCCCATTCTTCAAGAGGAAAGGCTCTAAATGATCACCAGTCCCCATCTTATCTACAATACAGATACAATGAGTAATACAGAGTGCATCTAAAAGTAGTATTCCAGTTACTTCAAATGTATTCTTTACTGGCGTCATTCTCTTAAGGAAGCATTCAGCTCTCATAAGAGTAACCACGGGATATCTTTCCTTGATGGAAACAGTCTTTTAACACTGTCCTTGAAATTAGGCAAGTGGGGCTAGCTCACTGTCTACATCATTGCTCCAGACAGTGATCTCTGATTCTCAAGGAGAGATGATGCCGATTTTACAAATAGAGCCCAAAGTAGAAAATGAAATGTATGCCCAAACCAGCATCTACAGCTTTAGCAATCTGCCTTTATCCAGTCTCTCAAGTACTGGAATTACAGATGGCGCCTCCACTGTGGGTTTGTGCCTCGCCCCCGCCTGCAGGGTAGTAGCAGCAAGAACTAATATTACCAGGTGCATCTCTGCTGTTGTCATGAGTTGTGTAACACTCACCTGCTTTAAAGTCCCAGCCACCCTAGATGTTTCTCTCACAATTGTTTGTTCTTTCTGCCTCCCAGCCTCTGCCTGCCTGCCTGCCTGTCTGTCTGTCTGCTTGCCTGTCTGTCTGTCTCTAGCCCCACTCTGAGTGGGTCCTCTCACCATAAACCTCTTGCATTAGATCTGTTGTGTGATGTGATCTCTTAGAGCACAGCTAGGGCAGGCTGCCAAAGGTATCTCTTCTGCTACTTTATGCTAACAGTCACCACAGTGGCTCATGCTCTCTCCAAAGCAAAGCCTGTAGTTTGGATCCAATACTGCTCAGGTGCTCTGTGTGAGAAACAGAGGAAATTTGCTCTTGTTAGGGGATAAATTATACCCTCTCTTGTACCACATGTTAGAGCTCCAACTTCCAGTTACTTCAAAATATGACTTTTTGGGGGAAAGGGTCTTCAAAATGTTTTCAGTTGAAACGATACCATTAGAATGCAGTCTAACCTAATAAGAGGAGGTTGAAGATCCCAGAAGTCACGGGTATGGAAAACATCATGCCAAGATACAGTGAGAAGACAACCATCTGGAAGCCAAGTGACATCTTTGGAGCAAGTCACTTTCATCTTGGACATAGGTCCTCTGGATTGTGAGGATAAGTTTCTATTATGTAATCCACCCAGTTTATGGTGTTTTGCTATAACAGCTTGTGTTAATCTGACTTTCTGCCACTGTGACAAGCACTTATGGAAAATAGTTGGAAAGAAGATACACGTTTTGTGACTCATTGTTTCAGACATTTTGCTCCATCGTGGCAAGGAGGGCCTAGTAGAGCAGACTAGCTCACATCATGGCAGCTCGGCAGAGAGAAGGTGACTCCACTAGCTTGGTCCTCAGCATGTAGGATATATCTGCCTTCTTTCCGAGTAGATAAGTCACCCCTTTCTAACTCTCTCTAGGAATTCTGTCAAGGGCATCCCAGAGCAGTGCCTTGTTCATCTCTTGGGCACATCTTAATATGATCAAGTCAACAATCAAGATTAACCATCACACAGTTTCCATTGGCTTTCGAAAGTCATAGCAAATGTGCTGTTCTTCTACAGATACACATACGTGCTGTTATCTCTTCACTACATTTAAATGAAATTTATTGTTTTCTAAGCTTGAAATCTAAATGCACAGCACACACAAAAAAGAGGGGGGACAAACATTCTCCCTCTTCTCTGCTCCCTCATCTCTCTCTCTCTTTCCACCCAACCCCCACTGATGTCATGTTTCACACCGTAGTTCTAACCAACCCAGAACGCTCAGGCTGTAGCTCAGGCTGGCCTTGAACTTGCAGTTATTCTCCAGGTTCAGCTGCCCAAGTGCTAGGACTACAAGTAGTGCCATGAGCTCTAATTTCTATTGTTAGCCATAGCTGACTAATTCCTATTAAAACTTTCATGTGCTTTCCTGAAAGACACATACCTATACCTCATCAACGGAAGGCCTTGGAGATAGAGCTACACAGTAAAGAGGACAGTAATGCCTGATACATACACCCTGGACACCCCTGGTCTGAGAGAGATCAGGATCCACACTCCACAGCTCCGTGTGAACTCCTTGGGTGCGGCAGGGAGGAGAGAAAGGGGAGCCGAGCTCATGTGTGTGGGAGAATTGAACACACTTTATTAGCTTGATACTTCACAGTGCAGCGTAAGAGTTAAGGACACAAACCAGAAAGACTGCAAATACAATTCTTTTTTTCTTTTTACAGTAACTATAAACTGATTGGCCTAGTAGCTCAGACTTTTTATTAACTCTTATAACTTATATTAACCCATTATTCTTGTCTGTTAGCCAAGTGGCTTGGTACCTGATTCAGTGAGGCAGTCACATCTTGCTTCTTCTGTGGCTGGGTCATGACTGCAGACTAGGACTTCCTTCTTCCCAGAATTCTCCTGTTCTCATTGACCCACCTCTACTTCCTGTCTGGTTGTCCCACCTATACTTCCTACAGGCTCTGGGGTTATTCCCAATACTACAGGCCCTGGGATCATTCCCCAATACTACAGGCCCTGGGATCATTCTCCAATACTATAGGCCCTGGGGTTATTTCCAAAACTATAGGCCCTGGGGTTATTCCCCAATACTACAGGCCTTGAGGTTATTCCCAAAACTACAAAGGAAAACCACAGGAAACAAAAGCACGCATTTAATTTAGTTTGGAGTTGCAGGAGTACTCAGGATTACAGGTCACTTCAGGGGCCAAACATTGTAGGAAAATCTCAAGAATCACTGAAACCAATGAACTGGTTTATCATAAGACCGTCTTAGTCTCAGAAGCTCCTATGCTACTTTATCTGGGAGATGTGTTTATTGTCAGTCAGTGCATGAGCTGAAATCGTGAGCAGATTTCTTCTGTTACTCGTCTTGAAATAATTGATGCACTCAATGACTTTCCATGAGGGTGGCAAATTTTTATTTTCTCAAGTATACACAGAAGTCAACCTGGACAACTACCCCTCCCTAACTGTACTCATTCGTTAAAATCTTCAAGGGTGGGGAAAAGGTCACCCTAGGGTCATTATGACTTGAAATTTTGTTTCTAAAAAAGTTGGATGAAACCAGTCATCATTTAGCTTTCTGGAGAAGTAATAAGTGCGGCCCCTTCCCTGCTCACTCACCAGTGCTGTTTGTAAGGAAACGTATTAGGAGTCATAGCATGTCACTCTGACACACACAAATGTCTTGTTTAATAGCTGCCAATAGCTAGGTTCCCTCAATACCAGTGTAGACTAGCTCCTGTATGCTCAGTCAAAAAGGTGCTGGAGAAGAAATTCAGAGATGAAAAATTGGTCCTTGGGCTAGCAAGATGGCTTAGCAGTTGAACATGATCATTGAGGAGCCTGAAGATCCAGGTTCAATCCTGGGGGCCCACCATGTGGGTACTGGGAACCAAACCCAGATCCTCTTCAAGAGCAGCAAGTCTTGACTGCTGAACCAGCTCTCAAGCCCCTTCAGTGGTCAGTTAGATCCTTGTTGTAGAACCTACATCTGCAAAGCACCACTGTACTGGGCTCAATAATGCAGGACTGGAGGATTTGAGAAAGAACTGGAGAAAAGGGAAGTAGATACCTAACCCACTTTAAAAAGAAATTCTCAGATAATATAAATAAACATAAATAATTTTTTTTTTTTTTTTGGTTTTTCGAGACAGGGTTTCTCTGTGGCTTTGGAGCCTGTCCTGGAACTAGCTCTGTAGACCAGGCTGGTCTCGAACTCACAGAGATCCGCCTGCCTCTGCCTCCCGAGTGCTGGGATTAAAGGCGTGCGCCACCAACGCCCGGCTCCATAAATAAATTTTTAATTAAAGAGCACCTGAAATAAAATTTGTTAGATCATATATGTTTCTTAACCCTATTTAGACCAATGTTTTTCTTGGTGTCAGATAAAATATGATCTAAAGATCATAAAGGGAAACATGCATCCATCTAAACATATAAATTCTAACTGGCATGGTGGCACATGCCTGTAATCTCAGCATTTTACACTGACTTGTTTGTCTCATGTGTAGGTCCGTGGCATTGCCAATGTATGCAAGTAGAGTTCAAGGTCAGTGCAGGGGAGCTGTTTCTCTCCTCCCACTGCATGGGGTCCAGGGATCAAACTTCAGACTGTCAGTTTGACAAGAAGCAATCTTTGAGCCAATATTTAATGGCTCCTAAATATCAATTTTAAAACAAACAGCAAAGTGATCTCACGGTTTCCTAAAATTTCTAGAAGTTTTATTTTTTTTTTTTAAGTTGATGGGACTATAGTATACAAAAGCAAATCTGTAAAATCTGGGATCCTTTCCTCTATACTCCACCTTCATGATCAACTTAGTGGATTCCCAACAACTCTGTGAAGAACCATTGCAAAACAGACGCCTGTAAGCAGAGTTTTTCATCCCACCAGCCTGGTCCCGTATAACCGCACAGAGACTTCTTATGAATTATAAATCCTCAGTCAATAGCTTAGGCTTGTTACTAGCTAGCTATTGCTACTTAAATTAACCCATATTTCTTATTTATGCTCTACCATGTGGCAGTTTCTTTTGTCAGCATGGCATATTCACCTCCTGTTTCCTCTCTCCATCTTGCTGGTGACTCTGCCCTCCTTCTTCCTACCTAGCTATTGAGTAGTAAGCTTCTTCACATCTTCACAGTGTACAAAAGGATTATTCCACAGCAGACTCCTCCACCAGATCTGTCATCTAGAATAATATAGATAGAAAATTAAATTAATCACTTAGGTAAATGCAAAAAAAATCCTACTTTTAAGAAATTTAAAATTTATCATGTGAACAGACAGAATTGAAGACAAACAAACACATGATTAGAGAGTTGTTATGTGGTACTGGCAGTGTACATAAAAGCAGCTCGATAGTGGGTTATTTCATCTCTTTAATCTTTAACCTGCAATGCAGAATTATTTTGTGAGTAGGGTTACATAAACACAAGCCCATACAGCATGGTTTAAGAAGCAAAGGGCATGACCTATCTCCATCCAGTAATATTTCCTCACATCCCGCTCTGGTGCAGTTATCTGTGAGACCTCTAGGCCCTAACTTAACTCGTGTGTGTAAATATTTTCCAGATGAGAGATGAAAGAACTTAGGAATACAGTGTGGTCGGTATCAAATCAGCCTTGACCATGACAACTCACATCCCACCTTCCAGAGCCTGATTCCCCGTGACCCAAGAACTCAGCCAGAGGGAACAACGGCTAACCTCTGCCTTGATCCTGTCCGAGACCTTAGCAGTAGAACCCAAGAATCTTTTTCTGCTGAGTCCAGCTCTCCCTCCCAAAGACCCCCCTACTCTCTTCCATCTTTCCACGGCCTTGACATGCCATGCCAGAGCTCCAGCAGCTACGGTTGAATCACTTCTGTTTCAGGAGGCTTCTCTCTGACATTCACTGACACTGACCCACCCCTTCTTCTTAGAGAGTTGCAGGGTTTGAAAATGGGCTGCTGATGGTGACTTGTTTACGGTGATGAGAACGGTTGATTTAGGAGAGCTGAGAGCTGGCTTTCTACCTGGATATTTCTGTCTATTTTAGCATTCCCTCACAAAGACAAATACTTAAGAGGAGGGTGTTTTCAGGTAAGGAAAAACTGTTTTTGTCCTCTCTGGTACACAGCATCTCACCTCTTCTTTCTTCCCCATCCCTTTCCTCCCAGTCCGGCCTTTTGTTGAAGCATGTTTCTTTCCTGCTCTAAGTCTCCTCCCTGAAAGCTACCTTTAAAAATGATTCTTCCAAAAGTCCATAGAGCCTCCCAACCTCCCTGAGGAATGCACACATCCTTCGGGAAGCGGTTTCATGTATTATCTAGTATCTGACTGATGCCCACCTAAAGACAAAATCTACAGGGAGAGCCGAGTAACCACGGAGAAGCTTCACACCACACACTCTTAAGACACAGCATTGATTATTATCGCAGAATACAGTGAAGATTTGGGTGGTTTAGTATGAGCATTTATTAAACAAGAATATCTACAGATCATTGCTGACTCATGGAGGTTAACATTCCAGAAGGAAAATGTACAATTCATTGAATTCTAAGAATCCTTGACTCTGATCTATATCATGAAAAATTTTATTACCTGTGCAATTTCCAAGTATCTGTACTATATGAGGATATAGGTTGTAATAATCTAACAGAGGATTTTCTTTAAAATGCAATGACCCAATGTCAATATTCTCACCAGCCGTTTTGTTACCGACTTGTGTAAACCTGATGGACAGGTAGCCAAATTAAACATTAGATCCAGTTACCGAACCAGTGAGACGGTTCAGAAGCTAAGGGTTCTTGCCTCCAAGCCTGACCACCTGATTTCAATTCCCGAAATAAATAAATGGTGAAGAACATCTAGTTATCAAGAATTGGTGAAATAAAACTTATCTTTAATAAAAATAATTTCAATACGATAGCAATTATTATATTCAGAACTGGTCGTGATGACCCATACCTGTAATCCCAACACTTAGGTGCCTGAGACCAGCAGGATCTTTAGGGTGAGATAGTACCCAAAAAGAAGAAGTGGGAGGAAAGTAATTGGTACATTTTAAGTTCTACGTTATGATATGGGAAAGGAAAATTCACTTAAAGGTATTACAACTATCGAGCCCTACTCCAGTATTACTACATAATTTTAGGGAAATTTTTACATACTACATTAACACTCTCTGCCAAGTCAGGGTGAAACCTATGTAAAAGCAATATGTAAAACACAAACAAAATTCCTTTCCTGTTATTTCATCCTCCGAAACTGTCCTTCTAACTATTCCAGTACAACCAGCAGAGGGAGCGCAACCATTGTTTTTTTGAATGTGTTCCTTAAAAAAGTAATCTTCTCCCCCTGGATTTTCAGGTCTTCTACCATGATTGGCAAAACTCATAAATTACAAATATTACTTGCCACTAATAAATTGTCTCAAAAGTTATTTCTGTTAAACTAGTGTTAAAATATTTTCTTTTCTTTTTTTCTTTTTTTGGTTTTTTGATTTTGTTTTTCTTTGTTTTGTTGAGACAGAGTTTCTCTGTGTAGCTTTGGAGCCTGTCCTGGAACTCACTCTGTAGATGAGGCTGGCCTATCTTCTAAATGCTGGGATTAAAGGTGTGCACCACCACCACCCAGTAAAACGTTATTCTTCATTAGTGTTTCAGTTATGAAAGTAATGCATATCTGGCACAAAAGTGAAACAAACCCAAAAAGACTGCTTAAAAAGTTAATAATCAGTCTTCCCTTCTGATCCACATCATAAGCAGGCTGGTATGTGTTGTTTACCTTCTTATAAAATGTATGTGTGGCCGGTTGTGGCGGCACACGCCGGTAGGATTTGCTGAAGCAGAGGCAGGAAGATCACGAGTTCGAGGCCAGCCTAGTAAAGAGAAATAAATTTAAAAAAAAATAAATAAAATAAAATGTATATGTGTATGTGAAAGTACATCCTATATAGAAGGGTTTGTTTCCTATCCAATACTGTAGAGTACCTTCAGGAGGAAAAACGAAATCGACACAAAATAGGGCAGATAGTACTGTCGTGCTCAGCGGTCAGGATCACAAACTAAGTGATGCTGCTGCCTTCCACGTGGAAACTGAGCATATACAATGCTGTGGGACGCAGAATAACAAACATGGATGCCAAATACACAAGCCCCTTCTAGAGATGTGATGAAGAAGAATCGATGAGTTTAATTCGGAGTTACAATTGATACTGCTAATATCTTCATAACACAAAATGACAGCATTGAACAACCACTTCAAGTTTTTTTTTTAATGAAGTCAAAAGACATTCTAGAAATTTTGGGATATTTTATAAATTCTGATCCCACTGAATGATAAACTGTTTCTGCTCAGAGGTACACAGAACATATAAGTTCATTATTTAACTAAATGACAAAAAAAAAAGATGTAGCACACTTTCCCTTGTGCCATAGGAAGATGCCTTGGATTTCTGTATGGATTCCAACTCTTATCCCATATCATCCCTTTGCAAAGAGTTCCCTTTAAATATGTGGTCTTGGGACACAAGTACACATGAGAGGCCAAAGTCTCATCTAGCCAACTGCTACCTCTGTAGGTCTGTTTCTGAGCCCAGTGAATTTGCTGCAGCCAGCACATCCTCTTCCATGACTTTTTGTGTAGCCCTAGAACTCCGGTGCCCTCCCTGTTTGTCTCCGGCCCTACTAGAAATGGTCTTCACCATTGTCAGCTGTGATGAACTTTGATCCCCAGGCAGAGCACTAAGGTCTTCTACATAGAAAAGAAGGAACTGCTTCGGGAAAGGGTTGGAGGGAGGGACAAAAATAAAGAGGGGAAACTTACAAGGCTAACAGAGGAAAGATCTTATTGGATTACAATGTGTGATTTCTGGAGGAGAAGGATGTGGTTAGTGAGCTGTGGCTTCCTTCCCAGCTCCTAGGAACAGAAAAGATTATCTGTCTGATTTGTGTTTTGTTACATTTTCTTTGCTGAAGGCTTTCAATGTGCAGGAAAATCTTCTCGTAACTACACTTTGTAATAAAGTTAAGAGAGCACACATAGCACCATGGCCTTCATTCCTCACGATGGAAACCAAGGGCTGGCTCAAAGTCACAGGAAAGGCAGCTGCAAAAGGAAGGTTCTTGACTCTGTGTCATCCACAAAGTCAACCCCAGCAGTCTGGATTTGCTCTCCTTTCCCTTCTCACGGGGCAGAGTGACAAAGTCAGATACTGAGTGTAAATGACAACACAGCTATCCTCCCGGCAAGCTATGGGAGTGGCAGCAGATCAAGAGGCCAGAGAGCAAGTCTGCACAGAGTTCTTTCCATCCGCACTCCCTGTCTCACCCCGAAATGTGGTCCGAAGTCCAGAGATCCACAGAAGAGGCGCTGCTGAGGCTGTGGGAGGGCACCAGCATCTCTGTAGTTCACTGAAGCAGCCACTTTCTGAGCATCTTTTAGCAAAGGAAAGGCTGGGACACAA
This sequence comes from Microtus ochrogaster, assembly GCF_000317375.1. Lineage (NCBI taxonomy): Eukaryota > Metazoa > Chordata > Mammalia > Rodentia > Cricetidae > Microtus > Microtus ochrogaster. The sequence continues at coordinate 12,118,503 of NW_004949100.1, read as the reverse complement.
TGGGACAGCATGAGTCATCTGCACAGCTGAGTACTGACATTTCAGAGTATTTTAAGTGATAATTCACAGAAAAGTCACACCATTATTTATAAACCCTGTTTATAAGCCACACAAATGTTCAAGGAAGCGTTTCTGACATGGGTCTGAGTTCAGTCAATCCAGTTCTCTGAAACATGTTAATACATTCAAGGAATGCCAACGAGTCACGTACATCTGAAGCGTCCCATGCTGAAAGGCAGGGAAAGTTGCATCCAAACAGGTTGAGTATGAAAATGGGCCATATAAGGAAGAACTTTGTATATGGAAACCACACCCACTGCTGAACTCACTCTTGCAGCAGCCGAGACGGTGGAGATGTACAAAGTGCACTGATCCCAGTGTGGACCACAAGCTTGGATTGGTTTGTGCTACCCTAGTTGGGTTCTTTATCGTTCCTACAGCAACCATGGAGCCTGTGTTGGCATGGTTCTACTGCGAGCCGAGTTTCACCATCTTCTTGGAGAAAAACCTCTCATCACAAATATCTAATGATAATCTTTAACAAAATCAGGAATGAAAAGAAATTCATTAGTAATAAGACAACAAACCCCTCAAATCCATCATTTCTCATCTACTACTAAGTAGTGAACAGCAATATTTCTTAAAAGACTTTAGTGACCAAAATTTGTTGTACAATGGGATGTGTTTTATAAATTAAAATTTATAAAACTGTTGAGATTAACTGTTTATGTTTAAATTGATTGAAAATCAGAGAGATACTAAAATATGTTTCTTTCTTAACCCTTAGTGTACATGTTATGAAAAATCTAATTCCTAGAAAGGTATACTGTGACTTCTTGGAAAATGTTTTGTTATATTTTAAAAAATTCTAGAATGACTTCTATTATATTTTTCATTAAGGATAGAACCTGTTCTCACTATTAGGCCTTTATAAAACAAACATCATCACAGAAGAGAACAGTTTTATATCTTGTGTCCCTACAGATGTTTAACCAATGGCGAAGAACTCAGGTTGTCCCATCTTAGCTGGAGATCAAATGTATCTAAGGCGGTGCAAAGAGCACACCCCAAGGGAACTAAGAAGTGGCAAACCACTCTTTCTGAAAAGAGCAGACCGCCTTCATGGTGGCAAATGCCCTAGATTGGAGTTCAGAAATCAGGAGCCTGGAGAAAAAGTGCTGTGTCATCAGATCTCCAAAATTGGGGGCTCTCAGAACAGCTGTGTGCAAATGTAGATCCAAAGCCCCCAAGAGAGCGACTGCAAATGGCTGGAGGAAATAAGCCTACCTGGAGAATCAACCGACCCATTTGATCAATACTTTCGAGATGGTCCCATGAATACTCTAAAGTCATTTTCTTTTCAAAAATAGGGTGAAACAGATAAGGTTGCAAAATGAAAAATTCAAATAAGAAGAAAAAAAAACCCAACACACTGGTGAAAGCCTAGCATTGGAAAGACAAGCGTTTAACTGTTAAATCATCCAAATTGCTTTGCCAAATTTTGACATGCTTGGTTTCCTGTAGTTAAAAAGTAAGTTTAAAAAAAAATAACTTTTTCTCTCTCTCTTTCTTTCTCTCTCTCTCTCCCTCTCTCTCTCTCTCCTTTGAAGAACGTGAGGAAAATAAGCAGCTGTTCCTTGTATAGTTCAGGAAGCAAATTTGATTTATTACTTTAAGGTTATTTTTGAATGAGCTGCTTGTGGCAGGCAGAGCGCAGAAGTCACTGAGGCCTGTCCACTTGAAGGGCTCAAACTGTTTCCTGAACAGCCCTCCTTCGCTCCTCACCTCCGAGGGCTATTATTGACGACGTGTGACTGGGGCCTTCCAGGATTTTAAAACAGCAGGGGTCCCGGCTGAACAATTGGGCTGTCAATTACCTTTTCCCCTGTTGTGAAAGAGGGGCCCAGGACAATGCAACTTCTCAGCGGGGAGCCGTGCAGCTCGGAGTTTGTAACCCACTCTCGCAGCATTGAAAACCCAGTAAATGGTTGGTGCCTTCACTTTTGTCTGTGTGTGTCAGTTCAAACCAGAGTTGCTGCAAGGTGTGGGCATCTCCGTGGATGGGTTTTCAAATTCTCGCTAGGGCAAACAGATTCTGGACAAAGTTACCTCGGAACTTCGAAGATGTTTTCTTTTTCTGAGGTGCACACGGACACAAAGAGCCTCTGGGCTCCCAGCTCCGTTCTGCTGGCTCGTCCGGTCACAACGCCCAGGCCTTTCTACCTATATTGTGGCTCAAAAGACTTCCTGTGCGCATTGATGACTTGCTGTGAGGACTGTCCATCATCCTGTCCCTTTGTCCGGCAGTCACTTCCATTCGAATTTGACTGACTGAGGCAGCCTGAGTCATTTGTAAAGAACAACAAGGCTTTTCATTCATAATTTTAGTAGGGGGACAGGGTGCTAATGACTGCGCTTGAATAACTAGGGAACACAGTATTCAAGGCAGGAGGATGCACAGTGGCTGCCAAAAGGAGGAAGCAGAGGATGTCGGTACGGGCATGGGTAAAAAGCGATGGTCAGAGGATCACACATGTATACGAAGACAAATCGAGGTTTTAAAGGTGAGACTTAAAAAGATAGAAACAGGAAGGAAAGCAAGGGACTCAGACACGGTTTCATCTGCTTTGGGCTTAAATTCCCTCGCAAGCCTTGACAGAGTGATTAGAGAGGAAGCCATCTTTTCTCCTGCTGATGATTGTCCTGCAGAAATCCCCCCCACTCCTTTTTTTTTTTTTAAGAAAATATTTTCCCTTTCCTTTGGTGGCTGTCACACACTTGGAAAAGGCAGATTTTCTTTCCAGGGTGACAATCAGGTCTGGGTTCCCAGAAGCCTCCGTGAGGGGTCTGTTGTCACATCTGTGTGCCTCGTTAGGATCATGATACACAATCTTGCATAAGCCATGTTTCCAAAGAACTGAATTTGCAAAAATGTAAATTTCTGGTTGAACATTTTGGGGATTTATTTATTTTTTGTTGAAATAGTAAAACTGTAGTTTGGGTTTGTTGGGGTTTTTTTGTTTTGTTTTGTTTTTTAAGTTGAGAAGTGTAAGGTGTCAGACCAGCAATGCATTCTATAGTTCAGTGGTTGGGTGCCAGAGGCTCTAGGTCAATTCTCAGCCTCCGGGACTGTCCTACCAAAAGGAGAGAAACAGGAAGCATGCTTACCGATTTGGGTAACAACTAATAAAAGTGGAACTTGATTTCCTTTATAAAACTGGTGCGTTTGCTGTTGTCTTGAGACAGGCCTCTATCTATACCTCTATCGGTGCTGAAAGTTACGTAGCCCAAGCTAGCATACCTCTGCCTCCCAAATGTTGAGACTAAAGATATGTGCCGCCCCGTCCAGCAGGACTAGTGTTCTTAGGGAGCATTTGGAGGGACTGAGGATGGAGGTCAAAGTTCAGATCAGCAGTTGTGTGCAGATGTTTCTCTAAGTTCTTCAGTCATAAATTGGAACAAAATGTTTTGTTGAAGTTCCGGAAGCAACTCCAAGTGCTGCGTGGTTAAGGGCCGCCATTTCATCACGTTCTGCTTTGAGACAAGATCTCATTCTCTAGTCCACCCTCACTCAAACCACCATCCTCCTGCACAGCCTCCAGAGTGCTAAGACTGCAGGCATTTACTACCGCATTTGGTTTTCCTTCATCTTAATAAGCCTTCCACTCTTCAGTGGGGAAACCAAGGCTTTAAGATGTTCCAGTACTTTCTTTTAATGTTGTTGCTCTTTGTGTGTGTGTTGGGGTGAGGGCTAATTTGTTTTGGGGGTTTGTTTGTTTGTTTAAGGTAGGATCTCAGGTAGCCCAGGATGACCTCAAGCTTGCTACATAACTGGGGATGATTTAGCACTCCTGATCCTCCTGGCTCCCAACTGCTGGGCTGATAAGACAGGGCAGGATGCACCACCCCTGGCTTTTCTAGTACTTCCTATCCATTTCCACCTCAATACTCAACAAGGTATAGATAGACATGTGAACCCATTCCTGGAAAGTTCCAGAACTAATCCAAAGTAGGTGTTGAATGCCGTATTTAATTATTTATTTATATAAATATGTGTGTGTTATAGGAACTTATCCAAAATTTCTACAGTGTTATTTGGGTGCAAATACAAACAAATATGTTTAAATAATCAGATTGTATTTATTAAAGTTAATTTAAAAATACGTTAGCAAAATAGCTAATTTTCTCAGGAAGATCACCAAACCCAATTTAACTAAAAAGTATCATTTTGCCTTTGTAGAGCTTCATGCAAGCTGTCTAGACACACTGCCATCCCATCCCCACAACAGCCCTACACAGCCATTCATTATTTCACACTGTCTAGACACAGTGCCATCCCATCCCCACAACAGCCCTACACAGCCATTCATTATTTCACCCCTTCACTCATTTCAAGGCCGTATTCACACCAGGCTCTGGGGATATAAAGTGGTATGCAAAAATGACTCAGGGATTTAAATACAGTGGAGACAGTCACAGGTGAAAGGATTGGCTGATTCCAAGTACCGTTTCTTTTGAGACAGCCTTGAGACAAAAAAAAAAAAAGACTGACCTCCAAAAAGGTCAAAGAAGACTTTCCCCGAGATTCTGACCACAGGGATTTGAAAGATAAACAGGAGTGCAAAGACAAGAGACGTCGTCCAGAGTACACCAGAGAAAAGCACATTCGAAGGCCCTGTTGCAAGAGAAGGGCACCTTTGAGCAACTCAGCAGCATCCTTCATGGCCCGGAGGCAGAAAGGGAGTGTGTTGGGACAGGACGCTGGAGAGGGAAAGTGGCTGGGTGGAAGGGCCCTGGAGGGTAAGCGGAGAACTTGGACCTTTATCAAGAGCAACAAGACTCAAGAATTTAGGCAACGGAGGATTGTAATCAGATTAGCTCACAGTGCCATCAGCTGAGTCCAAATCCAGGTGTTTTGGCCTCTGTAACCTCTGGAACTTTGAAAATACTTCAACCTTGGACTGAGATAGGGGTTTCTCTTGTTTGAAGTTTTTTTTTTTGTTGTTTAGTTTTGTAGGGTAAGGTGAGAGGAGGATGTTATGAGTTAAAATATACAAATGATAATACAATTTCTAATTTTCCCACGGACTTCTTTTTCATTGTTAGGAGTTGTGTTTAAGGCCTCACACCTGGCAGGCAAACACTCTATAAACTGTGTTCCTAAGCTGCCCGTGGAGGAGTCCAACATCTTAGAGAATATAATGCAAACATGTCTCCGCAATAAAAGAAGGGTGAAAAGTCTATTTCTCAAAATTAGTAAAGGGTACTCACAGAGAAGAGAAACTGCAAAAAAAAAAAAAAAAAACCTGTCCAGTGCTTGGTGACTTTTTCTGTTACTCATTTATTTCAGGGGAAGGGTGGAGAGACTCACAACAGGGTTTGTCTGTGTGGTCCTGGTTATCTGGAAACTAGCTCTGTTAAACAGGCTGACCTCGAACTTAGAGATCCGCCTGTGTGTGTGTGGGGGGGGTTAATTAAAGGCGTACGCCCCACACCCGGCCCTTTCTGCTACTCTTTATTTCATCAGTTTATATGACAAATATTACATACATCCTTGAGTTTTGCCAGACACAAATCCATTCTGCAGCCCTCCAAGAGCGGGAAAAGGCACCTGCCATGCTTCTGCACACTCTTTGGCACAAGCCTGCCTGACCGCCTGAGCAAAATCCCCCACCCACAGAATGGAAGGAGAAAGCCAACTCCAGAAGTTGTCCTCTGACCTTCCCATGAGTGCTGTGGGACTCACACATCATTCCTCACTCCAGTAATAAACAAACAAACAAACAAACAAACAAATAAATGTAGCTTTTTCAGAAGTGCGGTCGTCTCTGCAAACAGTCTAGGCCTTAGAGCTGAACCGACCTTCATCCGGATGCTCGCGTGGTCATTCAGTAGCAACCACACGGCCTCTTATGTCACTTCCATACTTACAGGCCATGAACATGACAGTGTGCTTCTGGCTTGACTTGTCTGAGCTACAATGCTGCCCATGATGCAACTCTTCTAGCTACCTTCTAAATTTATCCTTAAACATTAACTGAAGTGCTAATGTCTTCATTTCAAGTTACAGTTCAGTGCTGTGAAAGTCTTTATTTTTTTTTTTAAACCAGCATCAAAAAAATATAATCCAAGCTGAGTGGTGGTGGTGCACGCCTTTAAACCCAGCACTCAGGGAGGCAGAGGCAAGTGGGTCTCTGGGAATTCGAGGCCAGCCTGGGCTACAGAATGAGTTCCAGGAAAGCCAGAGACACATAGAATATATATATTTCAGCAGAGGAGGTTGAGAACATTCTTTATTTCATCTTAGAAAAGAGGAAAGGAAAAGGAAGGAGGAAGAGGGAGCCAAGAGGGGAGGAAAGGAAAGAAAAAGAAATCATGGTGTTAATCAAACCTGCTTCCGTTACTTCATGCAAGACACAGTAGCAAAATGACTTCAGTTCTGTGACTCCTTCCCCAAATTCAGTTGGGTGTGGCAGAGCAAGTGTGTAATCCCAGCAATCAAGAGGCAGAGTCAGCCTGATCTACACTGAGTTCCAAACCAGCTAGGGTTGCTTAGTGAGACCCTATTTGTGGGCGGAGAATCCAGGGGCGGAGGATGTGACTTGGTTGGTAGCACATAAACGGGAGGTGGCAGTTTATACCTGTAAAATCCCAGCACTCCATGGGAAAGGCACAGATATTCCATGTCATCCTCTGGCCACACGCCACCCTGGTACCACTGAGATTTTGTCTGAAAAATAGAGGAAAGAAAAAAAAATTAAACAGATACTTTAAAAGAAAAAAACGTGTTTTTTTAATTTTACATGGATGGTTGTTTTGCCTGCAGGTATATATGTGCATCTTATACAGGCATCATCTGATCCTCTCAGAGGCCAGAAGATGGCATCAGATCTCCTGGAACTCAGTCACAGGAGGTTGTGGGTTGCGATGGGGGCTGGCAACCACACCCAGATGCTCTGCAAGAGCAGGAAGTGCTCTTCACCGCTGAGCCATCTCTCCAGCTCCCAGACATTTGCTTTTCCAAAATTAAAAGTTGAAAAAAATTAACTAATGTAAATTTTTAAATTTAATTTATTGAAAATAGAACTGGAATATTTTCTTTTAAAGAATCAGTAAAGCAAACACACACACACACAAAAACCTCCTTTCTGGTAAGAAAATGAGAAAAACCCCACAACATTGATCAGACACTTCAGCTATTGATGTATTCTTGTTAGAACCTAAGAAGCTGGCCAGGCAGTGGTGGCACATGCCTTCAATCCCAGCACTTGGGAGGCAGAGGTAGGCCATCTCTGCATTCCAGGTTACCCTGGTCTGCAGAGTAGTAACAGGACAGCCAGGACTACACAGAGAAACCCTGTATTGAAAAACAAAAAACAAAAGAAACAAAAATCCAAGAAACTCTGTTTCAATTCCAGCACCCAAACAAAAAAGTTCAAAATTTTTGGCATAGTCTGGTCTTCCCAGCGTAACTTTAAAAGCTGTTTTATAGAACTCTCAGTATTTCAATGACTGCAACTTGAAGACATTTCCTCCCATGAGACTAATCTAAATCTGTATACTGTCGCTTTTCAATCACCAAGCCGGACATATTTAGACGTAACCTGTGCACTGAGATTTGAAACTGGCTGTTGACCTTAATATTTTGATGTCTATACTAAAATAACCATGGTGGTGGGAATTTTTGGACTACATCTTCCCTAGAGAACAGTCTGAACTTCCTGTGCCCTTGGATCAAATGCTCACACAGTGAGAAGTATGAGATTAAAATATCCACGGATTGGACCCCATGCCTGCCTGTAATCTAAGCACTTGGGAGGCACAAGCACTAGTCTTCAGAGTCGCAGGGCAGGCTTAGCTACCTAGTAAGACCTTGTCTAAAAGTCAAACTAAAATATCCTCTGTAGGGCTGGTGAGATGGCTCAGAGGCTAAGAGCACTGGATGCTTTTCCAGAGGTTCCGAGTTATATTCCCAGCAACACCTGTTAGCTCACAACCATCTGTAATGAAATCTGGTGCCCTCTTCTGGCCTGAAGGCATACATGAAGGTGGATCACTGCATACATAATAAATAAAGAAATTTTTAAAAATATCCTACGTATTCAGAAACCAAATCTTCCTAACACTACTAACATTACCAATGCTATCTGAAGACTAATGTCCACTACTGATTCTCAGGTATTTAGATTAGGCTTTAGCATCTAGTTTTTCTAAGGTTCTACAACAAAAAGGATCAAATGTTAAGGAACACATAGAAAAGTAAACGTAAAGAGGGAAGGACAGAGGACTAGATTAGTACCACAAAGGAAGAAGTTTAATCTTTAATTCAAAGGACAAATATATTTAAAAAGCAATGGGAAAATTCATGAGGTCAGCCGTAGAATCCTTTTGTGCCTTCAGCCCCCATCTGACTTTACATCTTTTTTTTTTTTTTTTGGTTTTTCGAGACAGGGTTTCTCTGTGGCTTTGGAGCCTGTCCTGGAACTAGCTCTGTAGACCAGGCTGGTCTTGAACTCACAGAGATCCGCCTGCCTCTGCCTCCCGAGTGCTGGGATTAAAGGCGTGTGCCACCACCGCCCGGCCTGACTTTACATCTTTTGTAGTAACAATGGGCAAGCATCTAGCAGGAATACTCATTCATTAACCAGTATGAACTACAGGTAGATTCCAGCTAAGTACAGAGCTCTGAAAAATGAGTGGAGCCTGCTGCTCAAGGTCACTTATCAAGACCACTCCCCTCGCCCCTTGTAACCGTAGGTCTTAGCCGGAGCACCCAGTTTAGTTAGGAGAAAGGCTGCAAGCAAAGGAGGTCAGAGTCAGAGATAAACTGCTTCCAGTCCTCTAAGCAATCTAGATAAGACATCAAGTGGTCCATTTTGAATGCCTTTGTTTCTTTATTGAAGCCACTCCCAATTCCCCTCCTGGAGGCAATACCAACAGAATGTGAGGAATCAAAGAAATTCAAAATGTAAAGTGATAACAGTCCTGGCTGCCAAATCAAAAGGTCCCCACTGCAAAGTCCTTTGCTACAGGAAGGTCCCTGAAGAGTTCTTGTACAGATGAATTTGACTGTCCCAGTTGGACTGTAAAGAGAAATGATGGCAGAAAGGTTCAAACTGTAACCCCTGGAAACAGTATACACTGTTGTGTTCTGTACTGTATTCTCCTATGAATACAAAGCAAACAATAAAAAAAAACCCACCTCCTTTGGTAACAGGACAAAATGTCTAAGTACTTATTAATTTGCGGTCTCAATAGACATTGTATGTTTGCAAGATTCCTCTTAGGTTTTCAAAACTAAGACTAAAACAAGGAAGGTCAAGGTTTATTCAACTCTCAAAAAGAAACTGGATGGAGAGCTGTCTAAAGACACACTTTCCCATTTAAAGAAAACCCAACAACTTAGGCCAGTTGGGAGGGACAATCCTAACAAGGTTTCAACTCACTCAACACAACTCCAATCAGACTGTTCCAATCTTCTTCACTACCCTCTAGCAAAGACTGGAGAAGGTGAAATTCACCAATGTTCATATTCTGCCTCCTTAAAAACAATAAATGGAGAAGACAGTAGTGATGAATTACAAATAAATGAACTCAAGAAACGAAGCCAGAGCTGAGAATTCACTAGCACACAACAGAGTCTCATCCACGGCCAGCATTGGGCAGGTGTGTTACTTCACGAGTTCCGGGATCCGGGTGTTGATCATCAGTGCACCGTGGCGATCCCGGGACTTGTTTGTGATTGTTCTGTCTTTTGTTTTACAGCGTTTGGCAAGAGGTAAAATCGGCGCTTGTATCAGCATTCTCTTTCTAGAACTTTCCACAACACATTCTGAAAATGAGCTTTCTCTTGTTGGTCTGAGCTCTGCCATTATCCTGGATTCTCATCCACAATTAATGCCAGTTTTAATTTGTGTGCATAACTGATTATGAGGCACAATGGTTTCATGAAACACCACATTGTGCATATACAATGTGTGCACAAAGACAAATCGTCTTTTCTATTTGAACAGTAGTCTTTGGAAGCACAATATGGTAGCTTACACACTTCACTGACTGATAAACAGTAGTATTACTAAGTAAGATAAAGACTAAGGAATAATTTAAAAGAATCCAGTAGATTCCTACATTCATTTTGGTCTTAGGTGTCAGGTAAAATGTTTTCCTAAGCAGCAATGCGGGGGTTATTGGAGAGAAAAAAAGGGAAGTAGATTATGACTTAAAATCCATTTATGCGTTCTAAGTATGCATTCTTAGATTCTTCCCCAAGCATCCGGAAGTTCCTGGTTTAAATTCTGTTTTATGCTTTGATTCCTAATGACCTCTTGGCAGAGTTCCTGCAGCTCTGGAGGAAATGGCATGGGGCAAATGGCTCCCTAGAAGCAGCCACCGGGTGCGAGGGTGTGAGGGGAGGTGTTTCTCCGGGCCAGCTCTGCTTCAGCCCCTTGCTGGTCACACACCAACAGCCTTGCTACAACCTGCCTTTGACCTCACGAGCTCCTGGGCTGAATGAACACTTAACGCTCTTCGGAATCGAAGAAGCTCAATCTCAAAGGCAACATGACTAAGGCGGTGGCAAGAAATGCCGCCTTGCGTGGCGATTATACTATACATCTCTTAAAAATCCCGAAGCCAGCCAGACCCACTCCTTTGACCCCTCCAGCCCACAGTGAATCCTAAAGAAGAAAGCAACTCCAGCCCTGCGCCTGGCGCACGCCCCCTGGTGGCTCCAAAGGGAAGCGCAGCGACTCCGGCGCTCACTTGCTGGAGACTCCACTGTTTGGGACGCCGCGCGAGCAGCGGTGGCCTGAGAGGCCCAGCTGTCCTGAGCCCAAAGTCTCGGGGACGCGAAGGAGCCGGCCGACCGAGCCTCTTCCACCCTCGGCCGTGGGGTGGGGGCACGTAGCCCAGCGCCCGGAAATAACGCATGCCACTTCCCCTGCCATCTCTAGTTCCAAAGCCCAGGCGAAAAAAGACGAGCGTGGAGAAACACGGAGAGGGCAGGGCGAGAGCGCAAGCGAGGCAAATGACGTGACAGGGACAATCTGGAGAAATACGTCCCCCCCAAAAGTGCTGGAGGCCACGGTAGCAGCGAACAGATAAGGGCTGGGGAGAGAGAAATCAAACTCCACGTTTCTCTAGCGCCGGCTTTCAGCGGCTCGAACCTCGCCTGGCGTAAGGTCGCAGGTGCTGTGCGGGAATTTTGACCTTCCAGCAGGTACTTTCCGATAAAGGAAAAACATCCTATAAGTTCTGGACTAAAATTGCAACATTAATGTGTGGCAGTTTCAGTTACCCGCTGGGTGCTTCCACGTGCATGCACCTTTCTTAGTCCAGCAGCGGCTAGAGCCTATGTATTTTCTTATTTTAAGTGGTTCTCCATAGTCCACTCCCAACACGAACAAGAGGAACTGCTGAGAATGTTCTAGGTGACAAATAGTGGGATTTGAAAGATGACTCTTGTTTTATTTACGATTTCCCGAAGGAGGAATTCAGTTCTGCAGGGGAACAGTCAGCTTCTCCCCCTCTCCCTATTTCGGAAGTCCATGATGTCGCCGTGAGTAATCGCGTGGGTATTACTGAATTAATTTAAAAGGCTTTTGCATCGAGCAAAACAATACAAAAAAAGTCTTCAAAAGGCCTCCATCTATAGATAATCCCTCTTAAAAATGAAATTCTAACAAACTACAAATCCACACAGTCAAAAGCCAGTCCCAATCAGAGCAGAAGGGACTTGAAACCCGAATCTGCATTCCGTCCCTCCCGTACAAGGCTCGGGGGTGGGGGAGGCGGTTTGTGCTGGTGCCCGGTGTATAATCGGGTTAATCCAGTAGACAAAGAATAAACCAATAGCCCTCCCACCTCACTTCCCGCTCCCCTTTCCCTCCCGCTCCTGCTCCCCCCCCCCTCCACCGGCTTCGCCCCCCGGGCATTGGAGGGGGGTGGGGCGGGCGAAGGAGACAAGAAGGTAGAACCGAAATGGATTCCGAATCGAATCTCAAAGCTTGCCACTCGCTTTCCACGCTAACCCTGTGCGGCCGGGTGAGTTTGCAACGTCCCTCCTCCTCTCCCGGTGGCGGAGGAGAAAGTTCCCTAAGCGAGACTAGCCTCAGGCTCGCGCTCGTGGCCTCCGGGGGTGGGGGGGGGTGGGGGTGAGCCTTAAGGTCAGTGTTTCCTTGAAACTAGATAAACTGACCTCGCGGTGGCCAGAGCGGCCCCGCGGGCGCCCCGCGTGACGGCGCCCCGGCTGCAGGAGCGACTGGGGACGCGCGGGGCGGCGCGGTTGCCCTTTTGAATGCCTCCTGCGGCTCGGAGCGCTGGCGGGCGCTGGAGTGTGAGTGAATGTAGCCCCGCGGAGCCAATGAGCTGGGACCGGATGCGATATATCCTCTGGGACAACAACTGCTCTGTTCCGCCTCGGATCCACATGACGCCATTTACTGCTGCCGCGGCCGCTGCAGAGCTCCCTGCCTCCTCCGGAAAGGCGAGGGCGCAGGCCAGCGGCGCGCCCCCCCATCCCCGTCCCC
>NW_004949100.1:12086363-12105563 GCF_000317375.1 Microtus ochrogaster | reverse complement strand
GGGGGAAAAAAGGAAATACTCCGCGTGCGCTTCTGGAAGAGAGGTCATCTCTCTACCCGAAATCCGGAAAGGTTCCTACGGTGGAGGATTGAGTTCCAAATTCTCCCGTGGTTTTTTTTTTCTCCTCCCACCGATTACTTGGAAGTTGGACTGAAGCAGAGTTCGGAAAGAAGGAAAAAGTTTGCATCGGGACTGGATTTATTTGCACAACGCAGAAAAGAAGAGAATCCAAGGGAGAGGGGTTGGTGCAGAGCCGCGATCACGGTGAGGAGCCTTTGGCTTTTCCCCTCCTGGAGCCACAGACAGCCGCCAGTGGGGTCAGAGTTCTTCTCTCCCCCTGAACCCGTAGGCTTCCCGGGAGGATCGGGAATCAGCCCTGCGGATCCGTTTCGACTAGGACAGGGGTTCGGCCACGGCCGGGCTGCAGGGTGCGTTGGTGCAGTGTCCTCCACCCCGCGACACCGCTCTCCCTTAGGGGTTCGGGGCGGAGGACGGCTCCATTGCCTCCTGCTCCTACCCCTGTTTTGGCGGCGATCTAGTCGCTGAGAGCCCTGGTTTATCCAGGTCGCTGTTGCAGGCTCTAACATTGGCTAACCTGTTCCTCCTCTCGGTATAAGGCCAAGTTGTAGGAAAGCCCATCCTGCGACTGGGGTCGCCTGTGGGGCTGGGGCTACTGGGTTTCTCACCTCACCGGGGCAGAAGACCCGGCGGACAAGCAGAGGGTAGCTTGCCAGGCGGAGGGAGTCCCCGCCTCTGCCCGGTGTGGACAGTCTAGCCCGGTGCGGGTGGGAGCGTCGCCCAGCCTGGCGCCGCGTCTCTGCGGTTCGGAAGTGCGGCTTTCTCTTTTTTCCGTTCTTCATGGTCGGCCTGGGTCATGCTTTTTTTTTTTTTTTTATTTTGGACTCTTGGGCTGACCTAGCACAGGAAGAGAGTTATCAAGTGGTCGCGATCGTTTTCCATTACCTGAAAGTAGGTGACTTAAAAAAAAGAAAGAAAAAGGCTAGTTTCTCCCCTCCCTCTTTTGTGTTACTGTTTTTTAAGATTTGGAGTCTTAACGCGTTTTTTACAAAGGGGTTTCTGTGTCGGTTTGCCCCACCCTAGTGCTGAAGTCCTTTCCCCCTAATCCTTAGTCTGCTCACACACTGTTCTTAATGGGGGTTTCAAAGCACTCAGAGGGGGAGGGAGAGAACTGGGAGAGCGCAGAGGGGTGGAGGGGGCCTGCGAGGGAGACGGCCAGGGAGCGGTAGAAATCACTTTCTTTTCCCACCCGAAAGATGCTACTTCCACGGCAAGTCCTCTCGGAAAGTTTCCAATCCCAGGGGTCCGAGACCAGCAAGACTGGCGTGTGCAGTGGGGCTCTGGATAAAGCTTTTTTCTTTCGGTTTAAGAAATATGTCTTTTTCTTGATCTAAAAGGAGGTAGGCGTGTGCAGATTGCAGACAGTGCTCGCTTCGGTCATTGCACGTTGGAGTTTCTCTGGGAGCGTGGGTGCATAGACTTCGGTGCAAGCTGTGCGTCCCGGCCTGGCTCTCTTCCTTCAGGCTTCGGATTTGGAAACTCGTGGGGACAGGCGTTTTGAGGGCCTTCGCAGAAACACCTTGTGGTGACCTTGCTGCAGGGGTGGGCGTGTTGGAGTGCCCCCCCCCACCTCCTTGGGACTGGCTGGCAGTTCTCTCGGGTTCGGGGAAATTTTAGCTGAGGGGGTGGAGGAGGGGAAGTGTGCCCGTGCATTTCACGACACGTCCCCTTCGGAGGCTCCCGCGCCCCCTGCCTGCCTGAGCTTCTGGGGTTTGCACGCAGAAGGGGCCGCCTGGCCCCTCGAAGCGTCAGTCAGCCCGGAGAAAAGTCCCCGGGGTTCTGGCTGAGTCCCACCTGCTAGGACTGTGGGGGCGCAGATAGAGCCGATAAACGGAGTGAAAGCAAAGAGCAGCCTTGTGTACCTGGCAGTTGGAGGTGAGCAGATCGGTTTCCAGCTCTGCCTAGTTCTGAATTAGGAGGCGTTTGTCACCTGCCTTGTTCGCTGTCTTTTTCCAAAAAAGCAAAGGTTGGATTAAAAGTCCGTTTTTTGCTTATTTTCCTTCGTATTTTTATGAGGGCTTGGGAGAGGGTGGTACTTTTTAAATCTAAGTCTGATTGTAACTTAAGCGATTACTTGACAGAATGACAGGTTCCAGCCATGACACTACGGATTTCTAAAGCTTTTCCTACTGCTGTTACTGCTTTGTGTTGCTGGGTATTTTTCAAAACGACGAAATAACGTGCTTTGTGTGTGGTTTTTTGTTTTTTTTTGCATGCTTTATTTATGAAACAGGAGGAATAACTGGGTTGAGATTCTAAGGCTAGAACCATAGGCCTGTAGAGTATATTTAATTCTCCAGCTGTGGGAAATATATTTTGCTCTTAAGAGTTTGTTGTGATACCTAATGGGAATCGAAATGACTTGTTTTAATTCTATAGCTTTGCACTACTTTATTTAAAAATGCAACCTTAATTTTCCTCGGAATATACTTTCATATTATATGGGATTGGGAAAAGGTACTGGCTAGAAAACTCGTGCTCCATGACGTAAAAAGCTGACTTAAAGCAAGACTGTTGTAGGTACTTGTTCCTGTTGAATGTAAGAACGATCGTGACAAATTTAAACCCGTTTGGAAATCTGAAAGGTGTCTGACCTCTGAAAATGTTGGTAGGACTCCCTGCGAGGCTCCGGCGTTTGCTTTCTTCCAGTTTTTACATTGAACCCGAGCCTTCTAAATTGCATGTTTATTTGATTAAAGGATTGTTACTCAAGTGACCCTACAAAGATTAGCTTTGTGTCCCTGCGCATTTTGAGATTCCAGGATTGTGAGTGTCCGGCCACGATTTTTTCACTTTTGAGTGCTTGCCCTGACCATTTGGCTGCTCTACCTCACCCCTGCTGGTGCGGCTCCAGTCCCTTTTCTCTGGGGCTTGTGGGAAGTGAAGAGTCAACGCTGGTGGGTGGAGAGTGGGAAGTCTTGAGAGTGTAAACCATTTTCTTTCCTCTTGGTTTCCCCAGGAGTTCAGATGTGTTCTAAGCCTGCTGGAGTGAACACACTGCCAAGACCTGATGGAGGCCAGAGCTCAGAGTGGCAGCGGGTCGCAGCCTCTGCTGCAGGCGCCCCATGACAGTGGCAGGCAGCGTGGGGAGCCGGACCCCAGAGATGCCCTCATGCAGCAGGTACACGTCTTGTCTCTGGATCAGATCAGAGCCATCCGAAACACCAATGAGTACACAGAGGGGCCCACCGTGGTCCCAAGACCTGGGCTCAAGCCTGCTCCTCGCTCCTCCACTCAGCACAAGCATGAAAGACTCCACGGTCTGCCCGAGCACCGCCAGCCTCCCAGGCTCCCGCCCTCGCAGGTTCATTCTTCAAGGGCCCCTCTGTCCAGGTCCATCAGCACGGTCAGCTCAGGGTCTCGGAGCAGTACAAGGACAAGTACCAGCAGCAGCTCCTCAGAACAGAGGCTGTTAGGATCTTCCTTCTCCCCGGGGCCTGCTGCTGATGGGATAATCCGGGTGCAGCCTAAGTCTGAGCTCAAACCCGGTGAGCTTAAGCCACTGAGCAAGGAAGACTTGGGTCTGCACGCCTACAGGTGTGAAGAGTGTGGCAAATGCAAGTGTAAGGAATGCACCTACCCGAGGCCCCTGCCGTCGGACTGGATCTGTGACAAGCAGTGCCTTTGCTCGGCCCAGAACGTCATTGACTACGGGACTTGTGTGTGCTGTGTGAAAGGTCTCTTCTATCACTGCTCCAACGACGATGAGGACAATTGTGCTGACAACCCGTGTTCTTGCAGCCAGTCCCATTGTTGTACACGATGGTCGGCGATGGGTGTCATGTCTCTCTTTCTGCCTTGTTTATGGTGTTACCTTCCAGCCAAGGGTTGCCTTAAACTGTGCCAGGGGTGTTATGATCGGGTGAACAGGCCCGGATGCCGTTGTAAAAACTCAAACACGGTTTGCTGCAAAGTTCCCACTGTCCCCCCCAGGAACTTTGAAAAGCCAACATAGCATTATTATTAATCAGGAATATTACAGTAATAAGGATTGTTTCGCCACCTTTTTTTTTTTTTAACACACATATGCAACCAACTAAATAAACAGCTGTAATCTCAGCACTGTTAATAGAGGGATAGAGTATTTGTCGTTTGCAGTGAGATGCTTTTTTTTTTTTGTCCATGTGCCATTTTTAACTGATATGCTTGCTAGAACTCAGCTAATGGAGCTCCGAGGGGAGGCAGTGGAAGTTCGTGACCCACATACTGCAGAAGCTAAAGCAGTAGACACTCCTAGGCAAAGTTTCTCATTTGTGAATAGCCCTTGCAAAATTTGTAAGTTAGCAAATGACTCCCCACCCCCGTTGTTTTCTCCAGAGATAATGTGCTATATTTTTGTATATACAATAATATTTGCAACTGTGAAAAACAAGTTGTGCTGTACTCCATAGCACAGTCACAAAATATTATACTAATATGTTGTACATTCGGAAGAATGTGAATCAGTCAGTATGTTTTTAGATTGTATTTTGCCTTACAGGAAGCCTTTGCCGTAAGACTCTGATCTCCCTTTTGGACTTGATGTATATTGTACAGTTACAGTAAAATTCAACCTTTATTTTCTAATTTTTTCAACATATTGTTTAGTGTAAAGAATATTTATTTGAAGTTTTATTATTTTATAAAAAAAGAATATTTATTTTAAGAGGCATCATAAATTTCGCCCCTTCTATGAGGATGTGACGGTTGCTGCAAATGAGGGGTTACAGATGCATATGTTCAATATAAAATAGAAAATATATTAACGTTTGAAATTAAACTGAGCTTGTTTTATCTTATTTTACCTGTTTTTTTTTTTTTGTTTGTTTGTTTCTTTCAAATGCAAGAAGCCATGCTTTCTGTCAAGGCATTCTCCAATAGTTTGCCTCCCTGGACAAGGCCCCTTTACGACGGCTGTCTTTCAGAGATGATGCTACTACCTTCAAGACAGAAAACAACCGAGGGTTAGAGTCTGACTTTATGTTTATGAGAACATCCTTTGGCTTTGTGGGCCTGTTCCCAGTTTCTTTGCAGACCTGTTGGCTTGCCCTGGTTCTACAGGGCATTTCTGTGCTGTTATTTTGAGCTTCTTTAGAAGACATTCCAAAAAAGATTAATGGTTAGAATTTTTTCCTAACGTACAGTATTAAAAATGAACGTCAAAGATCCTCAAAACTAGAGGAACAAGTTTGTTCAAGTACTGAGTGTCAAACGTGGAACATACCTATACCCAGATGGAGCCTTACAATGGAACAAATGTTTCCTTCACTTAGCTAGTCATGGCTGTTTTTTTAGTGTATATTTGGTTTAGATTTGGTTAGTTTATCACCGTCATACCAGATTCTTGGTGTTGGAGGAAAAAAAAGCATTAAAAATGCTGTTTGGATTCAGGTATTTGGTAGGAAGGACTTTTCATACTCCATTGGTCAAGTAATTCAAATCCAAGTATGCCAGCTTCTATCTCTGACCTACTGAATCAAATTACATAGGAAGTTACTCAATATTACTCCTGTGTAAAAGGTGCATATGGCAAAAAGTCAGTGTGCTCAGAGCTGACCTTGGGGAACAAAGACACCTCAAGCTGCTGCAAGCCCATCTTGACAAATATTAGTCATTTTGTGGTTGGTGATTTTTTTTTTCCCAAAAGCATAGCATTTGCTGCCAAGAATCCCCGGAAGTCTAGGAAATTATTTACCTGCCATTATAGTTTAATCTCTTGTTTCCTGTTCTCTTGTGTGAAGAGGTCTTAGGACAAGCTGTCTTCTGTTTTGTTTTTTAAAATGGGCTTTCAAGGAACCCTATGGCTGCCTAAACTCTGAGGACCTTCAGTCCTCTGAACTTCCTCCAAACAACACAAGATTCAATTAATTTAGAGCTTGCTTGTTTACTTTTAGCTTCGACTTGGAGATACTGAACGTTCGTGGAATGCTGGGTTTAATGTGCGTTCTTAAATGTCTCACTGGTGATTTAAGGAAGAATTAGAAAGTTGGAAAATGAAGCAAGGTTTCTTACTCATGGTAGTCTTAAAAGATTTGTAAAGCGCAATAATTCTGACTAATTAGCATTGTTCGTCATAGTGCCTCATGCATAGAGCGAGCTTTTTGGGGGGAGTGTAAAAATTGTGAAAGTCGAACTTTTCTTGGACCGTGTAAGCAGTCTTCAGAGTATTCTGTGCACAAGTTGCAGCAGATGCCATCGAGTGTTTATTGAAGTTAGATTAAAAACTTTCAATTACCAAATCAGAATCTCTGATGTGGCCCAGAGATTTGCATCTGCCATCATTCCACAGCAAGTTATCTGCAGTCTGGGGCTGCTGACCTAGGGACTGGGTTCTAGTTGAGCATGCTTTTAATCAACTCTGATAGCAAACATACTCACTGATTTGGATATTAAATGATAGCTGAAGTTCAGATAGAGGACTTGATACATAAATAGGTTAAGTGCTGCTTGGATTCCTCAAGGAGTTTCTAACTGACCTCTTCAGTGTTGAATTTATTTATACCAGTACAGAATTCGTTTTTAGCATATGAAAATTAAATGTTTACGACTAGATTAAAAATAATTGGGTCTAACATTCTTTGTCCTAAGAGTTAAATGTAATCACTTGGGAACAGATAGGGAGGCATAATAATCTCAAAGCATCAGTTTCTATTGACACTTGAAGATCCCAGGAAAATACAGTGAGTTGGTGGGTCCAATGACCACATTTTGGTGTAATGGATGAAAAGTAACAATATAGGCAAAAATAACTGCTGAGTCTTGAGACTGCTAAAATTTTTCATAAGACTGTGTCTACTCAGCCTTTGAGATTCACTTACCAATGACAATTTGACTGTTGCTATTTGAAACATTCATTTATGTGTTTTGAGGAGGAGATTTAAAGGCCTTGCCAAATTTCTGCCATGTTGGAGCATGCTCTGGGGATTGTCTGAAAGAAACAAGCCAAACCCAACTGTTGGCATAACATCTTTCTCCAGTACACGTCTGTCCCAAGGACTGCTCAGCTCTAGAGTACCTGAGGGATTGGTGATGTCAGATAAAGGAGTTTGCTCGTTGCATAGTGCCGAGAAGTGGGTTGGTTCTCATTTATTGTGTGTGTAATCAAAGGTTTACTGGACTTGGAATTTTAGTTGTTATATCCACAAGTGACCATTAACCTTCTCTTCTAAGTGTCCAAAAGGACCACAGCATGGGTGTAAAGTCAGTTTTGATAATGATTAAATTCTAGATCAAAGAGTAATTTGTTTTGAACTCAAGATCTAGCACAGGATAGAGTGTTCAGTGCGTGTGAGAGAGACCCAGGTACACACAAAAACCACATTTTTTAATCTTACTGATATTTTGCACTGTTTTAGTAAAGGCATCTTAAGAGGTGTAGCTCAACTGGCAGAGTACTTGGTGTCCCACAAAAAGCCCTGGCTTCAACCTCTAGAATAACACCAATGAGACATGGAAGTACAAACTAGTACTTTTGGCACTCAGTAGTTGAGACAGGAGGATCAGAAGTTCAGAGTTTGGCTACACACTGAGTTCAAAGCCAGTCTAGCACACAGGAAACCCCATCTCAAGCAAAACAAATATGAAAATCGGTTATTAGGAAGTTGTGTTATTTTGCCAGTGACTAATCTATTGACTGTATCAATATCAAGATTAATAGCATATGAATATTCTATTTTGACTTGGAGGAATGCATCATTTCTCACCAGTGAGGAAACCAGGTCAGGAATTTATCAAGGTCTACCTGGTTTGGCTGAACAGTGGTCATCCTGGTGAAGATCCACTTCTGAGGTATTTCATCACGGGTTTGGCTATTCATCAAAAGAGAAAGCAATTAGGCCGGAGGTACGTAGTCCTACAAACTGGCTCAGAAGCCAGGCCTCCCCGACTTGCTTCCATCACCTGTGAATACTGGAAACATTTACCAAGAGCACTATGGCTCGGGTCCGAACAAGTAGTTATTAGCTAGGGGTCCAAAAACACCAAGGGGACTGAGGGTGTAGCTCAGTAGATAGTGTTTGCCTCACTTGAGGGCTGTGATTCAGGTACCCAGAAGCCAGGCAAGGAAGGTGTGGCTGCTACCTGTAATCCCTGAACAGAGATGCAGAGATGGGACCTCTAGGTCAGGTCTGTCTCAGTACGGATGGGGAAGATTGATTAAGGAAGATACTCAGCTTTCACTTCAGGCCTCGCAGGTACGTGGACACACACATGAACGTGTATGCGCATGTTTGTACACCTGGCGCGCACGCGCACACACAACAGTTCTACCGTGGTGACCATGCCTGCAATCCCAGAAAGAAGATTGCTAATGTGACGCTAAGCTGGGCTTCATAAGGGACACACTTGCAACATAGCCTGACACAGAGACACCAACAAAAATAAAACGGGGATGGAACGTGGTAGCTCACAGAAGGAGCAGTTAAGCATTTGAGCGAGCTCACACATCTATCGACAGCCAGGAGGTATTTTGGTTGATTGAGTCTGTCTTTGATAACTCCATTAGAAATAAAGGAAATTAGAATGGAGCTTTGGCCTCCTGCTTGGCTGGATGGAGGCATTTATTGCTTTATCATATCTGTAGTTTATTTCTCAAAGCGGTTGCTCATACGCAGGAATTGCGCTGATTAGTAAAGCATTCATTCAACATGCATGAAGGGCAAAACAACCACATGGCAGTTCAATTTTATTTTTTCATTTATTGAAACATAGACTCCACCCCAAACTGGCCTCAGATTTGTAGTTCTCTCTGGAGGGCTGGAATTACTGCCCACAGCCTGGTCAGTTGATTTCTGAATGCATACTGCATAGGAATCAGGGCCAGGCAATCCGATGTGAAGGCTAGCAACTGCAGTTCTAGCAAGCCTTGTGTTGTAAGAACACAGGAAGAAAGAAGTAAGGGCACAGTCTCACAGTGGGTTTGTTTTCCACCACACATCTGTGCTGTGGCTGCAGATTCGTAGGAAACTGCAACAAAATTCGCATCATTCACTAAGTGAATCGCTTTTCCAAGGTCAGAACTTAGTAAATCCCAACTCAAACGCAGGAGTTTGATAAATATTTAGCTAATTGTATTTGTTATGATTGCTTGTTTGCTTGTTTCTTTATGTAATGTAGCCCAGGCTGGCCTCTTACAGGCAGTCCTGCCTTAGCTTCTCTTGCGCTTTGTTTTCCAGGAGGTTTTTTTTTGCTCTGAACTTCATCCGGAGCTCAGCTACATTCATTCTTAATTTTCAAATATAATTCACAAAAACCTTTCTAACAGATATAATTAAATTGAAAGGACCCACTTGTTAGTGCCCACATGCTCATTGAAACCTATCTCTTGCCATGGACCCATTATTTTATTTTGTTTGTCACTTAAAAGAGGACGGGAAACAAAACAGAAAAGAGGTGGTTGGCCTCTGCTGCAGTTCTACCCTGATGGAAAAATATGTGGTTCTCAAAATCAGGTGCGCGTCTCTGGGACCTAAAGCAAAATAGTTTCTGTTGTAGAAGTGTTTTGACCGCCAAATAACATCCTGTGTATTGATTTGTATCCATCGCTCTGGCGCTCCAGCAGCGGTCTGATAAACATATTGTATCAATTCTCATCTCTCCAGCAGCATTTAGGATGTAGGTCTACCGCACACTCCAGCGGTCCACGTTGGTCAGTATGTGGGCAGCACGGATTGGACCCCATGGGTTGTTTAAAAACCAAAACAAGACAAAAGGATGTGGTATTGGAAGGAGATGGGGAGGCGGGGGAGTGAATCTGGGAGGAGTTAGGGGAGTGGAGGGTGATCATGATAAAAATACAGTGTATGAGGTTTACAAAGAATTAAAAATACTGCAAGGAAAGAGTGCCAGCTCCTAATGGTCACTGTGAGTGTTAGAAAGCCTGGTGACTGGGCAGCCTTGCATTCGCCAAGCAATGCACGTGGTGCATAAAGAACCTTAGAAGAAAGCTGGTATCTTCTCCAGAATACCTTAAGGCAGTGGTTTTCAAAATGTGTGGGTCACGATCCCCGGATGTCTAAGACCACCAGGAAACACATATGTTTACCTTATTATTCATAACAATAGCAGAATTGAACAAAAACTTATTGGCTGGGGTCACCACAACACGAGGATCTGTATTAAAGGGTCACCGCATTGGGAAGGTTGAGAACCACTGCTCTAGGGAAATGTGGTCCGGACTGTTGACTCACTAAGTAAGGAGCTGACTCCAGGAACATAAGACGGCCACCACCACCACTCGCATTTAGCTGAGATGTCTCCTGGAGTCTGACCTACAAAGCTAGGACAAAGCTTAACCGGTTTGATTTTGTTGCACTCTTAACGATTGAGCAACACTGTGAAAACACAGAAATCACCAGTTCCTTCTTTCACAAAGTACTGACTGCTCTATCTGTGCTTTAGTGTCTGTGAGGTCACGTGATGAGCCCAGGACTAGGCCTTCTGAGTCTTCACCCAGCCGTATGAAGGAGAGAACTGTCAGAAAGTGGAAGAACTGATGTAGCTTATCATGCCTAGGATGTGAGAGGCCTCAGGTTGGGTCCGTAGTACTACAAAACCAAAAAGCCTGCAGGCCCAGAGCACAAGTCCCTGTTGCTGACTGAATTCTTAACCACACACCTATTTTTGTGTTTGAGCTGTAAATGCTGTTACCACAGACGAGAGAGGGGAAAATGTCTATTGCACGTCCAAAGCTGATAATCTAAGACTTAGGTACTAAATCTTAGAAGAGCATTGACCACATTGTCCCCTTTCTTCCTTGGGTGTCTGACCCCACCTCTCAGGGCCCATTTGGCAAGATCCTGAACGTTTTTGGATTTCACTTCCGGCTGCAGAAGAAAGGGAAAGGCTTGGGACAATGCCAAGCAGCCTGCAATAGACCTAGGACCTCTCCCAATAACCAAGAACTACCTAGCCCTGCATACCAGCTAAAGTCAAGTTGAAGCCATCCTCCCTGCTCCAGAGAAAGCTGAGAAAATAGTGGGGATTTTGTTGCGGGTCTCCCCAGGACGTGGCCAGGAAGGCTGTCAGGTGAACGAGAGTTCCAACATGTGGAAGAGACTGTGGCCATCCCTTTGAGATTTTCATTCCAGCTGCAAGTATATGGAATTTTTAAATGAGAAAAAAAATGTTTACAGAAGTCCAACCCTAAATCTGGTTACTGTGGTTCACTGTGTGCACGCATGCATGCATGTGTGCATACAGGCATTCATGCTTGCGTGCATGTGTTGTGTTGTTTGGTTGGTTTTTAAGCAGGGGGTCAGTATGGAATCCAGGTTGGCCTGTAACTAACTGTATATGTATAGACAAGTCCAGTCTCAAACGTGTACCAGTTCTGCCTCAGCCTTCCCAGCGCTGAGCTCGCAGGCATGCGCCACCTGCCTTTCTGCATACTTTTTTTTTTTTTTGCAGTTAACTTTGTTAGCAACACTTTAGCTTTATCAAGAGTTGCTTTGAGAATTCTGCCAGGAAGAGAATTTGAGGAATTCATTCGCAGTGCCAGGAGTTGGATCTTTAATTAATAACTTCCCAAGTGAGTTTTCGATGGTATCATCAATCTGTGGTTTTGCGGGTGGGAGGAGGTAGGTTATATTGGCGATGGTTTGTGGGAGCAGAACCTCATACATATCATATCTCTGTAGATGCTTAATGAACGCCGATGAATGAATGCATTCAACGGAGAATGAAAGTATACTAGTGGTTTCTAAAAGTAGGAATAGGGACATATGGCAAAATAGAAATAGGAGTTGTTAAAGAAACAACATAGTAGAGTCAGGGGTATTGTTCATATAAAAAGGATTATCCAATTCTAAGACCTTCATTTATTTCTTTCTAAAGTTAGAGTGTGTTTTACAGTCAGAGGTGCTTTACAGTTGCCATTGGTGACATGGTAACCATAGCATGCTTGATCCTGTCTACTGTGTATCAACTTAATCATAATGTCCTGCCTTCATTGAGCAGGTATGCAGTTTTAAAGTTTATATTTTAAATTTAACTGCTGTTAGTATTCTAAAATCAAGAATATTTTATTGAGCTTAAATTCAACCGGAAAAATAGTTATTGGAGAAATTATTGCAATCCAATTCTCATGTAAAACAAGCAGAAAAACAACCGTTTTATAAGAACTAAGAAAATTCCAGCATGGTGGCACGTGCCTTTAATCCCAGCCCTTGGGAGGCGGCAAATGAATCCATGGGAGTTGAAGACCAGCCTGGTCTACATAAACAAGTTCCAGGACATTCAGGGCTACATAGAGACAACTAAGAGATTTTTGCACAAATTTCTCAGCAATGCTTTTACTTTCTTCGTGGTTCATGGCAATAGTGTCTCTTATAATCCATTGTATTTTAAATGAATTTATTTGATTTTATGTGTATGGGCGCTTTGCCTGCATGTATGTAAGTATACGACACACATGCTTGGTTCCTCTAACATTCGAAGACAGTTGGATTGCTTGGCACTGTAGTTATGGGTCATTGTGAACCAGAAGAACAGCAAGTACGTTTAACTACTGAATTCTCTCTCCAGACCTCTGCTGTGTTTCAAATGTTCACAAATAAGAGTCTTAGTTGGTCCGTGATGGCCCAGGACTTTAATCCCAGCACCGAGGAGGCAGAGGCAGATGGATCTCTGTTAGTTCAAGGTGTGTACAAAACTAGTTCCAGGACAGCCAAGGCTCCACAGAGAAACCCTCTCTTAAAAAACAAAAACAAACAAAAAAGAGTCATTTTAGATATTATGAGAAAAGCTGGCAAAGAAAGATACTGAAAAAAGATAAAATTTGCCTGGGACTAGAAGAGCAGATAGTGATATTGGAAAAGTCAAGTAAAAAGTAAACAAAATCCTATTGAGCAGATGGAGGGGCCAGGCCAACTAGGTGGTTTATTCATGTTAGGGGGAAATGAAAGAGCACTGGGAAGGGAGGGATAGCCTCTCTTCCAAGAAATAAAAGGCCTGCGCTTTACTGTAACAATCAACCTGGAGTCCAAAACGTATTCAATGTATTTCTTTATCTCCAGAGCAGTGGTCATTTCTGGGAAGAGTCTTGACAGACAGGATCTTTTTCTTTTCTTTTCTTTTCTTTTCTTTTCTTTTCTTTTCTTTTCTTTTCTTCTCTTTTCTTTCTTTCTGATTTTTTTTAATTTATTTTATTATGTTTGTTTTGTTTTGTTTTTCGAGACAGGGTTTCTCTGTGTAGCTTTGGAGCCTGTCCTGGAACTAGCTCTTGTAGACAAGGCTGGCCTTGAACTCAAAGAGATCTGCCTGCCTCTGCCTCCCGAGTGCTGAGATTAAAGGCCTGCACCACGTCACCACTGCCCAGCTAGACTCAACACCTGTCCCCTGTGCCATTCCTGCCTCTTTTCCTGGTGTCATCCAGTCTCCTTCCTACACACATCCTTCATGACCACTGTCCCTTTAAGCAGAGTTTCCCCCCATCACCTCCCTATCCGTTCACCTTGAAAATGTTTATTTATTATTTAAAATTATTTAAAGCTGTCTCTGTACCAACGAGACTCCCCGGCGCCTATGTGTGTGTGTGTGCGCGTGCGCACACACGCACGCGCGCACGCACGCGCGCGCGCGCACACACACGGGACCTGAGCTCAGGGCGTTGCATGTACTAGGCAAGCCCTGGATAACTGAAACATATCCACAGCCGCTAGGAATCCCCTAGGAAGTCCTATATATGTGAGGTCTCCTGATGTTTTGCTGTCATGTTGCTCGGTCTTTCTATGTCAAAGCATACACCGTGCATCAGTGGGTGTGATTATTTATTAAGGGTCTTTCTCACAATTAAACCTTTTGTGTTCGGCTTACATTTTGATTCTCTAGATTAGGCCCATCATCTGGCACAGAGTTGATATTTAGTATTTGATGAATGGGTTCGGTGAAAGAGAAGATACCGACAGTGCGTAAGAAAGCAAAGATCTGAAGAAGTGGCTAGTCTGGATCATTTAGCTGATCACTAAGGCGCAGAGACGTAGAGTAGTAGGAATTGCTCATCTGCCTTATCTGATTGTGAGAGTTTTAAGGAAGGGACACAGACTTCTCAATATCAAATGCCTGGCAGACATTAGATACTCCCTAAATGTCACCCGAATAAATGGAGTTTCACTGGCCACATTACAGCCATTCTCTAGATTGGTCGGCTGTCATTTTCTATGTATTCCTTTGTCTTAGATACAAGATCCTTAACTTTCTCCTTCTAGGTTATCAGAACTCTATACCCATTTAATGATTTCAATTGGAAGCTTAGCTAAAGTGCCAGGAATGGTGACTCGTGCCTGTATTCATATCACTCGGGAGACGGAGGCATGAGGATCATCAGTTCTAGGCCAGCCTGGGATACAGACTCAAGGAAACCAAACAAAAACATGCAAACAAACAAACAAAAATCAAGAAATGTGGACTAGTGTTCTCTGCTGATATAAATTAAATGACTAGTTAGAATTTGCTTGAACACTGTGTGGCAGTGAAATCTAGCCAGCAGCAGGTTTTTTTTCTTAACCCCTTTTCTGCTGGAGAATGCTTGAATAGCCCGCAACACATGGATCTGCATGCACTGGGAAGGCAGACACAAAGTTCAAAAAACCGATCCACTTTTAAACATAAAATGGAAAATGGGCGGGGGGGGACACACATCCCCTAAGTTTCCCCTGCGCTGTAATCTGCAGATTTGGATCGGCACAGCCTGGTGGGCAGTGCTGTGTTCGAGGGAGTGAGAGAGTGATTTGATTTTCAGAAATTGTTTCTTGCGATGATATATAGAGTCTAGCAGGTTCAAAATCTGCCTAGGGGACTGGATGGCTGGAGACCCAGGAAGAGCCAATATGCCAATTTAAGACCCAGAATTCCTTCTTATTTGCTCAGAGGAGCACAATCTTTATTCCTATAGAGCCTTTGATAGATTAAATAGGGCCCACCTACACTTTAGTGGGCAATCTGCATTACAAAAAGTTTACCAATTTAAAAATATTAATCATACTTCGTTCTTGTAGAAACATCCAGAATGTTCTATGAGTGCTGTGACCCTTTCCACTTGTCAGGTAAAATTAGCTAGCAGTTGGGCTGGAGAGATGACTCAGCAGTTAGGAGCACTAATTGCTTTTGCAGAGGACCTGGGTTCAATTCCAGCACTAACTACTGTCTGTAACTCCAGCTCCAGGGCATTCAACATCCTCACACAGACAGACAGACAGACATGCAGGCAAAATATCAATGTACACAAAATAAAAATGAAGAAATCATTAAAAAAAAAATTAGCCAGCTGCAGCAAGCACCCAAGGAATCATGCAATAACACTTAGAAGAGCTACATTTTATTTGCCCTGTCTTTAGGGGTTTGCCAGTGTATTATAAATTAATTGTCTGATGACAACTGTATGGGATTTCAGCAGTTGAGATATTAAATTTCCTGTATTAAACAGACAGTCATATTAAAGCTTATAGAATCTATACTTCTATTATGAAAACTGATACTTTCATGGGTACATCTATAAATTTCTGAAAGAATAATTTTGTTGTCTTAAGCTACCTCGTGGAAGCTTTAATAGGAAAACACACAAAAAAATTAATCTTGTTGCAATATAAACAGCCAAAATCACTGACTTTGCAACGTAAAAGATAGCATCTCCTCCTGGCGCCACCATTTCCTGACGGAATGGCCTGTGGTACGATTACTTAACGTCTCTGAGCATCAATTTACTGTCACATAAAGAAGGGATTAAAACTGTTTTAACCCTGTGGGTTGCTTCATAATTAAAACTATGCTCTGTTGCTACTGTCTTCTTTGCATTGGTTCTTAAAACCCCTGAAAGAGATATTTTACCCTCCCCTCTAGCATGTGCCTCGGATCTGTGGCACAAGAGCGTACTCTTAAACAACCCTAGAAAGTGGAGGCCTTGGCTTCAGCCAGTTTCTTTCTACTGTCAGACAGGGCAGGGCAGGAGCAATACCCTCTCAGACTGTCATTGTTCCTGATGGTACCCTAGCTCTCTTGCTCCCCCCCTTCTCTTTTTGAGGGAGCGTTTCTTTTGTTTCCCCATGCCCACTCTGTGGCAGAGTGTCCTCTTGACGGGGAGGAGCTCCTTTTACTTATAGATCCCATTTGGATTGTGATCCTCGTAGGCAGGTCAGAGGGGTCTGCAGGGCAGATATTACTATCCCTATTTTTCACAGTTACTGTAGATGAGAGGATTTATTCCAAGCATGCAGTAAGTAAAGGAAAATTCCTTGACTCTCAGACTTGGCCCCTTAGTTCCAAGTCCCATGCTTACGGCATCACTGTTGTTTCTTCTCACCAATGCTTCCAAGCAACACATCTGAAGGCGTTCTGCACTGATGATGCTTCTGCTTCTGCTCCGGCAGCTTCACCCATGGGGAGTAAATAGCTCCTTAACTGAGGCTGTTCCTCGCTATCTGCACAAACTCTACTGCTACTTTGCTGCTGTAACTGTCATTCCTACCAACGCTATTCCTTCAACTGAAACAGGTCTCGTCCTACTGCTTCTGACTACATAGAACCTTCATGTTATGTAGATTCACTACGCAAATTGGAAACCTATTTAAAGGGAAGACATGAGTATCTATTTCATGCGCCCTGTGTGTGCTTCCTTTTAATGAACCAGAACTGAGAAAGTACATGAACACTCTAATCTTAGAAGTGATGGATGTATACACAAAGGACCTGGTGCAGACCTGTGTGTGTGGCCTCGGTCTCCATGAGTTCATATGACCTTTGCTCATGTTCATTTAGAGGGTATTGTTTTCTTAGTGTTCTCCATCCCCTCTGACTCCTATCCTCTTTCTGTGTTCTCTTCTGCGGGGCTCCCTAAACCATGAAGGCAGGAATCTGATGTTCCTAGCTGAGCATTCCCAGGTCTCACACGCTGTGCATATCGGTTGGCTGTAGGTCTTTACCTGTATTTGCAGCGGCTGTGGGAGGAGGCTTCTTGGATGACGGCTGAGCAGGCCACTGATGTACTATGACTTCCAGTTAAGTATTTTTATAGGATTCCTGAGTGTTTGAAAAAAATGGGTCTCTGTTTCTTGTGCCTTGTCTTGCTATCTTTCTCTTCTGTTTGTTGTTTTTGTCCAATTCCAATGTGTTAGCTTTCACCTGATTATATTTTATTTCATTATTATATCAAGACATGATGTAATTCTTTTCTAGTTAGTCTGATTGAGTAGATGTGAAAATAGAAAAAAGAATTGTGAGTATAAAAGACACAAAACTAAATTTTACGCTTTATTGAACTTTAATAGAGCTTTATGCAAGGTTTCCTAAGGAATATGCTGAAGCTATAATAGTGAACTCCCAAGTTCTACGCTTGTTACTGCTGTGGTTTTAGATGTGATTTCTGACCCAAAGGCTCAGGTAATGGACCCTTGGTTTTCAAGGTCAGGATACTGTAAGGTGGAAGACCTGTAAGAAGTGGGAGGTGATTGTGTCACCCGGGGCTGCCATCCTGGCCTGCTGGGATGAGTGGCCATCTCTCCGGGCTGCACTGGTTATCTGAAAAGTCGGTTGCTATTGTCCACATTTGGATACCTCAGCTTGTTCCCCTGCTCTTTTCAGTGTGTGTCCTTTTCCAGAGCACTGTCTCCAATTATGCCCTTGGTATGAGATTCCATCTGCTGCCGTGACACAGCACAGCCTCCAGATCCCTGGGTCCAAAGCTGTTTTCCTTGTCTCAAAGGGCCTTGTCTCAAGTATTGCCATAGCCGTACACACCATACCGTGACTGTAATTTCCAGAGGGCTCTTTCTTCCAGTGTAGGAAAAGAACAAAAGGCTAACCTTTTGAGTATGCCAGATCTATTTTTATTTATTTTTGCATTCATTCACCTGCCTTATAGACTATTAAACTCTGTGATTCACACAGCTTAAGCAGACCCTGCAAAAACGGGTCCGCTTAAACTTCTCAGTTCAACAGATTTGCAGGTTCACTGAGATAGGTATATTGTTATCTGCTTTGTCTTCTCAGTCACCTGACTTGCCCCCTCCCCGCCAAATGTCTCCTTTGAATTTATGTATGTACTTATTCTCTTTTTTGCTTCCAAGGGAATTCTCATACACATATTTAAAAAGATGAGGCACGATTTTTCTTGAAAGGCCGAACCTCTTGGTTACCTGCCTAAAGCCTTGGAATGAAGCCTAAACTTTAAGTAGCAGGTTAAACAGTAAATAAATTCTGCTAATGGCTATTAGATTGCTAGCTGGGGAGATTAGTATAGGGAGCGATTCTAATTAAATAGAGAACACTGGGGAGGGCCGGAACGTTTCAAGAATGGATTTTTGTCTCCCAGGCCTCATTAGGAATATAAAATCAGCTTCTATTGTGAGGATGACAACCTTTCCAAACACTGCTCTTTGCCATACGGAGCTGTATAACCTCCATTTTCAAATTTTGAATCTCCTTTTTTTTTTTTTAGTAGCAAAAGGTACTTTTATAGCCCTAATCCAATTAAAGCCTTGCTAAATCACCACATTCTGTTTTAACTTAACAATAATTTATCTCTTGTTTAGACACACAAAAAGGCTGAGCTCAGCCCTTGTTATAGAATCACAGAATTCAAATCCTTCCCTCCCAGACCTTCGCAGATGGGCCTTCCAAGAGCCAGGGGTGGGCTCACTCTCCTCCATCACACTGGCTACTTATAGCCAGAGTCTGCCCATCAAGCGTCCTGACAAGCATCACTCAAGAGCAGAGAAGAAAACTGGGGTAGTTTACTGAAGATTGTTTGCACCAGTTTAGAGTTTTATTGCACAACTCCTTTTTTTTATTATTATTAAGAGGCAGAAAAGTTGACAGGATTTTGAAATAATCTAAATGCTAAAATTTATCTCTACCTCCAGAATACTGGCTGGGATGGTTTGTGTGTATGTATTATATATTATACTCATATGTGTGTATGTATATTTATGTACACACACATGCATATATATATATGTGTATGTATATCTGTGTACACATACACACATGTATATATATGTGTGTGTATGTATATCTGTGTACACATACACACACATGTAAATATATGTGTATGTATATATGTGTACACATACACACATGTATATATGTGTATGTATATCTGTGTACACATAACACATGTATATATATGTGTATGTATATCTGTGTACACATACA
>NW_004949100.1:12080134-12086168 GCF_000317375.1 Microtus ochrogaster | reverse complement strand
ACATACACACATGTATATATATGTATGTATATTTGTGTACACATACACACACATGTATATATTCACTTGTACTTTCAGCGGAATCTTGACCCTTGTTTGTTCTACAAATATAAAACCACAAGCTATTGATTATAAAAAAAAAAGTTTACAAGTTACTCATGCCATATAACCATAGCTGAAAAGAAAGTGTTAACTATGAGGGGGAAAAACATTTCAAAGTGAAATAAGTTTTTGGGACAAACAGGAAGGAGTCACTGCTTCAAACATGACGTCACGAGAGTTAATGGTATGCCTTACTCGAGCCTTAAAAAGGTAGCCAGGAAGGAAGGGACAGATGCCCACTCCCCTCCCCCTCTTCACTGAGTTAGTCTTCACTCCAGTTCCTCCACAAGGAGTAAGAACCAATCACATTGCGAGATTGTCACAGACGCTCTGAGCATCATTTGTGTTGGCAGAGTCTTTGCCAAAATCCTACGTGCTAGCCGGGAGCACGCCTCTAACAAGGACATGTCTGAGTCATTCCATTTATTGGTATAATTGTTTGTTTTGCTAAGGGAGTAATTTCCTACAAAATAAACCGTCCCGTTTATTTATTTATTCTATGTATTCACTGATGCAGTGTTCTAGAAAGCATACAAACTCTGACGTCACTAATACCAGCCCGGGAGCTCTGCTCTACCAGATGAAACCTGTGTCACCACTGGTCAATGCCATGAACACTCTCATGGGAGTTTTGCTTACAGCACAGACTGGAGCTTTACAGTTACATGTTCTGGGTCGGGCATACATGGCTAACTTTCAACTGGCCTAACCTCACGCCCACAGCTGAGCAATGACTGGAATACTTAACCATCATAACCTAAGTCCAGGTAAGTCATAAGGAAATGAAGAGCAAAGAACAGTGTGAGAGAGAATCAGGGGCTAGAGGCTTGGAAAGTTTATCAAAACTATGAAACCATTTGCTATCATTAGCAATGTGAAACACATCTAAAATATTGCCTTAACAGGATTTGACACCTCTCCCCCACCCCAAGACTTAGAGATATCTAACTATCAATATGAGCTGAGCCTAGAATCAGCTTTTTAAAACACTGCACCAAAAAATGGTGTGGAAAATCCTTATGTATGTGTGTTGCTTTTATTGGTCAATAAATAAAGAAGCTACTTTAGGCCAATGGCTTGGAAGAGTGGAGCTAGGTGGGGAAAACTAAACTGAATGCTGGGAGAAAGAAGGCGGAGTCAGTGAGACACCATGTAGCTGCCAGAGGGAAAGACACGAGCTGTCAGCTGGAATCTTGCTGGTAGGCCACAAGTCTTGTGGTAAAATATAAAATAATAGAAATGGGTTAATTTAATGTGTAAGAGCTTGCTAGGAATATGCTATAGTAATTGGCCAAGCAGTAACTTAATTAATACAGTTTCTGTGTGGTTATTTTGGGGCTGAGCAGCCTGGAACAAACAAGAGGTCTTCTCCAACAAATCATCAGATTAGAATTAAAATTAAGTCTATTCATTGGTACTATCTTTAGGAAGAACAAATGTGGCCCAAGTCTAACAGCACAGACCTCTAATTCCAGTGTTTCAAAGGCGGAACAGTCAGGAGAATTATGAGTTTAAGGGCTGGGCTCCACAGTGAGACTTTGCTTCAAAAGAGAAAGGAAAAAAAAAAAAAGAACATTTGTTTTTGTAGTGTTAATTAATAACACAACCCATCAAGAATTATTTTAAAACAGTCACCATTTTATTTAATCATATTTTTATTTTTGTTATATTTATTATCGAGACAATGTGTTACTGTAACAACATTTGCACATTCATGATTTGTTACACAGTACACTCTAAACTTTTAGTGACAGATTCATAAACAAATGTATTTAATTATTACTGAGTTAGAGAAAAAAATAGAACACAACTGGGAGGGAGTGTGGAGGTGTGTGTGTGTAGAAAGTGCGCATGAGTGTGTGTGTGTGTGTGTGTGTGTGTGTGTGTAGAAAGTGCTCATCAAGGGGCTGGGTAGACAGCTCAGTGGGCAAGAGCAGTTGCTGTATAAGCATGAGGACTTGAGTTCAAATCTCCAGAACCCATGTGAAAAATTAAAAACTTCCCAAATAGTACACAGGATGTTGGTATGCTCAGTGTGCATGCGCGTGCGCGTGTGAGCACATGCATGTGCAAGCCGAGATCAGAAGACAATGCAAGTAGAGGTCAGAGGACAATCTGCAGGAGTTGGTTCTCTCCTTCCACCACGTGGGTCCTGGGGATTGAACACAGGTGGGCAGCTCAATGCTTTTACTGCTGAGCCATCTCCCTGCTAGGCTTCATTTATCTGTTGATTGCTGTTGGCACTGCCGTTCCCCAACTTCGTTCGAGCACTTTTCTGGAAAAAGTGTCTGTGCACATTTGAACAAAGCACTACGTTATCTTTTCTTGGGGAGTTGCAAAGTCAACCGCCGTCCCAAGAGTTTTGAGGCTTCCTCAAGGGAAGGAACTGGCTCAACTTTACTTAATTCTGTTTCAAAAACACTTTACCCCAAGCATAGTTTTGAGCTTACGAATGAACTAGTTTAATTTAAATAGCTGTAGCAACCCCATTAGCATCAGCACAAAAATGTTGCCTGCCCCATGAGGATAAGTGGCCTTGAGCTGGAGAGAGGGGGCTGAGTGTGGAAGAGCCCTGGCTGTTTTTTTTCCAAGGATCTGAGTTCTAGGCACCCACCTGATGGCTCAAAACTGTCTGTAACTCCAGTTCCAGGGGCTCTGATGCCCTCTCTGTACACACATGGCACACAGACAGCCATGCAGGCAAACAACCAAACACATTAAGAAGAAAGAGAAGTGGCCTTGTTTTACCATTTTTTTTTTTTTTCTCAAATCTCTTACTGCCTGTCTGTCTTAGTGGCTTGATTCTTACACCTTCAACCATAGAGTATTGTCAAATGTTTAGGCTGAAATCGTTTTTCATTTGTTTGTTCTAAGGCCTTATATAGATACGTAGTTTGAAACAGTAGGAATTCTAAAATAGCATTTTAAGAAAATCGTGATTTTCCTACAATGCTACCCCCAGGATCTGATGCCTGCGAGTTCCTTTTTTTCTCTCTCTCTTTTCTTTCTTCTTTCTTTCTTTCTTTCTTTCTTTCTTTCTTTCTTCCTTTCTTTCTTTTTAAAAGCAGGGTCTCACTATGTAGTTCAGGTTGACCTGGAACTCACAGAAATCCACCTGCCTCTGCCTCCCCAGTGCTGGGATTAAAGCCTTGCATTACCATGCCCCACCCTGGTAATTTCTTAAGGTGTAATATTGGATCCAAAATCATACGAACTTTTCATATTCTCTTTCAACAAGATTTGTTTAAATGGAAATATTATATTTTCTTTCAAGGATGTGAACGTCTT
Organism: Microtus ochrogaster; assembly: GCF_000317375.1. Classification (NCBI taxonomy): domain Eukaryota; kingdom Metazoa; phylum Chordata; class Mammalia; order Rodentia; family Cricetidae; genus Microtus; species Microtus ochrogaster. The sequence goes on along the minus strand of NW_004949100.1, from coordinate 12,082,778 downwards.
CCAGACCGTAGTGAAGTGTATTTGTGATGAAGCTTCTCTGACGTTATGGTGATTCTACTGGCTATCCGCGATGATTACAATTAAAGCTGGTTGACAGAAACCCTCAGGGTTTAGGTTCCCACTCAAAACAAACTCTGCTTAAGAAGGGAGTTTTGAGCTGAAGCTCCACATCGCTCCTTGTTGATCTCCCACACTGTTCTAAAAGATACCTGCACAATTTAAACTGCAGCACAGTGGCTCTCTAGCAGGTGGGAGAAAGTGGGAGATGGGTGGTGGTGGGGGATGTGGGAAGGTGTTTCTTATCCCACTCAACTTCTTAATCTGTTAAGATAAATTTTAGCATTCCTTGACCTGCCTTTGATTAGCATAGATCTAGTATGAACGAGGCTGTGCATGCTTAATGACAGGTTATCCGGGATAAAGGTGCAGTGTTGAGAAGAACCCACCTTCATGTCTGGCACTGCTGCCCCACTGGTCGATATTGGACTGCGGACACCCCTCTGTTCATCCCTTGAGAAAATCTTACTTCTTCCCATTAGCCTAGAAAAACTTTTGCCAGCACTTGCTAGGAAAACTTCCAACCCTTCCTGCAAGGAACAGAGAACATGCACATTACCTAAATTGTTACTTGAACCTGTTTTTGGTTTATTTGTTTGTTTTTACAACAAAAAGATTTCTGTCACTAACGTTTCTTGAAAAAAAATGTATAAAATATGTAATCAGAAGCCAAATATAGTGGAAGAACTTGTTTAAGCATTTTTTAAGAAAGCTCACTACCCTTTAGTGAACAAAACTATTTCCAAGAATAACAATTCTTCAACATTTTTTTTTTGTTTTTGCCTTAAAAAAAAACAAGAGCTTAAAAATGTGTCTCACAAATCACTGAGATGGGTAAATAACGGAAGCTTCAGAAATTCCTATGGCAGAAAAATACCATTTTTAAATTTATCTGCTTGTAAGAACAAACTTTTCATATCTGAAATGCAAATAATTATAAAGTCACAACTAATTTCTTCCTCCGTGTTAAGCTTTTGAACGATTTCCAAGTTTTTCTCATTGTAAATATCCATAACTTAAGAGCCCGTTCTTTAATTTACAGGATGGAGAAAGGTATTTTTCTCCTGAAAAGCTGTCATAACTAGTTTATAAATTTGTTCAAGTTAGAAGCCAGAGTTTTCATAATTAGATGATTAATGAGTGTTTCTTTAGCTTATGGGTCAGATAGGGGTCTGAGTTAAAGATTTCCTAGGGTCTGTGAGAAAGAAACCATATCCTCCCATCTCCCTCTCCTGCGTAGGCAAGGCTTAGACGTTTCTCCCAGTTCCCTAACACCGCGGTCATTTGGAGATCTGACCTGGGAAGGGACGGAGCCTCTCCTTTCCCACAGAGGGTTTCTGCAAGCTTTCTTCCTCAAACTCAGAGCTGATATTTGAGACTTGGCTGCACAGAGTTCTCCCCAAGGAGCCCATGTGCTCCACAAGCTGACCCCTCGAAACGCAGCTGCTCCATTGCTCCTTCCTGCCCGTCACTTCCTGGGGCAACATTTCTCAGCTGTTATCCAGATCCTTCTCTTGGAGTTTCGCGTTCAGCTGGACACCTTTAAACTCCTACGTGACTCTCCATTTCTGGAAGAGACCTTTCCCGTTTCCTCAGCCAGGCTGCAACCGACTTCCTTAACCTCTCAAGGGGCCAGATTACCTTTGACACACATCCGATTTCCCCAGTACACGCAAACATTCATCCCCTACCTGCCTTATTCTATTTGTGTTTTGATTAAACCTAAAGCCTTATACGTGTGAGGTGAGCATTCTATCACTGAAGTACAACTACAGCTATCTATGTTATTCGTTTTTTTTTTTTGTGAAAAATCCTCTACTCTTTCTGTTAATATATATTAATCGTACATATAGGTTTCACGAGACATTCTCCACATGTACACACTGTGCTTTGCTGCTGTCCCCATTCTTCTCCTCCTCTTCTGCCCTTCCTCCCACGGACCCCTTCCTCTTTCTGACCTGTTCCTTCCCATTCTACTCTGAGTTTCTCTTTCTCCCGCCCCCTGTCCCCCTCCTTCTTTAAAGCAGTTTTGCTAGGATTTCTTATGCAGCGTGGGTGGGAGGTTATGTCTAGGAACTTGGGTACTTTACCAGTGGCTACAATTTTGAAGATGCATCTCCTTCCCCAGCAGCCCTTACCTGCTGTAAATCCTCAAGGAGGCGTGGAGTCTGTTAACCCCGGCTCTCTCCGTGCCAGGATGCTCACAGTTCGATTGTAGACACACCTTGTGCAGGCTATCCTTGTTCTCGATCATTTTTTTCCTCTTTTCCAATTTTACTTCATGTAGTTTTTTAGATTTGTTTGTTTTTATGTGTATGAGTGTGTTGTCTGCATGTATGCATGTGTATCATGTGTGTGCCTCGTGCCCACAGAAGACAGAAGATACCGGATATTCGGGAATTAGAGTTACACATAGCTATGAGCCATCATCTACAGACTGTGAACCAAATCCAAGTCCTCCAAAAGAGCAGCAGTGAGTCCTCCACAAACAATTGCCTGTCCTCTTGTTATTTGTAGGCAGACTTTTCTGTCTAGACCGCCGAGCAGCTTCATCCCACCAACCACTCCCCCAATAACCACATGGAGA
>NW_004949100.1:12070440-12079323 GCF_000317375.1 Microtus ochrogaster | reverse complement strand
ACAAATTCAGGGGCTGGAGAGGTGACTCAGTGCTTAAGAGCACTGGCTGCTTTGGCCAGGGACACTGTTTCCCTTTCCAGCAGCCACACGGTGGTTTACAAACATCTGTAATTCCAGTTCCCGGGTATCTGATACCTTCTTCTGACCTCTGTAGTGTGCATGCATACATGCTGGCAAAACATGCACAAGAAAAACAAAAATAATGTGCAAAGGAAAAAGAAGTATCACAGCGTGCCTAATATTGTATATCCACGTTCTTCCCAGTTCTGTTACCAACTCTTCGGGATTACTTTTCTTTATCCAAACAATGCCTAGGATGAGCAGATTGTGTAGGGAATGGGCTGGGATTGCGTTAGGATGCTCATAGCACACACGTGTTTTCTATCCCTTTTATATCTTGACTTTTATTGGCACTAGTGCCAAGCAAATTTTCTCAAACAGACTAAATCTACAAATGGCAAAGACACCATCTTGTTTGTTTTATTTCTCGATAGTCCCAAAGTAGCATAGGGCTTTATTTAATTGGGTTAATGGCTTAATAGTTAAGTAATTTCCTTTTTTGATATATATATATCAAATATATATATATATTTCGAGAGTTTTTCGAGACAGTGTTTCTCTGTGTTGCTTTGAAGCCAGTCCTGGAATTAGCTCTTGTAGACCAGGCTGGCCTCAAACTCAGAAATCTGCCTGCCTCTGCCTCCTGAGTGCTGGGATTAAAGGCGTGCGCCACCACCACCTGGCACAAATAGTATTTTTTTTTGGTAATTTCCTTTTTTGATACTTTCAATATATTAGATTATCCAAGATTTAAAAAAGCATTGCCCTGGTGTGCATGTGTGTGCATGCATGTCTCTGTCTGTCTGTCTACCTGTCTGTCTGTTCACCCATACTGGCACGCCTCGAGGCCAATGCTGCTGCTCTTTTCCAGTCTCTTCACCTTATTTTTTGAGCCAGAGTCTCTTCTTAAGACTGGAATTTGAAGTTTCAAGTAGACGGGCAAGGCAGGACAGGATCCATCCGTCTCCCCCCACCCTAGGCCTGGGGCTAGAGACGTGTGTCCCAGCCAGTCTTTGAGGGCAGTGCTGTGGAACCACACTCGGGTCCTCACACCTGGGCAGCACACCCTTCACCCACTGAGCCATATCTTGTCATGTCTTCCTTTACTCTCTTTCTTTTGCTTGGATTTCCAGCCTGGCTCTATTCTGCCTGTCTACTGGCCAAATCAGCTTCCTTATAACCAATGGCAATAAAACATATTCACAATACCCAGAGGGGCATTCCCACATCAATTTCTCCAGCCTTTGTCCAAGATTTGAACAGATATATGGACGTACTCAATACATTGACAAGAAAGAAGATAAAGGAAATAAGCGAGACACTCTGTTAGTGCCCTTCTGATGCAGAAAATAAAGAAGAAACTCCTCAGCCCAGCCTGGTGTAGTCAATGGATTCATTTTTTGAGCAGTGTCTGGCATATCTCATGAATATTAATTGAGCCTGTGAAAGGAAAAGACCATAGTCCCTTCAGAAACATTCCTTCAAGGACTTCAACAATCTTTTATAACACATGAGAGATTTTAGGGTGACTTCATTCACTTTGCTTTAAGCATAAGATGAAGCCAGTGATGTTACCTATAAAGACTTTTTCTTAGTTGGGTTTTTTTTTTTGATGATTCTCTCACCTACACACACATACACACACACATACACACACATACACACACATACACACCACACACACACATACATGCACACACACTTGTCTGGAAATCTGGATTAAATACACCCTTTTCTAGGAAAATAGAATTAACATTTATTCAAGGAGAACTGAAAACACATCTCAGTGATTAAGAACACGTGTTGCTTTTGGGTCTAAGCACCCACAACAGCAGACCCACAACCTCCAGGGGATCTGAGGCCCTCTTCTGACTCCTTCGGGCACTGCACTCATGTGTACACGACGCTTCCTTCTTTCCTCTTACCCATATACACGTAAAAAATTATCTTTAAAGGAGAGGTGATATACATAAACGAATAACCATAGAGCCATTGAAGATTATCAAAGAGTTACCTCTGAAAAAATGTCAGCTATTGATATATTTGAGATAGTCTAATTATGAAATCTACAGAGAAATTATAATTAATTCTTACAGTTTTTAAACTCTTTCAGAGATAGACTATGGTTCTACTCGTAGGCCTGCTGATAACAGGGGTATAAAAGAAAAAGAAGAGCCACACTCATTGGGTCCTGAGGAAGCCTAACTTCAGGATTAGGATAGATTTTAGAACATATCCTAAGAGAGACCAAGGGATTCCCAGGGGCAGATGAAGTGGTTCTGAGAAACTGGAATAGGAAGAGATGGGATTGTAAAAGGTTCTTACCTATTTCTTTGAGAATTAGAATCCGGAAAATAAAGAATAAGATCGAAATTGTAAACATCTTGTGATCAGGCCCAGAACAAGTGAGAAGGACAATATGATAACGTCCTTCCTTAGACTCCAAAGTTGCTGTATTGAGATTGAATGTCAGCAGGGTCTTGCTCAGAACACACAGGGCCCCAAGGCTTCTTGATGTTTCCTTGTTGATCTGCTTACAAGAGGCCATAAGGCCAGTGATGCAGTATCATACTCAGAGCATATGCGTACACCCTCTTGAGTGCTGCCAATGGCATACTGACTAAGAACTGTTCTGGTGATCCGAACCAGTGTACTTACATAAGTAAAACAGTAGGAAAGGGAAGACAGCATTGTGAGAATATCATCAAGGAAGGGCTAAAACAGTTTCACCAGGGCACAGGAGAGTTGCTTCTTGCAAACTAATAACTCAGGATGAGTGCACATGACTTGCTGATCCTTTGATGTCCATCAGGAACAAAGTAAATAAAATAAACCAGTCTTCTGGGTAGATAGGAACACCAGTCAGGAAGCTGGAGAATGCCAGGCACCTGGTGGATTTGGATAGAGCAGTTCATTTAGATTTCGTATAGTTGTTGACATGATTGCTTTGAGATATATGTGCAATATCCAGGTCGAGACTCAGAAACAGTGGTTCAAGATCCAAGCACCAGGTAGAGTCCTCTCTGAGTGTGCCTGCAGCAAGGCAGCTGTGGCTATTTGGAAGGGGGAGGAAGTAACAGTAGGGAGATGCCTATTCACACCCATCTGTCCTGGCCTTTCCTGGTTTCGCTTTGTTGTGAGTCTTGCCTCTTCGGAACCCACTTTAGCATCTCACGGATACCAGTCTGAGGTCCACGACTCCTCCTCCCCGCAGCCGTCCTCCCTGTGAATAAAATAAAATAAACAAATTGAGCAGCTGCCATTAGCATGGCAGTATTCCTGTTTTCCACTTAATCCCGTTTAATTCTCATAGGAGGCAGGCGATATCAGATATTTGTAGACAAGATACAAAAACCCAAAGACATGAAGCAGTGATAGAGACACACAACTAAGGACAGTTGAATGGCACAGCCTCCTTCTGAAATCCAAACACTCTTTCTTCCCAAAGTTGACATTTTTGTCTTCTAACGTCCATTCTATTGCTTCTGTAAAGCACTGTGATTTTACAGACTCTTTAATTTTGTTTGTGTTTTATTTTTCAAGACAGGGTTTCTCTGTGCAGCCCTGGCTGTCCGGAAACACACTCTGTAGAGCTGGCTAACCTTGAATTCAGAGATCTGTCTGTCTCTGCCTCCAAAGTGCTGAGATTAAAGATATGAGTCACCCACCCTTCCTGGATGTTTGTTTGCTTTGGAGACTGGATCTCACGAAGTATCCTTAGCCAGCCTCAAACCATTCATAGTGATGAAGACCAGGCTGGCCTCCAACGCACAGAGCTAGGCTAGATTCAGTCTTCAGAGTGTTGATGCAGGTTATGTATGGTTTTGGGTTTTTGGGTTTTTGGGTTTTTGGGTGTTTGTGTTCAAAAATAAGTAAAACAAAAGAGGTGGGAAGTTTCCCCTCTTTTTATGTTATACTGAGGGGAGACTCCAGTGCGCAGCCTCGGGTTCTTTGAATAAGAGAACTTTTGGAGAAGTCATTATTTATGTTGGTTGCCTGTATCAGTGATTGCCTCCTATGTGAATACCACTGCTGATAGATTTCAGAATAGAAACTTGCTCGTATTACCTGTGTGACAGACCAAAGCTGGTATATGTTAGGTCAATACCATTCTATCGCAGATGAGGAGCACGGAACTATGTTATGGTGCTCCTAAATCAGTAAGGAGTTTTATAATGACTAATACTGTCGACAATACAGCTGAAGCCACTAAGATCATTTGTCCTTAAAAATGGGGTCTCATTAGAGAAATAAGAAAAGGCATTTAAGATAATTTGGTGATTATGTAGTCAGTAGGAACTCCAATAAAAACAAAACAAAGACCTCACGCTGTGGCTTTCCTTTACAGTGGAGATACTCTAATGCCACAGAGAGGTAAACGCGTGCTATCCATACAGCTGCCAACATCTGCCAAAGCTTGTCCATGTCCCTGCTCTCTGAATCTTAATACAGTCAGGTAAGTGATGATTTGGAATGTTTTAGGGCTTATTTCGCATACTTCCTTCCTCTGTTTCAACGTCGTCAAATTTTCTTCAGCCGCGACAATTTGTCCAAGGTCATTGCATCAAAACATAAAGATAAGAGATGGAAAAGTGAGGTCGGAGGGTAAAGGGAACGTGAGGTCGGAGGGTAAAGGGAAAGTGACTATTAACTAATAGCCCCATAGCAATGTTAAAGTTAGCATTGGTCTTTCTGAATTAGAAAATGCAGTTTTTTGCTCTCACCCCTTTGGGGTAGGAGTGTTGCCCAAAGTAGTCTCAAATTCCTGGGTTCAAATGATTCTTTTACCTCGACTTCCGAATTGCTGGAACAGCAGGGTAGAAACTGGACTCTTAAAAAAAGAAAAAAAGAAAAGAAAAGAAAAAGAAAAAAATTAAAGCAAATTAAGGGCTCAAGATGTGGCTCACAGACAGAGCACCTGCCTAGTATGCATGAGGCCAAGATTTAAACGCCCCATCGTTGCAAAAATCTCATGAAAGTTTGAGATCTGATAAAGTGTACTGTCGTAGTAGAAGCCTTGCATTGCAGGGGGAAACTGGAGGTCTCTTTTGGAATTTTTCGTTTTGTTAGTAAAAGAATTTAGAAACAGACTCAGAAGGAAGCTTGGGGACAATTTTATTCAAGTCTTCAAGAAAAATAAGAGGCCAGCAAAGCTGTTGATGTTGGCCAATTCTGGGAGAAGGAAAGAAGGGAAAAGGAGAGCCTTTTCTTCTGAGTTAGGGGCCAGGAAAGCAGGCAGGCCCGGCAATAGAGTTAGGCTGGCAAGCAGCCACATGGCAGGCAAGCAGCTGCACGGAGGAAGGAGGCGGGGGTGAGGAGAGCCTGGAGGACTAGTGAGAAAGCCTGGAGTGGCAGAAAAAGCATGCCCAGTCCTTGGCCAGTGTCCCAAAGAAAAGGACATAGGAAAGAAGCAAAGGGGGGAGGGGTTGGTTTAGCTCCTCAGTGCTGTGTGACAGAAACTCCACAAGCAGCCCCACAGAGGCAGGGTTCCAGGGGAGGGTCAGCACACTATCTCACTGACTCAACAATTCTTCCTTCCATCTCCTCGGCTTCCCGGTGGCAGGGACCCCTGCCACGGGACTGACAGAGCAGAAGGCAGTAACTCTTAAGAGAGGAGCCAATGGTATATAGTCCTTTAATCTTTGGAGTAGATCGGAATGTTTTGTTTCCACTACACGCCAGAGGGAGTCTATTCTTTCAGATTAGAGGTTTAGGGAGTGGCAAAGCTGATTTTACCTTGCTAGGATTATCAGAGAAACGGGAGGTGTGGTCCAAAACCAACCCGGGTAGGAGTTCATCCTCAAGATTATTCTAACATTCCTGTCTCAAGAACTGAGACCCTAAAATCATTTAGGAAGCAGAATTCAAATACTTCTGGCATTTCTGCCTCCAGCCAGGACAGGATAAAGTACATTTTCAGCTTCTGGCTAATGCCACAAATTGAGGAACCCATGCCCAGACTGCCTGCGGGTTCCTATCTCACTTGATCTCAGGGTTCACCTTATACTTACACCTGTGTTTCTCTGTTGTCTGACCACACGACATCTTCTTACTTTAAGCTTCCCTTTTGAGCACTGGGGCAGCACTGAATGTCCCTAGTTTGGCTGGAGAAGGTGCTTTAGCTGGCCCCTCATCTGCCTTCAGCATTGCTCCCTGGGCATCTGAAATACACACGCAAACCTTCAGCAACCTACGGCAAGTGTTTGGCCCTTGACGTCAACAGCGCTAGTAACAGATACCGTGAGGTCAGGTTGTGAGCAGCTATTAAAATAGATTTAATTAGAAAATAAGACTGAAGCTTCTAGGGAGATTGCCCAAGCCCAAACTCAAGCAAAAAGAAGCACTGGAAAGAGTGGTTTGCATGTGGCTTAAAACCATGACTGAAAGAAAGAAGGGAATGTGTTTGGTGGAAGCTTCACCTCAGCCCTGGGCATCCTTCTATCCAATGAGTCTGGAATGTTTGAGTGAAGGCCTCACTCCAACCCCGGCATTCACGTGTCCAAAGAGTCTGGAACTTTCCAGTGGAAGTTCCAATTCAAGCCCCCTCCCCTGGGAGTCCTCTCAGTCCGGACTCCGCCCCCAAGGAAGCCCGCCAAAAGATGACCCTTCCCTAGAGATGATCAAGACCACTCCCAAAGGGTATTTAAACTGGCCCCAGAGAACAAACAAATGGCTTTCCTATCTTTCTTTTCTCTCTGGGGTGCTGGAAAGCCATCTGGGAGTGTTTGAGTGTTTGTTTCCATTAAACCTGGACTTTTTCTAATTTGGCTTGATTTGGTCTGATTTGGATTATTGCGCGAGTGGAGGAGTTATCGGGGTGCAGAAACTTTTCAGAATGCACTAGAGATTAGTGCAAACCTTGTTAAGAAACCAAAGAGGTCTGATAAGTTATTCAGTTGTCTTACGGTCTCTCCTTTATTTATGTCTTAGTGAAAGAGATAGTACCTAGAGGGTAAAGGGTTAAAGATGTCATTTTTCTCAGTTACTCATCCTTTTCTTGTGTAGGACTTGAACTTTCTGAGCAGTCTGTCCCGGTGACCTACACTGCCAGGAGCAGCTTCACCTAATTGCCTTGCACCCACGTGTTTACCTTGATGAACTTCCTGTTCCCTAGAGAGTAGGGATAGGAAACTCACCCAGGGTGGGGATCTGGGTAAAAGGTCAATCACAACCGTCTTACTGAAGTTTAACTTTGAATGATCATTGCAGAGAATCTAAAAAAGAATGTCTATCCGTGCTCTGTGATAGAGTGCTTGCCTAGCTTGAGTGGAGTTCCATCCCCAGCCCCCTACCCTCACACACACACACACTAACACACCTCTCTCTCTCTCTCTCTCTCTCTCTCTCTCTCTCTCACACACACACACACACACACACACACACACACACACACAAGATGCTTGAGTATGAACCTCTTATGTATTCAATGAAACAAATGTTCTGTGTAGGGATGGGGAAGGAAAGGAGAGAAAAGCCAAGTATTTTATCCCAACAGAGCATTCTTTTCTCCTTATTAACAGCATTTGTGGAACAAATGTCCACAGAAAATTACTTTCATCGCAATAATCTTATCAGGGAATCTTTGTAAGTTTACGGGTAGTACTATCTTGATTTTGTTCCACTCACTGTTGGGTTCTGTCTCTGAGGGCACACAATTCAATCCAACAAAATGAATGAAACATTCCCCTCTTCCCCTTGTAAAGGGAAGTACAATGTGTTCTCGTGTTCATCAGCAAGAACAGGGCAGTTCAAAGAAGACAGGCCCAATATGAACCGTTAGCATCCTTATAAAAGGTAGTTATAGCCTACCATTTATTTTAAGAGAGTGCCCAAGACCTGGTGGGGGAAAGGGTGACTGGTCCACTCTGGAGTGTGATATATTTGCCAGAGACTTGGAAGAATTATTCATCTTTTTCTTCCAAGCTTTATCCAAATTCAACCTTCTAATGAAAGATAAAATTGTAGCAGGAATTCTAATTAGTTCAATAATAAAAAGCCAGAGTCAGATATAGGGTTAATGCTGAAGACCAGAGAAGCAGAGCAGCCAGCTACTAGGGAGTTCTTACCTTTACCAATGCTCAAACTGAAAGGGCAATCCTGTCTCTATGAATCGAATCCTTAGACAGCATCTCAGACAGAGTCTTCGGACTGCATCTGAGCTCCTGTCCCTTCCTCTCTCTTCCCAGCCACATCTCTTCCTGTCTCCAACTCCCTAGTGCTGGGATTAAAGGCGTGTGATTCCAAGTGTTGTGGCCTCTGTTTCTCTTTTAAACAGATTCGATTTTGTGCAGCCTAGGGTGGCCTTGAACTCACAGAGATCCATCTGCACACTCTCTCTCCTGAGTGTTGGGATTAAAGGTGTGTGCTCCCACTGCCTGACCTTTATGGTTAACTAGTAGTTTAGCTCTGCACTCTGATCATAAGGCAAGCTTTCTTTGTTAGATCACAAACAAAATATTACTATGTAAAATATCACTAGCATTGCCTGGGTAGTCATTCTTACAGTGCTGTAATTCTAAAGAAACTGGTTAAGATACAGACTCCTTTGACCCCTGAAAGTGAGTGCAGAGGAAACTGGCATTCATTCAGGACGTTGCCCATCAGCCAGCAGTTCTGAAATGAAAGGTCAGAAGTCTTAGGTCAATGTTCAAACTCTGTATCCATCCACTTGATAGAGATGACTCAAATAAACTCTGGCTCAGTTCTTTTAACACTCAGCTAATTTTAAGGCCTACAGTAACAAACTTTTTTTTTTTTTTGGTTTTTCGAGACAGGGTTTCTCTGTGGCTTTGGAGCCTGTCCTGGAACTAGCTCTGTAGACCA
>NW_004949100.1:12067350-12068369 GCF_000317375.1 Microtus ochrogaster | reverse complement strand
AGAGACAGAGAGACTAAAGTTGGGTTTGCTAATATGTCAAGGAGATGACGATAATTATTGGAAATGTAAAAGGAGGAAGAGGCTGTACATTAAAAAAGAAACTTGATTTTGCACTTCTGAGTAATTTTAAAACCATTTCAACTCTGAAGACAACACATACAGATGGAATGAATGCATCTCGAATTATGACGTGGATATGAGCCTTTGGAGACTGGGGAGGAATGTTAAGATTTGGGCGTGACATGTCCTTACAAAGCCTCATATACTATCAAAATACTTGCTATATCTATCTTTTTAAAATTTGAAATCCGATTCCCATTTTATTGGTAAAGACCTGCTACTCAGCTAAAGGGTTTTTGTTTGTTTATAGGATCTCAGTTGTAACCTTTGTTGATCTGGAACTCACTATATTCAGTCTTGAAGTTACGGAGGTGATATTATGTTTATTATGTATTGTGTGTATGTGCGTGTTGTATATGTGTGGGTGCTTGTATGTAATGTAAGGTATGTGGAAGTCAGATGACCATTTGTAAGAGTTCAGTCCTTCTACTGTGTGATCCTGTGATTCAATTTAGCTTCTCAGGCTTGGTGACAAGAACCTTGATATCTTACCAGCATTCAAAGAAGTATTTTGAATGAAGAAATGAATACATTTGTTTTTCATTCTGTGTGAGTTAGAGTATGTCCTTAATCCAGTCTTTTGAGAAGCTAAGTCAAGAAAACCATGAGTTCGGGATCAACATGGACTAAGAAAATTTTCATAAATTGAAATAGTAGCTTTTGTTTCCATCACAGGAACCAGCCAAACTGTTAATGAAGGTATAATAAAATATACCCATGTCTTCCTGCTAATACTCTTTTTATAAGATATCCTGTTCAATATCCACTTTCTGTATGACTGAATTTGATATAAGCCAAGATATATTTACTTTGTCTAGAAATATATCTATTTCTAACATATATAAAGCACAAATTCTGATACATTAACAAACCATATATATATATATACATACATACAT
>NW_004949100.1:12065457-12067250 GCF_000317375.1 Microtus ochrogaster | reverse complement strand
ACAAACTTTTTAAATGGCTTAAGTAACTTTTATGTTTTGTAATGAGAAAGGGATTATTGTCTGCTATTACTAGTATAAAAAGTTGCTTAATTTACTCCCAATTTTTTTCAGTCTTACTGGCGTGGTATGTACTATCTGTCCTCCTAAATAATGCTCATTGTCATCCAAGAATGTCCTTGATAAGTTCATTTTAAAATACAAGTGAACTATATGCCCCTCCCCAAAAAAAACACCAGAATTAATCGATAATAAAAACAATCTTGAAGCTGAAATCCCCTGTTACCCCACAGTCTTCAAGAATGCTGAATGGGGGTGAGGATGTATATAGCTAAGGAGTATCGTCCTTGCTCCACTACCACCACAAAAGCACTGCTTCTTTTTTGGTCCTTCCTGTTTGCACTGGGACTTGTGAGTTGGTTGGACACTTAAGCGGACTTCTCTGTGTTTGACTTGGGTCCCAAGGTCTGTCCTCTGTTCCAGCATATCACTGCAGGAACTGGAACTGGTCAGTTACCTCTTTTATTATTTATCCTGTTGTTTGCTTCATACATGTCTGTCTGTGCATAGGTTTTGTGTCAGGAAGAGCTATGGCTGAACCCCTGGTATGCTGGGACTATAAGCATGAGCGAATACTCCAGCTTTATACAGTGCTGACTGAGCTCAGGGCTTCTTTTATGTGTGCAAGGCTGCACTCGAACTCTGTACTTCCTAAATGCTGAGATTAAAGGTCCTAGGAAAATATCCAGGAATCTGAGTAATTTTTGGTCATTCAGAGAGACTTCATTAGTGTAAAAATGAGCAATCACACTTTCCTGATACACACACACACACACACACACACACACACACACACACACACACGTCACTTGGTTAGAATTGAACCTACATAGCCAAAGTTGTTCTCAAGTGTTGGAGAAGGGTACTACTTGTTCGTCCCAGATACCCTGCTAGCTTAGACCCAAAATAATCACATAGAAAACTGTATTAATTAAATCACTGCTTGGCCCATTAGCTCTAATCTCTTATTGGCTAACTCTTATATTAATTTAACCCATTTCTATTCATCTGTATATCACCATGTGGCAGTGGCTTACCGGCAAAGTTTCAGCATGTCTGTCTCTCGCAGCTCCATGGTGTCTGTCTCTGACTCTGCCTTCCTCCTCCTATGCTATAGGCCAAGCCAATTCCTTTATTCATTAACCAATAAAAACAACACATAGACAGAAGGACCTCCCACACCACTCAAGTATCTCTATGGCCTGGCCATCAAGGAAACAGATAATCAGAGGATGTTTGTGAAAAGCAGAGGGACTGACCTGCGATGTTCTAAAGATGAAACCTTACTTGCGATAGAGACATCAGGAGGTTGGCAATGCCAGGAACATGGAATGTTTGCTAAGAAAGACTGTAGACAATAAGTAAAGCCAGAAAGAGAGGGGGGGAAGTCATGTAGGATGCCAACAGAAAGGCCTTAGGCATAGACCTGCCCTCATATGTTCCAGTTTACGTCTTTACACCATATGTGACAGAGGTCAGATGAGGATCTTCAGGGCTTCATGTTTGAATTTTGTTCTTACTTTGTTCTGATTTTCTATTCTTGTTGTATGTTGTTCCTCTGTTTTGGAACAGGGAGGCTTCATATCTGTCACAACATCTTTGGAGGTTATCACTTGCTTTCTGAATTTATAGGAGTTCACAACTAAAAGTTTATTTAGAGTCTTAGTAAAAGCTTGATTTTGGGGGGCTGGAGAGATGACTCAGTGGTTAAGATCACTGACTGTTCTTCCTGAGGT
>NW_004949100.1:12051646-12064092 GCF_000317375.1 Microtus ochrogaster | reverse complement strand
ATTGGCTAGCTCTTACATATTGATCTAACCCATTTCTAATATTCTGTGTAGCACCACGAGCTGGATTACCAGGAAAGATCTTAACCTGCGTCTGTCTGGAGTGGGAGAATTATGGCAACTGCCTGACTCGGCTTCTTTCTCCCAGCATTCTTTTCTGTCTACTCTGCCTACCTAATTTTCTGTACTATCAAGCCAAGCAGTTTCTTTATTAATTAACCAATGAAAGCAACAGATAGATACAAGACCCACCTCCATTATCTGTTAGAACAAAAACAATGAATTTTCCTCATCTACATTTTCTTATCTTAGGGGTGATCTTCTATATGCTATTATGTTATAGAAGGAGGGAAAGAAAACACAAGAGTCTATCAGTCACAGACATGACTAGACCTTAACATTCCAGAGAGTGGGAAGGATGTGGTTTTGAACATACCATGACATGGGAGCACTTGTCCTCCGAGGCTGTCGGTATTACAGGGTGAGATGGGTATGTGCATATATACACACTGACTAAAAATTTGAACATGAAGTCTCCATTATTTGTTTGGTATTATAAAAATTGAAAGAAGTTCGTGTTATTGAAAGAAGTTATGTGTTGTGGAATATTTCTTTACTTCATAAAGATATGTCTCTGCCTAAGGCACCTTCTGATTGGTTTCATAAAGAGCCAAATGGCAAATAACTAGATAGGAATGATAGGTGGGACTTCCAGGCAGAGAGAGGAATCTAGGCACACAATAGATACCAATATGATGGACACACAAAATGGGACAGAGGTAAAAGTGACATGGTAGAATGTAGAGTAATAAAAATATGGGATAATTCAAGTTATAGGAGCTAGTTGAAAACAAGTCTAAGCTCAAGGCCAAACTTTCATAATTAATAATGTCTCATAGTTGTTATTTGTGAGCTGGTGGCCCAAAGAAAAATCTTACTACATCTATGTATGGTGACTACCATCCACACAGTTATTAAATCATTAATAACTAAAAGTAATAAATCATTAACAACTAAAACGTCTGTTGGGAGCCTCTTTTTTTTTTTCAGGTACAAAGGATACAGGGATGAATTTGATGTGGTCCAAAACTTCCAAATTAGTTGAGAACACATGTGGAATAAAGGAAATGATAAGCTAATATGATGATCTGCTGACAGGCTTGGAGGTGTCTTTGACAAACAGGAGAGAGATCATCAATGAAGGACTGCATCTTTATACTAACTGTACCACATAGAAAAGCCAAATAAAGAAATGCCTCTACATGATGATGTGACATGTTCTCCTGTATATGTGTTGCTTTTATTAATTAATGAATAAAGCTGTTTCAGCCAATGGTTTAACAGAGTAAATCCAGGCAGAAATTTGAACAGAAATAGAGAGAGAAGAGTAGATGGAGTCAGAGACACCATGTAACCACAGAAAGAAAAGGATGCCAGAACATTACTGATAAGCCATGGCCTTGTGGCAATAAATAGATGAATACAAATGGGTTAGATTAAGATGTAAGAGCTAGCTAGATATATCTGAGCCACTGGCCAACTATTATTATAATTAACATTGTTTCTGAGTGATTATTCAGGTCTGGGCAGCCAGGAAATGTAAGCCCAGGCTTTGTTTACATAACGGCACCCAATGTGGGGCTTGAACCCACAACTCTGAGATTAAGTCTCTCATGCTCTACCAACTGAGTTACAGTTTATAATTAATATAAGCCTCTATGTGCTTCTTTGGAACTGAATGGTTGCAGGACTGAGCAGGACAGAAACTTCTGTCTGTAACATGTTCTGTGAAGAATGAAAGAACTCGTCATCCTTGCTTAGTCAGACTTTGTTCAAAGGAAAGGTGTCCTGTCACAGAGGAGAGGTGATAGGAAAAATAATAGTCACTGGAAATGGAATTCTTCTGCTTGGCTTATTTTTGTTAGAGTGTCTCAGAAATTGGAGTTATGTGAGTAATGGCTCTCAGAACTATATCCCTGCATTTTTACAAAATACAATTGACTTACTGAACTTTTTCCCCCAGCTCATTCCACTTTAATTGAGAGTTTTGTTTCATTTTTTGCTGGTGATGGTCGGACCACACTCTGATACCAAGGTTCTACCTCTAATTTCCCATACTTAAGTTTTTACCCATGTGCCTGCTTTACTATAATGTGTTGAAATAAGAGCGGCGAGGCTGCGTCCCCTGCACCCGGCCGCCCACATGGCTAGCTTAGCTTATGTCCCGAAATAATTACACGGAAACTGTATTCTTTTAATCACTGCCTGACCCATTAGTTCCAGCCTCTTATTGGCTAGCTCTTACATATTGATCTAACCCATTTCTATTATTCTATGTAGTCCACGAGCTGGCTTACCAGGAATGATCTTAACCTGCATCTGTCTGGAGTGCTGGAACCATGGCGACTCACTGACTCAGCTTCTTTCTCCCAGCATCCTGTTCTGTTTTCTCCGCCTACCTAAGGGTTGGCCTATGAAATGGGCCTAGGCAGTTTCTTTATTAATAAGAAATCATTCCCACATCAATAATGCAGTACCCTAAAAGTACAGCTCTTCCTGATATAGAATCTGGCACAAAATACATTAATAAACATGTATTAAGTGAATAGCAGAATAAATGATAAAATAGTAGAGTGATCAGCTTTAGTTCCTACAGTGGAACATAGGAACAAAGGTCAGACCTCGGACCTTAGACAGAGACAGAAAAGTCAGCTTAAGTGTCCCATCAAGTAATGAGTTCCAGCTCAGACAGTAATGTATTATAAACTGAATAGAACTCTATGAGATGATATAGGTATAGTATCAATGAACAAAACTGAAAGTCTAAGGAAAAACATATACTTCTTATTTCAAGTAACTTCCCCCAACAAAACTCTTCTAATTACACACACACACACACACACACAAAACAAACAAACAAACAAACAAAAAAATAAATCCACAGCAGAGAAGCCTGTCAAACACTATGTTAGCCAGAGGTAAAAATGGGAAGCATTAGGAGGCATAGCCCTGGCAAGGAGAATTGTCATGTCTGTAATATGCTAATTGAACACAAATAACTTGATTCTCACCAAGAACAAAGGATCAAAAATTGCAATCAAAGAACATTCTATAACATGACTTTCACAGACTTTAAAATTACTATTATTCTGGGGGCTGGGGAGACAGCTTAGTGGCTGAAAGCACTGTCTTCTCTTCCAGAGGACCCAGCTTCAATTTCCAGCATGCACCTGGCAACTCACACTTGTTCATCAGTTCAGTTACATGGCTTCTGATACCGTCACACAGACATACATGCAAGGAAAATACCAAGGAACATAAAATAAAAATAAATTACTTTTAAATGCTTTTTTTTTTTGTTGGGGGTTTTGAATGAGGATCTGATGGTCTAGCTGACCTAGAACTCACTTACCTAAAGGCTGGACTCAAGCTACAGCTTTCTGTCTCAGCATCCCAGCTATCAGGATTATAGGCACAAACCCTGATTCTCTGATATGTTTTAAAATATCAAAATTCTGAAAATTAAGCAAAGGTTTAAAAACTATTCCTTAATCAAAGAGATTAAAGAAAGTAGACCCAGGCATCATGGCACATACCCTTGCCTTTAATTCTAGCATTTAGGAGGCAGAGCAGGCAGATCTCTGTGAATGCAAAGGCTGTCTTGTCAACATATTGAATTCCAGGACATCCAGGATTATGTAGAGCAAACTTATCTCGAAAAAGGAAAGAAAGGAAGGATGGAAGGAGGGAAGAAAAGAAAAAGTTGACACTTAAGATATTTTTGTACCAGTGGGCAAAATTTGAATGAGAGCTAATGACGGAATTGGTAATAGAGTTAGCTTTCTACCTTCATGTTCACATGGGGCTACATGGTCAAGTGTCTTTACTGGTAGGAAATAAATGTATGTGTGCATGGCAGCTTTGGGCTATCAAATTAGCACTCTCTGTTTCTTATGGCAAGCTTAGTCTGTAGCCCGAGAGTGTGAAGGACAGAGCCTTTAAGAGGCGGTAAGGGTGATTTGGTGATGCTGTAGTACTGGGCTCATTATTCAGAGAGTGAGTATCCACAAAGTGGTGTTCCTTGCTCATGCACTCTCTTACCCTTCTGCCTCTTACCGTCGAACACAACAGAAAAACCCTTGCAAGACGCCTGTGCCTTGACCATGGTCTTCCTAAACTTCAAAACTATTCGAAACACATATCAGGTGTATATAAATTACTCAACCCTTGATGCTCTGCTATAGCAGCGAATAATGAAGGCATTCTCAGAAGACCGGAAAGGCAGCAGCAACAACAACAAACAGAGACATTCTTCAACAACAACAAACATAGAGACATTCTTTGGCACTGGCTTTAAAGGTAATGTAGTATTTTATTTACTTATTTTGTGATTCTGGGAACTAAACCCAAGGCCTCATGTAGCCTATCACTGATCTCTATCCCCCTGTCCCAGATGATATTTTATATTCCTAAACATGAGAAGCAGGGAGAATCTAGTGTTGGGCCACGGATCACACTCCAGCAGCTCTAGTTGATAAGCTTGTATGAGTTCTGTAACCTCACTGAGTGACCTGCCAGAGTCCCTGTGAAATTCTAATGGTAGTGATAACTACTAAAAAAAAAATTCTAAAATTTAAATTTTGTTTTTTTGCAGGGGGGGGAGAGTTGCATGGGCAGAGGGTGGAAGCAAGGAGACGGGGTGCTAAGTGGGATTGGGATGCCTGATGTCAAATCCACAGAAAATCAATAAAGGATTAGAAAATATTAAATATAAAAGAACTTTATGAGCCAGAGAGGTGGCTCAGTGAGTAAAGGCCTTTGCCAGGGCTGTCAACCAAAGTTCCATCTCTGGGTCTGTGGAAAAGTAGGAGAGGACCAGCTGATGCTGTGACACTGTCTGCCGACCTCCGTATAAACACCATGGCACACATGCAGCTACAATCACATCATACACATATACATAAACATGTGCGCACACACATACACACAAACAATAGGAAATGAAATTTAAAAATATTTTAAAAAACTTTACATAACCTCTAGCTATTAGAAAATTTTATTAGAAGTCATTTTCCTTTCTCATTTCATTTTTTTATCTTCCTAACTATCATAAAATATTTAATTAGTTCACATATAAAAGACCGCAAAGTAGAATGCATGCAGTGATGGACTTTTTTTTAATACTGAAAGATGAAGTGAATCTTTTTAACAATTTAATACTATTACCAATTAAATATATCTGTTCTGAATCCCAGGTGTGTTCTTGTTAAAATCTCTCAGAAGAATAACAGAGTGGAAGCATATTGTGTACAATTACGCCACTATACTAACAATATTTGATGCTAAGTTCTGAACATAGAAGCATTCAAGTACAAATACAATCAATTTCACTGGCAGTAGTCAAACATGTATATCACAGTGACAGAGACTATGTCACCAAACCAACAACAACAAAAAAATGACAAATTTTCATACTCATGAGGTTGCGGTTGCAATCGAGAGAATCTGTTATGATGAAGAAGGAGGAGGACACAATTGTTTTTTTAATTGTTGCCATGACTCAGCTGCATAAACTCTAACATCTTAAAACGGCAGCCGTGCGTTATCTCGGTGTGTTATGTTCTGTGGAGGAGAAGTCTGCGTGGGCTCAGCTTTTCTCCGAGCTCACCATCTCAAGACACTAAAATCAAGGCTATGTGCTGGGCTGCATTTTTCCTGGAGAAGAGACTACCCTTCTAGGCTTTTATAGACAGCGGGCAGGACTGGATTCCTGGCAAACAGGGCTGAGGTCTCTTGTTTTCTCGGCTGTTGTCTCGAGGTGACTTTTAGTTCAAGACCAGAGTGCACACCATTCATCTCACAAAGCCCCTTCCATCTTCAAACCAAGAACTCAGGGTCAAATCCTTTGCACACTTTGCCTCTCTCTTAATTCCTCTTATGCCACCTTTGGAGAAAGTTCTTTGCTTTTGAAGAACGTGTGTAATTAGTTAAGGCCTTCTAAGATAATCTGCCCTTTTTAAGGTCAATGGTTCCATTTAGCATAACTAAGGAGTGACACGTTATCACATTCAAAAGTTCCAAGGAACAGACTGTTGACATATTGGGAATGATCCCAGGAAAGAGTATTGGGCTAACACAGTTAGTTTTAAGTATGCGTTATGTACAGTAGGAAAAACTAACAATGCACTTTCCTGTAGGGTTTCTGTAAATTCTGAAGGTATATTTTTGGGAATAGTTGTAACCTAGGTATATCTACACAAATTATGAGTTAAGAAAAGCACTGAAATAAAGAGAATACCTCTTATTATATTTCTTTTTATGTATTACTACAAGAGAGTCTAAAGGCATTTGAAATTACACTCTATCCAAATGTATAGATTTTTCTACAGGTAGCACAATATTGCATGGCTTAAAATGACATTTTGTCTCTTTCATCCCATTTCTGATTTCTGCTCTTAACTGCCAGATTGCCAATCACTGTGTTTTCTCAAATCAGATCTAAAAGCCAACAAAGAAGATAATTAATTGGAAGAACGTTTATGTTGATTCTGACAACAAGGGCGTCAGAGTTGACCGTCCCAATTTTGACTTGTTAATCACCCCCCGAATAGGCAGATTTAAAGGCAGTTTGAACCAAGTTAGAGAGCTGTACATTATAAACCTGAAAGAGGAAACTGAATTGGACGACTTCAAATGCAAGGCGCAGCATAAACAACAGCCCTTAATATAAACAATAACGGGGGTGTTTGTGTGTATTTCTAGGCGTACTCCCCTTGGAGGGCCTGAATCGGGACCTCCCTCCCCTGGTTCCATAGCGCAGAGGCTTGCCTTAGGTGGAGTTGGAAATGCCCTAGAATGGCTCTTTGTTGATTTTCCCTCGTGCTAGAGCCCAGTTCTGCTGCGAAGCAAAGTGCTATTGAATTTGCTCACTCAGGCAGAACACTCAACAGGAAGGAAGGAAGCGGCCATTCTTTCTGGTCCTATTGTCTGACCACCCGGCTTAAGCAATCAAACAGCTCTGTGTGGGTTTTCTTTTTCTTTTTCTTTTTCCCCCTTCTCCTTCTGGTGGGCACTGGGGAAGGGGGCGGGGATGGCTGAAAATAAGCTCTTCGGTTTTTCACTCAGTTTTGTGGAGTGTGAGGGCATCTTTTCATGGCCCAGATTCCGGTACCTATTTTTCCACAGCAAAATATAGGAGGGGGAGAGCCTGCACATTTGAAAGTGCAGCCAGTGTGTAGCGAGGCGTTGGGTTTTCTCTATGGCTGTATTGTGAAAATAGGGAATAGCAAATGTTCCATTTCACTAATGAAACTCAGGACTAGTCAGCAGTTCTGAGTGATGGCATCGAAGGCTCTGAGCCCTTCTCCTGGGTCCCAGGAAACCCTTCCCCACTAAACTTGTTTTTCTTTCTTCTTTTTGAACAAATAGTCTAATGACAGTACCTTGTTTCACATGGCTATGCTGCTTAACAAATATAGAAAGATGTACTTAGAAATAAATATTGTATCATCCTAATAAACAGCAGTAAGGGTCTGAGGGAGAAAAACGACATCAGTTAAAATGAGTAACCATGATAAGATAGAGCGTGCAATAAAAGCTAAGATGACTGAATAAAACTAGTGAATTTGTGATGGATACATTTCTTATCCTCTTTTCTTCCCTTTATGAAATGATGTCTTGCTGTGGCCCAGGTTATTCTGGTCTTTTCTATTTAATTGAGGCTGGGGTTGTTCTCATGATCCTCTGGCCTCACCCTCTGGAGTGCTGGCAGTACAGGCATGTATCACCACACTTAACTAAATAATTCTAGTTTTAAAACACATTTGCCAAAAGACTGATACCTCACATTATTACTTTTTTCAATCTGAAGTTTAGTGAGAATGAAAAAAAAATTAAGATCTTAAGAGTAATCACAGTGAAATTTTATGGGGAAAATGGGACCTTTAAGAACATGAACATTAGGCATTTTTCCAAAAGAAAACGATCACAGTTGTATTTCACGAACATTAGAAGTGATGTGAAGTTTAGATTACCTTACGTTATTTGGACACTTTCTGACAATCTCTTAAAAGTATGTCACAGTCCTTCATAAGTAATAACTCTGTTATTGAAGTGTTGACTGAGTTTTCTGTCCTGCCGGGTTCCCGCAGTGGTTAAGTCCCAAAGAAATCACACAGAGGTCTACATTAGTTATAAACTGATTAGTCTAGTAGCTCAGACTTCTTATTAACTCTTATAACTTATATTAGACCATTATTCTTGTCTATGTTAGCCACATGGCTTGGTATCTTGTTTGGTGAGGCAGTGACATCCTGCCTCCTCTCTGACTGGGTCTGGACAGCAGAATGCAGAATCGTCTTCCCAGAATTCTCATTGTCCTGCTTCTACTTCCTGCCTGGTCACCCCACCTATACTTCCTGCCTGGCTACTTTCCAGTCAGCATTTATTTAAAATATAAGTGACAGGGTCCAGGCCATTGTCCCACAGCAGTGAAGTATGAGCAGTGCCAGTGCTTTTGGGAAGAGGCAGTCCTCATGCCTGAGCGACGTCTGCAAACGGACATAGCAGAGGATGCTTTTTCATCCAGGATTCTAGGGACCTGATACAAACGGAAGCCTAGGGCTGGGTTGGCTTATGAATTGGGGTCTCGCTCTCTTTTCTCTCTGTCTCTGCTTCTCTGTCCTCTCTGTCAGTCTATCTCTCTGTGTCCTTTCTCCACTGAGCAGCTTTCCCTGGCCTCAGCTACGGCTACGGCAGTTGAGTAGCAATGCCAGACACACCTTGGTGGTCTACCTCAGGAGTAAGTCACTCTTCAATAAGAAGCTTTAAGAGGCGGCTTCATCTGCTCCTTGTGGCGACCTAGAATGTAAAGCTGGGCTCCCAGCAAGCTCTCTCTCCTGGGGTCAGGAGACCAGTTAGTCCTTAAGGGTGCAAAGCCTTAGTCAGTACCTTGTGCTGTGGTATATAGTGGTATATAGAACCTCAAACCCTAGAATTTACTGTGTCAAAACTTTATCGTTATGGAATTCAGAATGCTTCCTTTGCAATAAATCATCCTTTTGTGTGATGGTCATTTTTATTTCTCTCTCTCTCTCTTTCTTTTTAGAATGGATCCAGTTTTAGGCTCTCTTCCTGGGGATGAGTCAGTGTGAAACTCTCCAGCCTGCAGGAAATGAAAAATGTTTCCAGAGAATAAAAGCCTGAAAGAAAAGATCTATTTCTTCCTTTATAGTTTTTGTCAATATCCTCTCATCTAAAGTTTCATTTGTTCCCTGAAGTTTTAGGTGACAAAAATAGATAGGACTAGTTAGTCTGGAAATCTGGAGAGCTCAGATCTGGTCCCTGAGTTCATAGTTTTGATGCAATTTCCTGCGCTGTTAAACAAGACCCTTGGAACAAATGCTCTTCTTATGTTGTTGGTAGATCGAAAATTCACTTATTCTCAGCCTATGCACTGAAGGACCTGTGTGTGTGTGTGTGTGTGTGTGTGTGTTCAAAGCCTTGGCCCACTTATCCAGTCACTTCTGTGATAGAAAAGAAAAAGAAGTGACCTAAGAGCTGTTGATGACATGGCCTATACTGGGGAAACAGAAGGATCTCCTGGAAAATTTGCTCTAAAGATGGGACAGAACCCCTTTTCTTGGAATACTAGGTTTTGTTATGGTAAGAGGTTTAGTTTAAGCCTAAGCCTGTCCGTTCTACTTTTTCTAGGAAAACTACAATGCACCTGATGTCCTCAGGTTAGAAAGGAGGCAAAATGTAATCCAAAGTGTATTTTATTTTATTTATTTTTTATTTTGGTTTTTTGAGACAGGGTTTCTCTGCGGCTTTGGAGCCTGTCCTGGAACTAGCTCTGTAGACCAGGCTGGTCTCGAACTCACAGAGATCCGCCTTCCTCTGCCTCCCGAGTGCTGGGATTAAAGGTGTGCGCCACCACCGCCTGGCTCCAAAGTGTATTTTTAACCAAACCAAATGGTTCTTCCAAAAGTTTCCAGCCAGAGAACTAGTCTATAATTTTGAACAATGCAAAATATCTTGTCCAAATATTCTATCTGAACTTTCTCTGACATTCATGAAGCCAAACTCTTGAGACAAAATTAAGACAGGTGGACAGCACTGACTATGGTTAGTCTTGATTGCCAGTTTGATGGGATTCAGAATCACCTAGGAGATACACCTCTGGGTGTGTCTGTGAGGCAATAGTTGAATGGGAGAAAACCCTCCTTTGGAGTGGGGGGGACACTTTCCAATGAGAGTCCAAGACTGTAGAAAGGAGCTGCGGGCTATGTTCCTGGCACCCAGTCGTCTGCACGGCTAGCTTTATGCCCCGAAATAATTACATGGAAACTGTATTCTTTTAAACACTGCTGACCCATTAGTTTTAACCTCTTATTGGCTAGCTCTTACATATTGATCTAACCCATTTCTAATATTCTGTGTAGCACCATGAGATGGTGTCTTACAAGGAAAGATCTTAACCTGTGTCTGTCTGGAGTGGGAGAATCATGGCGACTGCTTGACTCGGCTTCTTTCTCCCAGCATTCTCTTCTGTCTACTCTGCCTACCTAATTTTCTGTCCTATCAGGCCAAGCAGTTTCTTCATTAGTTAACCAATGAAAGCAACAGATAAGATACAAGACCCACCTCCATCACAAGACAAAGGAATAAGCATTGCTTCCTCCCTCTTTTTCTTCTTTATAAACAAGTGGCAGCTACCCTTGCTATTGCTGTTGCTTCCAGCTTAGCTTAAGTCAGAGTACAATTTTGTAGGCCCTCCAATGTCCACTAAGACCATTGACTCCTGAGGAATCTTCCAAGCCTTTGGCACGTTATTAGAATGCTAGAGGATCCAGTTTCATGGTCTGAACAGGTCTGCTTCCTTTCCAGTGTGTAGACGGTATAATAATAAAATGACCTGTTGCTGTCATCAAACATCTGGACAAAAATGACCTGAAGAATGGAAGGCTCTATTCTAGTTCACAGTTACAGATATAGCAAAAGATTGATTCTGTT
The DNA here is from genome assembly GCF_000317375.1 of Microtus ochrogaster. Lineage (NCBI taxonomy): Eukaryota > Metazoa > Chordata > Mammalia > Rodentia > Cricetidae > Microtus > Microtus ochrogaster. The sequence continues at coordinate 12,053,082 of NW_004949100.1, read as the reverse complement.
GGTCACTTCACACTCATAGACAATAAGCAGAGAATTGAGAATGCATGGGGCTGCTCAACTCTCTTTCTCCAGACAGATTTTTAGATTCCAGTCAAGGAAGAGCGCCACTCACAATGGGTTTGTCTTTCCCCCTCAGTTATCACAATCAAGATAATTTCCCACAGACATACCCAAAGGCTCATCTTTGTAGATGTGATGTAGATTCAGTCAAGTTGACAATTAACTCTAGCTGTCACCCAGCCCCTATCATGTAAGCCAATTTAAAAACCTTTCTTCCTACTAGATCTGTTCTTCTAGAGAATCTTGCCTAATATATTTGAACAATGCCTACAGGTATAGAAGCAAAAGTATTCTAAGTAATTGTATTCCAATATTTTGTTACGTGGAGTGTGATGTAGAACATGCATTTAATCCCAGTATTTGGGAAGCAGAGGTAGGTGGATCTTTGCGAATTTGAGACTAGCCAGGGCTTCACAGTGAGACCCTCTTAAAAGGGACATTCAGCAGAACTCCTACATCACTGCTAACTAAATAACTGGTTCAGCTGAAAGATAGCAGTGTCTCCAACAACTCTAGTTCAGTTGACACCAAAGTTCTCAGGTTTGTCTGTAGCTTATAAAACCTTCTTCTTCTTCCCATCTCATGAAGGCTGGTAGATGAGCTTAAGATAGTCCTCCAAAGACTCATTGATGATAAATTGTCCCACAGCTCAGGCTCACCTGCAATAACCCTCATTTGAATTTAAGCATCCATTTAAAGGAAAACTCCACAGGTGCACCTGCAGGCCATTCTGTTGATCGTTGGTCATATTACTGTTGGTCTGGGTGCTTTTCTTGGTGTATGACCAAAGATATAAACGACTGGCAGACTTCTTTCAGCTAAAGATGACAGATACTTAGGACTACATCAGTCTGAATGGCTACCCAGTTGATGAGAGTATCAAATTTCACATGTCAGATGATCCACACATTTCCTCAAGGCACATCATTCCAATCCAGCATTTTAAAGTCATTGATAATTTGTTGTCTGTGCTGAAAAGGGCTAGAACTCTTTCGTTAAAGCTCTGGTAATGTCCACTGGCCACCTTTCATACCATACAAATGGGCATAGGATATTCTAGGGTCTTCTTCCTGAAGTCACTGTGTATTTAGCATGGGATCCACACATACTTCTTGCTCTCTGTCACTCTTATACTTTGACACATACAGGGAACCCTAATAGAAACTGGTACAATTAATCGATCTTGAATCCTCAAAGAGACACTAACCTCATATTAACCAACTCCTTGGCTGCCTTGCTGAGAACCACTTACTCCAGAATACCTTTGTCTGCTACTGCTTTTCAGGTTTCCCCACAGTTTCTTGTCTAGAGGCTCTAGATATAAGCAGCCCAATTTTTCCCCCATCACAGTGGATTCCTGCTTCTCTCTTCTCCTC
>NW_004949100.1:12018401-12051426 GCF_000317375.1 Microtus ochrogaster | reverse complement strand
CGCCTGGCTCTATAACTGTCTTTTAATTGCAACACATTGTTCAGTGTTACAGTTTAAATATCAATGACCCTCACAGATTCATATTTCCAATATTAGTCTACATCTAGTTGTGATGTTTTGAAAGACTGGAAACTTCAGGCAGTGGGAGCAAGCTGAGAAAGTGGGCCAATGGTGGGTGTGACTTTGAGAGTTGTACAGGGTCTCCAGGCTACTCTCGCTCTGCTTCCTACACACACACACACACATGCTACTGTGCCTCGTGGTCCTACTACACTGTTGCTCTGCCCAAGTGCATGGGACCAAACAACTATGGAGGGAAACCTTTAAACACAGGAGTCAACTAAATCTCTCCTCCTTAAAGTTACTTTCTTTAGCACTTATCAACAGTGATACAAAAGCCCCAGTGCTAAATACACTAAAAGAGAAAGTTGGCGTTAGAAAAATAGGCTTATCACTGTGAATAAACCTGGCCATGTTGTTTTTAGATATTTGGAACTGGCTTATGGAAGTAAATTGAAAGGGTTGGAGATACGGGCCATATAAGCGTCAGAACACTAGAAGCATAGCTAGTGGGCAGTTCTAGTGGGAACTCAGAATACCAGAATGCCAACAGAAACACGGACAATAAATACTGAGTTCATGAGGTCTCAGATGAGACCAAGAATTAAATAAGACACAATTTGTGTAATGTTGTGCAAAACAATTTGTCTACATGCTGTTCGTGTTCTGCAACTTGATGAGAGCTGGAGGTTAAAGATGGCAGATTAACTAACTTGACAGAGGAAGCTTCAAGACACGGTAACATTCAGTTAACACTGGCTTCTTTCAGCCAGTTTTATGGTATTAATCCAGAGGCAAGGGAGAGTAGAAAGAGTTGAGAAACAAAATTTGGGCAGAAAAGGAACTTGATTGAGGATGTGGAAAGGGAGACCATGGTTGCTGAAAAGATTAGCTCTATAACAAAATGCACTAATTACTTTGCAAGGGGATGATAGGAAAAACGCTTTGAGGGCATATCAGGAATCAATGCTACTCAATCCTTGTAGGTTACCAGTCAAAATTGTAACCTTATTTTGACACCCTTTCCCTTGAGATGAGAGGAGCACAGAATAACCTGATCACACAGCGGTGCCTAGGGAAGTCCTGGGTACAGCCCCTTATCTACTCAAAGGCTTGGCTATTACTCAGGCTTGCAGAAGACCTGGCTGGGTGTGCAGGCAGGCAGAATGCAAGAGTTGGGGGGTGATTATGGCTTCCCTGGAGATTTCAAAGGAAGGCAGAGGAGGGCATGCAGTGTGGAGCAGAGTCAGATTTCTTGCAACAAGCCCCTGGAAAGGACATGTGTGATCCTGTAAGGGTTCAGCTTAAGCCACATCAAAGACCACAGCATGTTGGAGATGCCAGAATGCTGAATATACGGCTAGGAAAGCTGCAGGCAGCAAGAGAACCAGCTCAAGGGCAGTGGTATGGACTGCAGTTGAAAAGGCCCGGAGCACACATACTTTCTGCCTGTTCTGGATGTTGGATATGTTTGGCCAATTGTATTTTAGTCTTTTTTTTTTCTATAGCCCCCCACGCCCATCAGTTTTGGAATGACGGTATTTTTTTCCCCGTGGCATTATGTCCTTAAAATATGTTATTTGATTTTAATTTACAGGAGCTTCCAGCTAAGAGTTAATGCGAGACTCATAATGTATTTTGAGCTATGCTTTTAATCAGTTGATGGAACTGTTAACTTTAGAGATCTTGGAGAGGGACCGAGTGCACGTTTCATTTATGGGATGTATGTGAGCCTTTGAGGACCAGAAACACATATGATGGTCTGAATGTGAAGGTTTTCCGTAGACTCATGATTTGAATGTTCTTTGAATGTTCTGCTCTCAGCAGGTGACACAAATTGGGATGCTGCAGACTCCTCAGGAGGTGAGATTGGTCAAAGGAAATAGGCCTTTGGAGATAGGACTCTGATGGTTGCACCTGGGTCCGTCTCTGCTCCTTCTCTCTTTCTGTTCACTATTACCCAATTCGTTTCAATTCAACCTGACATAATAGGTATAACTGACATCTAGAATATTTAGCCAGACAATAATAGAATGCACCTTCTTCTCAAGTGTCTTTGGGATGTTCTCTAAGAAAGATGACACATTCTGGATCATGATACATTAACAGAATTTTAAAAAACTGAACTCATGCAATGTCTGCTCTCAAACCACTGTAGAAGTTATACAGAAGCTGAGAGCAAAAAAAAAAAATTGAAAAAATACTCCAAAAGAGATTAAACAACATACTTCTAAATAGCTCACAGGCTAGACAAATATATGAAGACAAGTTGAAACATATTTTAAACAAACAAAAAATAAAGTTTATCAATATTTGTAGGTTGTGATGAAAGCAGTATTGAGAAGGAAATCTGTAACATAAATGTATATATTAGAAAAAGTTTTTTTAAAAAGGAACTAAAATTCAATCAATTAGCTACTACTATAGGAAACTAGATAGAAATAATATCAAGTCCAAAAGGAGACAATAAATATAAAAAATTAGAAACCATGAAGTCAATACAGAAAAATCAAACCCAAAGCTAATTTTTAGAAAAGATTAGCGAGATCAACATTTCTAGCTATACTTAGAAAATCCTTTCCTCCCCAGGTTGCTTTTTGTCATAGTTTTCATCACAGAAATTGTAACTTTAACTAAGGCAATGAGCTATAAACCAGAAAACACAAGACCTGACTGAGTTCACCTAGTAATTTCTACTGAGTTTTGGGGGAAGAAATTATATTCCTTCTCTAGAATTTCCCTCAGAAGACAGGAAGAGAAGGAATGCTTTTTGCTTTGCTCTGTGAATCCAATATTACCCTAAGAGCAAAGCCACCAGTGGCTCTAGGGAAAGCAAGTAGAGACAACTATTATTTAGCATCCTTCACGGATGGGTGGCAGTGGAATAGTACTCAATAAAATGGAACCCGGAGGTAGAAAGAGGATCATGGCATTTGTCTGATTCGGTATTTGAAAACGAAAGACGGAAAACAAGAGAAACGTGGGTGGCTAATAGTTACTATCAATGGTGGATGGTGAACTGGAAGAGTAATCCAAATAAACCCTTTCCTCCTGAAGGTGATTTCAGTTAGGGAGTTTATCACAGCAATGAAGATAAGATTAAGGCATGATTGGACTAATTATTTGGGAGAAAGAAAGCCGGGTTATTATTTTCTTTTTCTACATTTGTGTTTCAATATTTTATTTTATCTTTAATTTTATTTATTATGTGTATAATGTGGTATATTTGTGTGAGGGTGGTGCATACATTCTGTGGCACATTTGTGGAAGAAGTCAGAGAACATCTTTGGGGCGTCTGCTCTCTGGCTTTCTCCTGCTTCAGTATTTTAATACCTAAAAATAAAGTACTAAAAGATCATCCACTTATTTTGGTTGGGGGAAAGTGGTTTTAAGCGAGACCTTCCAAATCCAGAAGCAATTAAAGAAAAGGTTAATCAAATACATGAGGATGGATTTTAACATGTTTAATGTGGAAATAAATGGATTAAAACATGTGCATTATATCAGTGAAAAAGAGGATTACTTTTAAGAAATAGGACTGTTAAAACCAAAACCAAGATAGGACAAAGCACTTAATAAGTGATTGAAAATATGGGAGCCAGTGTTCAATTTTATTCATTATTAAAGCACTAGAAAACATTCAACAAAAAATTTCCTACTTCCAAGCCATTTTTTTTTGAGAAAATATGGTGGCAGGGGCAATCTAATACAAAATTGGGGGGAGAATGAATAAAATTTATTTGCACGTCAATTTTGTTGAAACTATTGAATTGAAATTGAGACTTGCATTAAGGTTTTGTGGCTTTCTACTTTTGTATTTAGCTTAAAAGCACATTAGCACAATTGAAGAAGGAAGCATGGAGGAGGATGGTGTATCATATCAGTGAACTCACAATGAACTAAATAAAACCACTGGTCTGTTTGTATGAGAGAATTCTAGGTGTGGCAGAAATTTATAACCCCATCCCTTCAGAAGCTGAGGCAAGACAACTGGATGTACAAGGCTGGTCTGTCCTGCAGAGTGAAACCCTGTCTCAAAATAAAATAGGTACAGGTAAGTAGGTAGATTCTTAAATAAACAGGCTATAGCAAATTTTATATTTACAAATGCTATATGTATCATTCAATGAAAATACCCAATTTAAAACAATTTATGTACTATAATCCAATTTATGTCTTGAAGAACATTTTTTTTTATACAAAGATACACATCTTCTTCCTCTTGTCTGCAAGGTACAGAATTCTCAGCTCTTTCTCCAGCACCATATCTGTCTGCATACTGCCGTGCTTCCTGCCATAATGATAAGGAACTAAATATCTACAACTCTAAGTCATCCCAATTGTACATTTGCTTTATAAGAGTTTCTGTGGTCATGGCTCCTCTTCCCAACAATAGCAACCCTATCTAAGACAGAGTCCCCAGGCTCTATACCATGCAGCTGATTATGTACATCCTCTAATGAATTGTGACTGTTTGATAACACAGGAAGAGCTAAGGGGCTTTAATCAAATAGGGGATTCGATGTTTTCTTCATTTTAGAAGGACGACGCTGACTACTGCTATATACTGGGAGTTGGCCATTGGAGCTGGGATGTAGCTAAGTTGGGAGGATATTTGCCCGGAGTACCCTGGGTTTGATCTCCAGCACTAGTAACACAGGCGTGGCAACATCTCAGAACTCCGGAGAGGGAAATATAAGAAAACTGGAAGGTCAAAAGTTCAAGGTCATGTTCAATGACACTGAGTGAATTTAAGGCCCATCTGGAGTACTTGAGATCCCCTTAAAAATGGAAACAAAGCTGGGCAGTGGCAGAATGGGCCTTTAATCCCAGCACTCAGGAGGCAGAGGCAGGTGGATCTCTGTGAGTTCAAGGCCAGCCTGGTCTACAGGACAGGTAGGATTGTTACAAAAGAAACCTTGTATTGAGGTGAAGAAAAAAAAAAAAAACAGAAACAAAAAATCCTCAAAACCTTCAAACAGGTCCATCCAATACTTCACAAAGAACTGTGCAGATAATGGAAATTCCATCTCTCTTATGTGTTAATATGAATATGCTTCTGAAAAAAATTGTTGAAGGGTAATAAAGCTGGGAACTGTTCAATATTCAACAGCAGGATGAAAGTCAGGTCTATCATACACAAAGAAACACACAAAATACAGAGAATGTCATCCATGTCCACATTACCATTGTAGAGAGTTCAACAATTGAAGTTTCTCTTAATGCGATTGTGTTAGATTGAATTATCTCCATAGTTGTCTTAACTCTCCATTTAACTTGAGAAGTTCTTTGTAAAGCAAAGTTGTAGTTTGGAAAGTTGCCAGTCATTCGGACAGTAAAATAGACATTTCAAACCTTCCTCAGTATTGGGGGAACTGAGAGCAGCAGGCCAACCTGGAATGTTGCCAGCGGAGCTCTGACAATCTTTTATGTGCCTATAGTTGGTGAGTTCCGGTCCTCCATTTTAACTATTTTCTTCTGCATACATCTTTCCCACATTTTCCTTCCAGGTGGTGTGAACTGGTTGTCCATGGGTTCGAGTGTAGTCAAAGGCTACTCATAGCCTAGGAAAGTTGTTTCTGAGCCACGTGAGATACGAGAGAGCATTCGGATGTATTGTAAATGGTGATTTGTTAAAACAAATTTGAAACTAATTACGTTGCCACCTACAAAAGTCAAGCATAAATATAACCAGATGTAGGAACACCAGTCAGGAGTTAGGGACAATAGAATTCTGCTGTGTTGAGAAGTGGAGAAAGCGCATTCTCGGGGAATAAACATTGCAGCAGGAATCCTTCTCAAGTCTCAAGTTTCTAGAAATGTATCTATTCCACAGAAACTCATGAAAATAAGTCAGCAGTTTTCAGTAAGTGTAGCTTAATGGTGGCGCTTGGACTGACACACTCTTTTCAGCAATTACTCCTGAAAGAGAACTTCATTGCCTAAACTGAAGAAGAAAAAGGATGTCACAAGATTCCTTCCCTCCCCCGCTTCTCTCCCCTCTGCTTGTGCACCCCCTCCCCAGACCAGATTTCACAATGTTGTTTCAGACTTGCAATCCTCCATCTAAGCTTCCCCAGCACTGTGGATCAAGGCCAATGCCTCCACAGAAGCTTGAATGCTGGAATCTCGATTGTTTTTTCTTCAGTGGGTTAAAGACTTAGTATTTTTAATAACTCATCTGGAGAGGTTACCGAACTAAAAAATTAACTCCAAATGCCAAGAGCTCTCTTGGTTGTATGAAGTTCTTAAATAACAGGAGGATTGAAAAAAAAAATAAGATCAAATATAGACCAAACATCACTTAACAGATAAAGTCAATTTTATGTTACCAAAGATGAATGAACTAAGTGATTTAAATTCTCTTAAAAGAATGGCCTTTGAACAATGTATGAACAGCTGCTACTGGTCTATAAAAAGTTCTCCTCTTCAGTGAAAGAAAAACTTTATTATCCTGGAGATGGTGGATTTTTGCCTTCCCCTAATAAGCTTCTTACTTCATTTTTACAATACACATCAGCATGCTCCTTTATTGTGAGCTAATACACGCAGAGAGTTATCAAAAGCAGACTCCACGGCTTTAAATTCAAATCATATTGTCAGAAGAGGCATCTTTGGACTCAGTTTTTACTTCTTTATCCTCCCTCCACCCCTTTTCTCTTTTCTTTTCCTTTATTATTCGCAGATCTGTGTTTCATAGATTTTCTTTCTTTTTGGAAGACTGTCCTGTTCCACTGTTGAACTGCTTACTCTCTTTAATGGGGATGTTGCTTTTTGGTGATTATAAAGGACATTGCTCTTGACGTTTCTGAGCCTCAATTTCCTCCCTCATTCTTTCATGGAGCCTTTACTCTCTCACTGTCCATTTTCCCTCAGATGCCTTTTTATGGTTTGCTTTCCCAGTAAGAGTGCCAGTGTTATAATACCTGTTATTTATATGATGTTTTACAGCTTCATAAAGCACTTCAATTTCTTTGGTTTGTTTATTACATTTTGTTTCTTTTGAATATATTTGTCGAAACTTCTTTTCATGTGGAAACCAGCAGTGAATGGGGCATATATTGTTGTGGACTGTTAGCAGAAATGCTTTTCTTCTAACTATTTTCATAACCATATTAATACTGAAGTTTGAATCCCTTCTGAAATATATTAACCCAGCAATTGCAAGTTACAGGGGACAAACTGCTGCTATAGCTTTTCTTCTTAAAATTGCATTAAATAATGACATGTTTCTTGTTTGTGTTTCTCACAGAGTAATTGTTAAAAGTATTACCAGTGGCCGTACTAGAATGTTGGCGACTTTAAAGGATATTCCTGGCTGCCCACATGTGATACTTTCATTCCAGATCTATTTGAAACTGGGTCATGAAATTATGAATTAACATCAACCATTTTTGTATCAGAGAGATCATTAACTTTTTAGTGGTAAAGTAAAAGATCTTTGTAGTCAGGGAAAATATTTTCTTATAATGTAATTTACTGTTAGTCTAACTTCCATTGAGGTGTCCATAATAAGACGTTTTCTCATTGCCTGTTTATATGTCCAAAGTTATTTGCCTCGTGTGCCTCACATTGACTGACTCAGTAGCATGGATGCCTGTAGGAATCCAGACATGCATGTGGGGGACACGTGGTGGGAGAAGGAGGGGGAGGAGAGGGGGAGAGAAGAAGGTGGGGGTGGGGTAAGATGGTGGTGGGGAGGAAAAAGAGAAACAAAGAAATGCAAAGCAGAAGCATGTCTTTTCATGACCTAATCCCAAATGACAAGCCATTACTTCCGCAGTGTGTAATTGATCTGTGAAGAGACCACCATGGTACAATGTGGGAGGGGCCAAATAAGGACATGGACATCAAAAGGAGAAGACCACTAAGGGCCACCTAAGAGTCTCACTGTCACAATAGCCTAACAGGCTTTATACAGACTAGCAAACTGAAAACCTGGGCAACAACTGATCTTTGTCTACCATGCATACAATTCAGCGGTTTGAATTTGACAATAAATTTCTTATTATGTCAGAATGTCATGTTCTCCAAAATGTGTTTCCTATAATCACCGATTTCAACATTGCAATAACAAATTAAAGCGAAGCTATTCGCTGCTACTAAATTCCCTAAACTGTTTTTCAGTGCATGACTCTCTCTCTCTCTGTCTCTCTGTCTCTGTTTCGCTCTCTCAAACAGGTTCTCACTATGTATCTCTCTCTCTGTCTCTCTGTCTCTGTTTCGCTCTCTCAAACAGGTTCTCACTATGTAGCTCTTGTTAGCCTGGAACTTACTATGTTGACCAGGCTGACTTAGAACTCACAAAGACCCACAATTCTTTGCTTTCCAAGTGCTGGGATTAAAGTCATGTGGCCTCATGCTTGACTCAACTCTTGTTATTTTTACTATTTTTTAAGATAACTTGGTTCACTGCGGGTGAACCATGCCCATCAGTCACATGTCTAGAGTGTGTTATGCTCTCTGCATGGGCTTTCTGAGGTGGGATCTTGTTCCATAGACCAGTCTAGTTTGGAGTTTCTGAGGTGGGATCTTGTTCCATAGACCAGTCTAGTTTGGAGTTCACAATCTTCTTGCCTCAGTTTTTTGAGTGTTTGCTGCATGATTCTGGATCATATTCTCTTTCTTAGCGTTGTCATACACAGCCAAACCAGCTATCACAAGATGCAAGTGGTGACAGTAGAGACCTTTTATCTTCTAAGTACGGAGACTGAGACAGCAACGTGAATGCTGTTTTACAATGAGCTCCAGTATATTTAACATTTTAAGTTACAAAGCAGAAGTGAAGACATTTGTGATGTCAGAAGAATTTTATAAATTATTTAGTGAAGCAACTTTTTAAAGGTCCTATACTTGAGTACTTATAGTAATCGAAGAGATAGTTTTGTGCTGTTTGTTTTGTTGTTTTCTTTTTTCCCCTTCCTTCCTTCCTTCCTTCCTTCCTTCCTTCCTTCCTTCTTCCCTCCCCCCTTTTTTTTTCTCTGTCTTTTGGTACTTTTGACTCAGTGTAGCTCTAGCTGTCCTATAACTCATTCTTTAGACCAGGCTGGCCTTGAACTCAATCTGTAGACCAGGCTGGCCTTGAACTAAGAGAACCACTTGCCTCTGTGGGTCCTGAGTGTTGGGATTAAAGGCTTTCACCATCATCCCCTGGCTTGTGTTGTTTTCTTAAGACAAACTTCCACTTGGCAGCCATTGGCTGGTCTGGAACTTGCTATGTGGAGCAGACTGGCCTCACGCTTGTGCCAATTTCCTTTCCTCTGCTTTCCTAGTGCTGGGACCACAAGTGTGTGCAGTCAAGCCCCGCTCATCTTTTCTTTCATAATTCTCAATATTATGCTCATTGTATTTCCTGATAAAGAGTACTGAAAACTCTGTAGCACAGCATCCACGACTTTCTGGGACTGGAGTTTTACTTCTCTCAACAGCGTCTCCTTCTCACATCCTGTGGTCCATACTTGATGATTCCTAACTCTGGAAGTATTTCCACATAATTGTGGCCCTCGATTTCCAGCGTGAATTCATTATTCAGAGGGACGCAAGTATATACACAGTGCTGAGCCCATGGCTGGGGGACAGAGGTAAGACGTCCTCTATGTGGCTGGAAAATCCCGGGTGGGCCTAGACCTCCTAAAGGGCCTTGCAACTTTTCTGCAATTCTTGAAGAATTGGTAGTCGGAAACTGTGTTCAGTTGTTAAATATTTTACAAAGAAGACAGAATGGCACAATGTTGTACGAAAGTGGGGGTATCTGATCTTATGTGTAGGGAGACAATGAAAGCACTAACATATTCCCAGTAGGAATTTTTAATGGCCTTTGGTGTGCATGAATCTCGTACATGTACAGCTAGTTATTCTTAAGATTATTTTTATATGAAATAATTTAGAAAGCAGTTTCTATAGCCAAGTACAAAGTTAACAATATTTATATTACAACCCTTTTAACATGTCTGTAGGTGTTATGAGCTTTGACAAACTGCTTTCCCCAAATAAATAAACATAAATAAGATTTTAAGCATAGAATTAAATATAACCGTATACACATTTTTTAAAAAATTTATTCTCTCATACATTACATCCTGGCCAGTTTTACACCCTTCCACTCCTCCCAGTCCTTACCCCTACCTCCCTTAGCCCCCAGATCAACTCTTCCTCCTTTTTCCCTTAAGAAAAAAAGCAGCATTTTTATGGTACATCTTTTATTGTCTTTTCTGATGTTATGATAAAATACCCCTACAAAAGCAAATTAAGGCAACAAGACTTTATTCTGGCTCATAGTTCAAGTTACAGACCATTGTGATGAGGAAGTGAGGGTAGGGAGAGCTTGAAGCAGCTAGTCATATCGCACCCACAGTCAAGACCCAGAGCAAGGACGGCTTTCTAGGGCTCAGCTCACTAGGCTCATACAGTCCAAGGGCACCCTGAGCAGGGAATAGTCACTCAGTGAAGACGACTCTTCCTCCATCAATAACATAATCAAGATAGTGCTCCATAGGCTGGCCAGAGGCCAGTCTCCTTAGGTAATTCTAGGTCCTGTCATGTTGACAATTAACTCGATCATTATACTATGTAATGTGTTTATACATTTAATACATTTCATTAAGTATTGTATCAAGGTGGCCAAAGGAATGAGCCTTGGGATAATGAGGTCTGAGTGGATCTTCCACTTTGGCTTACTTTTTTGGTGAAGAATGTGTGTCTCATTTCCACTGAGACTCAGTCCGTTCATGTGTAAAACATGGAGCAATGACGTGATGCATATTTAAGAGTATGACGGAGATGAGCTATCTCTCAACATCCAAGAGTATTATTATTCCCAATACACGGTGGCTATTAGCAGCAGCCTCATTGTTGCTATTATTTACTAGGATTAGAGCAAAGTTTGAGTTATAATAATCATTCTGTAATTCAATGGTGTAGATGCCATTAGGGTTTCAATGTCTTAATATAAAGGTCTAGAAGTGCATTTGTAATTATCATTATTCAAGACTGCTTGACTACTGTGTGCCCTTCAGAGAATGTTGTAATATATTCTAACTCAATAATTAGGGGTATTGAAGAACCACAGGTTGTGCATAAAAGAACAGGAAATGACTAAATAACCTTGATTCGGGTAACTTGTATTTATGGTTATGCCTCTATATGTAATTAGAAACTACTTAGTGAAACCTGGAGTGGTGGGAATGGCTGAGGGGAGAAGAGAGTGGAAGCTTCAGAAACGTTCATTGTCAGTCCTACCAAAGAGCCTGGCTTTTATTATCCTCTCGGTAAAAGACAATGAAAGTTTTAAGCAGGGGCGTGGCTTGTATGTTTCAGTAGCTGTTTGGGGGAACAGGTGGAAGATGACCTCAATGAAGCAGCCAAACCAGTTAAGGGTGTCTTAATAAGCCAGAGAGAATCCTCAGAAACTGAACTGGGTGGGGACTGCAAAGCAATAAAATGGTAGAACTGAGAAATAGTGATGGACTGGGTTACTGTAGTTTGAAACGAATCTCCAGGCGATAAAACTGGGAGATGTTTTTGGTGAATTGTTTGAGGAAAGGCATTGTCTGGGAGAACAAACATATCTGGCAAAAATAAAGTAAAACAAATTTAAAAATTCAAGGGCAAAATGGAAGTAGAGTTGGTGACTCAGCAGATGGGTGGAAGCCAATGAAGTTTGCTTAAAGGTCACCCCTCAAAAGGAGAAAAGTAAATTAGAATATATTACAACATTCTTTCTCACTATGCAGTCCTGGCTGACCTGGGACTCATATGTAGACCAGGTTGACCTCAAATTCAAGAAACCCACCTGTGTCTGCATCCTGAATGCTAGGATTAAAGGAATGTATTGCCACCCCTGCCTAAAGATGACATTTTGAGCAACAGAATATGTAAGAAATGTATTTGAAACGGAATTTCATGATTTCTACTTCCAACTTGTAGACTTCCAAGTGCTTGTGGGACATCCAGGTAGTTATAACTGATATATACTTATGATATGTGTCTTTCCTGAAGATGTAAGTCTGTGATGCCAGGTGGTGGTGATGCACACCTTTAATCCCAGCACTCGGGAGGCAGAGGCAGGAGGATCTCTGTGAGTTCAAGGCCAGCCTGGTGTACAAGAGCTCCTTCTAGGACAGGCTCCAAAGCTATAGAGAAACCCTATCTCAAAAAATAAAAAAAATAAAAATAAGATATAAGTCTGTGAGATATATACAGTATGTGTCAGCTGATTTCAGGAGTGGAGATGATCCCTTGAGACATGTGGGTCTGGTGAGCAAGAGTAGATGGTGTCACCCTTGCCCCTTCTTTTTTATTTATTTATTTTTGTCTTATGTGCATTGTTGTCTCACCTGTCTATGTGTCTGTGTGAGGATGTCATTAACTGCCATGTGGGTGGGGGGAATTGAACTTGGGTCCTTTGAAAAGTACAGCAAGTGCTCTTAGCCCGTGACCCATCTCTCCAATCCCCACTTGCTCATTTTTTGAACAGTTTGGTCTTGAATTCAAGGTGAACTCATCCTCTCCCTCATCCTTATGAATGCTGGGGTTACAGGCAAAATCCACCACCTCTGGCTCATGTTCTGGGGTTACAGGCAAAATCCATCACTTCCGGCTCATGGCCACCAGATGTGTTTATCAAGAACCACTTTTCTAATAGGTCCTGGGTGTTTTCTATGCCAGGTTCTGCATTTGGGCATTTTTGTCTCTAAGGCTCTTCTGACAACTATCTTGACTCCCAGTTTCCTTCTCTGGCTCCACCAATAATAACCAGTTCTAGCAAAAATCCAACATGTATTCAATTGATTTGGAGATTAGAAACTTATTATGTGCTGTTGATTGTGTAATGTGAAATAAAAAGGACCTCATCTCAAATTTCCCATGTCCTTATAAGCCTGCTGCTGTCTCCGGCACACATGCATGTTTCTCCTTCCCGTGGTATTGCTCAAGCCCCTGGTATCTACTAGACTCTTCCGCCTTAACCTTGTTTGCATAGTAAGTTGTTACCCAGTCTTTAAGTACCACTCAAATGTCATTCTGTGTTCTGGAATTTTCCCTGACTCCTGAATTTCCACCCTATTCCCAATTCAGCAGTGGCCACTGTATACATGTGTGCTGTGTATACATTTGCTTATATGCTTGCGTTTGTCCACAAAAATGTGAATATTGCAATATGAATTTGTCAAAATTCTTCAGATGAATGTAGATGGGAAAAGTCACTAAATTAGGCATTTAATGACCGAGAAGAACAATTTAAACTCATGTCAGTTATTAGATGCCCATGTAGAAATGCTAATCCTACCCAAGAACCAAGAATCAGGCCTTGCTGTGCTCCAAGGAAAGAGAAGTAACTAGATAAGAATGAACAGAAACATCTTTAGTATTGAGTAACATTGAGCTGAGTAAAATTCATCGATGTGAGTCTATGGAATTATGCTTTTGCTGTTATCCAGTGTTATATCATCTTACATCCTAAAGATGAGCCACTCGACCTACATGGACTTTAAATGTAATTGACAATAAAATGGTACTGCATTTTACAGTGTTATTAATCTTCTCCTGAAATCAATATGCCTTAGGAAAGCACCAGAAACTGATTATTTCAATGTAATACATAGAAAAACATTTCCTTAGAGCTAACTGTATAAGTATTAAATATATTAGCATATACATACACATATAATTTTTTAGAAAATAAACACAAATTCAAAAACATAAACATAATAGAAAAATTAGAAATTTTGAATGTGTGTAAAGGTAGTGAGCTCTATATCTGAAGACTGTAGCTCAGTGTCAGGATGCTGCCTAGTGTATGAGGCTCTGGCTTTGATCAGCAGTGCTTAAAAATTAAGATAATAAGAAAAGACAACCCACTATACCATCTAGAGTGATCATTTTAATAGCTCTTGGAATTTCCTTTACACAGAAATCTTTGTGTATCTGTTTAAAGGAGAAGACTTAGATGGGATATGTTAAATTTTGCATTTTCTGTTACAGAGTAAGTATGTTGTGCTAGGAAACATTCTTGATAAAAGCTGATTCTAATGGCTATGCGATCTTCAATCGCACCCTCACTCCAAAACGTGTCCGGTCCTTGCCTGACTCAGCATCTGTTTTGATTCTATTTGTTCCTTACTGAGATTGCTTCCTATCTTTGTTCCCTCACCACGTGTGCTCTCCAGCCAGCAGTGATGGCCTCCTAATAATGGCAATCAGAGGGCTCTGCACTGCAGGGAGCCGGACAACAACTCCATATTTGGCTATGCCTTTGGGAGCTGCGTGTCCCCCCCCCCCCCCATTCCCACATGAACAGTGGTTTAGAGTCCTTGGGCCTATCCTGACGCAGTCTGGTGTCAGCTGATGGTGGCAACCAATCACAGGGCGACCCGTGCGCCTATTCCCTATATAAGCAGCTGCTTTAGTGCTCTCGGGGCCCCTTCAACCAAGGGCACTCCATTAAAGCGTGATCTGAGAAGAATCCTCGTGTGGTGGTTGTTTTTTTCTCGCTGGTCGAGAAGTTCGCCGCACTGCACCTTCAGGCAAATGACAGCCTTGGAGTTAAATGCATTTGGGTGCAGATCCTGTCCTTCCTGTTAGGAGCAAGCTTTCCAGTTCTCCATGAGTTAATTTTCTTACCTCTGAAGTGAGACTGCTGTTTACACATGACACACACACAGGGTTCCTGGAGAACCCTGAATAGCAAGCAAGGTTGCTTGCTATTCAAAGAATAGCAGTCATATAGTCAGCCAAGGCCATAAGTTCCAGGTAGGGGCTTATTGTTGGGTGGTACTATCAGAGAGTGACAGGGGATATACATGAGGTCTGCATGTACTTCTCACTGGCTTCGTTTTTCTAGAAGAATTTATTTTTATTTATTTGTTTATTCTAAACTATCTTTCCTGATTTTACATACCAATCCCAGTTTACTCTCCCTCCCCTCTTCCCGTTCCCCCATCTTTCCTCGTTCCCCCATCTTTCCTCCCCTCATCCATGGGGAGTCAACAAAGTCTGGCATATCTCTTTAAGGCAGGACCAAGGCCCTCCCCACATATCTAGGCTGAGTTAGGTATCCCTCCAGAGAGAATGGGCTCCAAAAAGCCCTAAAAGAACTTCATCTCTTTAGGTGCTGCCTCTTCTGTACCTATGTGGTGGACCCAGGGAAAGATGGTTGATGTATTTCTTTCCAGCATCTGGTGCCTACTCCTATAGACGTTCTCTTCCTGCATATTAGAAACCATCATAGGAACTGAGGCTGAGGAGAAAATATTTCTCTACTGCCCATGAGGTCACATGTGATGGCTACAGTGCTTACGCTGTTCCCGTCAGGATATTTCATGGTTAAAGAAGTATTTTCCTCTCATCTTTTCTATAAGACTCTAACAAAGAAGTTGCTTGTCTCAGTTGTGACTGGCATTTATTTTGCAAACATGAGGGGAACCAGCCTGAAGACAAAACCAACACAGAAAGGAGACAAAGAACACTGCAAGACAAAGATCACATCATCCCAGATCGCTGTTCCAAAAACCAACACGTTGTCAATATGTAAAATCGATTTGGCGGGGTTCTTCTTTGCCGCTGTGCATTATTTCCAAACTGTTTTGATTCTTGTGATAGTTGGCATGACTGTGTGTCAACCGCACTACAAAGTGGAGCAAAATGTAACTTCGGGTGCCTTTATTATCCTCACTGTACATAAGAGGAAGCGAAGACTTTAAAAGTTCATTAATTAGTAGTGGCTAAATAATTGCTAAGTGCTCCAGTTGTAATTCAAGCTTGGACCCAACAATTCTAGACCTCAGCATTTCAGCATTTGCAGGGCTTAGTTTGACCAAGGCACCTTTTAGACAGCTATGGCATGACTTCCTTGCTAACTCAGGCCAATTAACTGGGGCATTGTCAGAATCTTACTGCTGTGGTCTCTGCTCCTCCTTCTCCTCCTCTCTGCCTTCCTCTCCTTCCTCCAGTCGTGGTGCTGGAGGTGCACCCAGTACCTTGTTTGTGCTAAGATATACTCATTCCACTGGATATTTTTTAAAAAGATTTATTAATAATAATAATAATAATTTGTTTGTTCATGTGTGTGTTCTGTGTAGGTGCCCGTGGAGACCAGAGGAGGGGCTAGGGTTCCGCAGAGCTACACTCACAGGCAACTGTGAGCCACTGGATGTGGGTACTAGAAACTCAGCACAGATTCTCTGATAGAGAAGCAAGTGATCTTAACCACTAACCAATCTCTCCACTCTCCCTTATGGTAAAGTAACAACTATAAGATATCCTTTCAAAAGCCCATAGTATGATGACTTATGGATGTCAGTATCAGAGAGTAACATTAAAGACATGTATAGTCGAAGCTCATAAAAGAAGGACAATATTTGAAGACAGTATTCCTGTTCACCAGGAAATGAAGATGATGTTAGCTTACAGCAGACACAGCAAGTTCCTTGGGAAAGCATTTAAGAATCCTGAGGATCTGGGGTCAAGGCTTGGGAATCTGACTTGAAGACGAACTGCAGTGTTGCTGACATAGTTATTAATTAGTTAACAACTAGTTATAATTAATTATTAATTGTAAATAATAATACTTTTTAGAGACAGATTCTGCTATGTGGTTCAAGCTGAACTTAAACTTGGGCTTGACCCTCCCACAACATACTGCCTCAGCTCCCATGTGCTGGGACTGCAAGTATGGCCCGCTATAGACACCATATCCAGCTCCAGCACTGTATTTTCAACAGTAGTCTTCAATGAAGTTCAAGGCTCTAAACTTACATCAGGACACAGAGGCTGAAACTAAGTCAATGTGATGCTGAAGTCTCTCATCTGACCTGTCACGACTTCATGACTTCATTCAGCAGTGATCCCTCTGAGGCGAGCTGGACTGAATTTCCAGAATGAAGGATTTTCGATGTTCAGTTTAGGACTTTGCCATTATGCCGGTGTTTGCTCATCATCGTAACTCTCTTGGTTTTTGAGAAAGCGAACTTTTACCAGTGTTAAAAGGAGAGAAATATTGGCCTTGACTGTCTTTCAAGAGCTGTTCTGTGATGACAATATCAGATGGCTTCACGTCATGTACATATTTGACAGAAGGAACCTCAAAGCCAAGTCTAATGCAGCTTTGGCCCTACTATGATGGCGTGAATGGTTATTAGCACTACCTCAAACACTGATGGAAACTAAGGGTTCAGAAGGTGAGAATGAAGTGCTCAGCAACGTGTTTCCGGAGTCACAGAAATCAATGAGCACACAGGCAAGTTTTGAATCCCTTTTACACTCCCTCTTCGTCTTCCCTTTATGTGTCAAATGAAGCAGGTGCTGGAAAATGTGGCACACCTGTCATTTTGACGTTCCTCTGCAAATTCATCAGGCTTTGATAGTCCAGGTTGCCTCTGCCGTGCAGGGGGAGCCTTCAGCTTTGGGATTCTGGCAGGATTTCAAAAGGAACGCGTTGCTTTGAACTCACTTGTTAGCTGTGCAAAATGAGCACCATCCACCTTATAGTAAAAAAGCATCAGCAGGAGGAAAAAAGAGCACATTCTAAACCCCTCCCTTAAGACTTTAAAACCCTCACTGTGGCTACTATATTAGGACAGGAAAAACAAGGCCTGCTTATGAAAAAAATAATGGGGAAGAGAGCTATCTTACAGCAAACACACAGAACACTACAATCACCGAGAACCCATGATGTTTTCATGATCACAAACGCACTGAGAGTTGGGGAGCTCATGGACGCGTCTTGATGCTGCTGTAGAATGGCTCCTGGCTAATTATTTGCCAGTGCCACTGTTCACTTCCTGTGGTGGATTTATGCTAAATCCCGTTCTTAGTCTTGCTCTGCAGTTGCCATTGTCCACGAGGAGACGAGGCTGAAAGGCTACGGTCAGCCTTTTATTATACAACATGGGAATGGGGATTTGACCCAATGTCCAACCACTTCCCCCCTTCAGTTTTTCTGTGAGCTTGCTGAGCCTTCCCCAATAAATCACCAGGTCCCAGTGAACTTTTACTCCTTTTTTCTCTCTGTTTAACCCCACTCGGTGTGTGTGCGTATGTGCATGTGCTCTTAAAAAATAAGCCATGCAATTTCATTTCCTTCTCAAGCAGAAGGTAAAACCTATTCATTATACTCAATTTCTATTGATCTTAACCCTGCCCCAAATATACAGAACCGTATTTGATGCCTTCATCTCATGCCAAAATTATGAGAATGGTAAAAATGGATAAGACAGAAAACCCAAAGAAAGAATTTATATTTTAGAAATGATTTTAAACAAATATGACATGTAAATGGCCTGAATAGCTATGAGAAAAATTAATATTCCCTACAAAATCCAGCTGAGAATTTTTCAGAACAGCTTTTGAGCCTTTAAACACAATTTGCTGTCCCCTTAAATCCTTTAAGTGAAATTAACACAAATATTGTCTCTTTAATCAAATGTAGTTATTCTAAATTTTTAAAGTGCATTATAATGGTTTACATTTGTGGTTCTATTATATGTGAGAATATAACCACCGTATTTAAAAATATTCTCATATTTTAAACATCAAATCTTAAAAATTGTCATTTTAAGAGGCAAGAAATTATAACCAGTAAAAATAAGAAAATGATAGAGTCTTGTATTTCATATTATATATTTTATTGTTTTGTTTCTAGCAGTTTTATATACAGACCTGTGCGATTGGCTTCTGTTCCAATACTCTATCAGATTATACCTAGAAACATTCACAGTAGTGAATCTTATAGACTTGAAATTTTTCTCACAGATTTTTTTGTAATACTCACATAAGTAATCCTTATTAACATTTTTGAAATCTTACGTCAATTCATTGCAGATATTATTTGTTCTGATTTTTACCCCCACAATGAGTCCTATGAGAAATATTCATCTAGAAACACGCTGATATTCCGATGTATGTTCTGCTGAGAGGAATGTAGATTATAAAACAGGCATTAGCATCGAGTTGAGTTATTAACCAAATCATGGAATACCACTATGGTGTTTGAATAAGAATGCGCCCATAGGCTCATACATTTGAAATACTTGATTCTCCCTAGGTGGAACTATTTGAGAAGTATTAAGAGGTTTGGCCTTATCAGAGGGGATGTGTCACCGGGGTAAGGCTCTGAGGTTTAAGACCTGTACCATTCCCATTGTGCCCTCTCTTTTCCGTGCTTCTAGATTTAGATGTGAGCTCTCACCTATGCTTATATCATGCCTTTGCTGTGTCGTCATGCGTTCTAACCCACTGGAGAACTGTAAGCCCAAGTAAAGACGCTCGTAAATAGGCTGCCTTGATCATAATGCTTTGTCAACGCTGTAGAAAACAGAGACAGAATGCAGTTTGAAGAGAAAAATAGCAGCAAGAAAGTTCATGATGGAGCCAAAGCTTGTGCTGAAAGCAGAAGTAGATTAAGTGGAGGAGTGGTATGGAAATGAAGGTAGAGGCAACCTTGGGGCAAGACCCCACTCACTTGAGCTTCCAAACTGTGAAAGAGGAAGGGCTAAGGAATTTTCCTAGAAAGGAAAAACCAATCAAAGCTGCTGTAAATGTGATTCAGCGGGGGTCAAGGCCCACCCTAGGCTGATAGTCAAATGTGCCAGTGTCGTCCCCACACACACTGGCTTTAGAGTCATGCAGGAAAAAAGGGAAAGGGGTATGGAATCTTCCTCTGTGGCTAAGGAGAGCCACTGAAGCCAGATGTGTGGCAAGGTAGTCCCTGCATAGAGATCTGGAGAGGACAGTGGGTGAAGTCATAGACTTGAAACATGGATGGCCTTGGAGACCCCAAGATTTTGGAAACTCCAGAACCATGAGACATCTTCCAAGTACAGCTGCACCCAGGGAGCAAAACCAGCCCTGGACAAGAGAGAGAAGTGGTTATGGTTAGCAGAGCTAGAAGAGCAGAGCCATCTAAGCCCTTTGACATCAGACACGGAACTGTAGGGTTTGGGGTCTGCCCCATCGTGCTTTGCTCGCCATATTTCCTTATTAAGTCCTAATTCCTCCCGTTTGGAATGGTATAATCTGTGCCACTGAACATTGGACATATGTGCTTTGCTTTTTGACTTTACAAGGGGTCATAATTAAGAAATTGCCTAGAGTCTGAGACTTTGGTCTTTCAAACAGTGCTGACACTGTGGCAGACTATGGGAACTTTGATGGTTGGCCACGATCCTAATGGGGCATAGAGTAAATGTGGTAGTTTGATGAGAATGGCTCCCCATAGGCTCACATTCTTGAATGCTTGGTCCCCATTGGTGGAATCGTTTGCGAGGTATGGCTTTGTTAGAGGTGTGTCATTGAGGGCAGATATACAGATATCAAAAGACCTGTGCCATTTTCCATGTGCCCTCTTTTCCTGCTGCTTGTGGAGCAAGTTGTGGGCTCATAGATGAGCTGTTTGTGCTGCCATACCTTTGCTCTGCTATGACTGGTTCTAGCCCTCTGAAAACCATGAACCAAATTAAACACGTTCTTTTATAAATTGCCTTGTTCCTGGTGTTTTGCCACAGCGATAGGAAAGCAACTAAGACAACCGAATAGTCAGGTTTTAAAGGGAACATGAAGAGAACAGGATGTACAGACTTGGATACTGATGGTGATTTGTTGAATGTGGACGGTGAGTATCAAATGGCGTGTACCAAACAGAATCACTAAAGGAAAACCGCCCTCTGCTTGTAGATTACAGAGAAGTTCTAGAGAGTCCTGTGCCAGCAGGCAAAGAGTCATCCTTGGATCTGTGATAGGTGACAAAATAGGAAAGAAGGTCATGGAGCCTATGGTATTCTTTGTCTTACATCTAGCTTGGTACTATTGCTCCCCTCACCCCAACAAAGCATTGATCCTTTGCCAAGTTAAATAAGGATTATGGGTATGTGAGGGGGTGGGGGGAGGGTGGGATAGACATATACAATTTATCTGTTAAGGTTATCAGCAAATTCTTCATTCTCTGTAAGATTTTGTCCAACTCCCAATTTTTAATTTGGAAATGAGAAAAATGCTGGAATTGCTGACTGTGAGCGAAAGAAGCAAACAGTGTGAATGCCTGAGGGTAGATACTTGATTTTCCATTACTCAGATAACCAACTTAGGTAGACAGAGGTTGATGCGGCTCATGGCTTTACAGATTGTCGTTTAGGATCTGTGGGCTTTATTACCTGTGGAGAGTCAGCCTGCTGTGGAGGAAACACATGGTCAAGCAAAGTTCCCCCCTCATAGGCAAGAAATGAAAGAGGCAGAGAAGAGAGGCTTGGGCCCATTACCTCTTCCAGATCATACTT
Organism: Microtus ochrogaster; assembly: GCF_000317375.1. Lineage (NCBI taxonomy): Eukaryota > Metazoa > Chordata > Mammalia > Rodentia > Cricetidae > Microtus > Microtus ochrogaster. The sequence continues at coordinate 12,030,100 of NW_004949100.1, read as the reverse complement.
TCAAACTAGAGACTGAGCATTTGGGGGACATTTCAAATCCAATGACAGGAGCATCTCTTGACACTGGGAGTAAATATGCTGTGGTTTGAGTGCAGTTCATACTTTCCAAAACTTATGCTGAAACCTGGCTGCTTTGCTGTCGCGTTGGGAAGTTGGGTCTGTATGAGGCAATTAAGGCTGTTAAGAAAGGCCAAAACCTTTCCCAAGTAAGTGAGTTCTCGCTTGTCCACAATGGCCTCGTTATAGTGGAGCAGGTAATTGAAATCTTCCTCCGCATTTGCCATAAGATGGCTTCTCCACTCCCCTTTTCAGGTTTAAGATGTTTCTCATGAGTTTATTTATTTATTTATTTTTAAAGAAAACTTAAGGGGAACACTCTTCCATCAACATTGTTATAACCATAAAATGTACTTCCTAAAATGACTGAACATCTTGGTCTGATTACAAAATGCCACTATTAGCTACAAGTCAACTATTGTTTGGGTCATTGAAGTCTTGCCTTTTGTTTTAAGCTCTGACACAAAGGGGAAGACATAAAATATTTTAAGTTTATTTAGAGTCAAACTATGCTTGCTTTTGTCAGTCTTGCTTCATTAAATTATAAGCCTCTGTTTGACTTTATAATCTTAGATAGTCTTGAATGAAAATGCCACCCGTAGACTCCTGTGTTTGAACACTTCATCCCTTGTTGGTGGAACTGTTTTGGAGGGATTAGGAGGTGCAGCCTTGTTGGAGAAGGTGTGTCACCGAGGACTGGATTTAAGGTTTCAAAAAACTTGAGCCCGTCCCAGTTTGCTTTTGCTTCCTGTTTGTGGTTCAAGACATGAGCTTTCATCTGCTGCTCCAGATGCCTGCCCCCTGCGACCTCTACTCTGCCATCATGAACTATAACCCTCTGAAACTGCAAGCCCCTAGTAAATTTCTTCTTTTATAAATTAGGGCAGCTTATCATAGTAATGAAAACTATCTAGTCTAGGATAGATCTCATAAGAACCGTGCTCACCTGTGCCACAAATGCTAAGTAAAGGCAGCCTATAATCCATTACACTCTTGAACGCCATCCCATTAATCCTTAAGATGGTTGGTTTTAATGTAGCCAGTAAAAGTAAAGGTAGGCTACCAAGATGGCCCAGCAAGTAAAAGTATATACTGCAGCTTCCTGCTATAGTTCCAATGTGCTTGCCTAGGGATGGCACCACCCATAGGAGACTGGATAGTCCTATAGTGGTCATCACTCAAGACAGTGTCTCACAGACATGACCACAGGTCATCCTCATCAAGGCAGTTCTTCAGATGAGACTCCCTCTTCCCACGGGACTCTTGTCTGTGTCAAGTTGATGATAAAAATTCACAAGGACACCTCAAATCTTAATTGTTGTTTTCTATGTCTTGAACTCTTGGAGCAAGTATTTTTACTGAGAGGTCAATTGATTTTAACAAGATGATTTTCTCTGGCCGTATTCCTTTGGCTACTGGGCCAGTTTGATCACCCCACCCCCACCCCCCCCCCCCCGTTGGTAAGCAGGCTTTCTGACATGGGAAACACAGGAGTCATTTATTTGTTAGTTTCTAGTTTCATCTTAATATTTTTGTAATAAAATTTTTCTATAGTAAGCCATTTTGTTTTATAAATCAGGTGTGGGGATACAAGTCTGTCATCGCAGAAGTCAGGAAGTGGAGGCAAGGACTTCAATACAAGCCTTGGCTACATAGCAAAACTGAGAGGATAGTCTGGTTTCTATGTGACCCTGTGTAACAAACAGTTTGTTCGCTTTGGCACTTTGCATGTTCAGTTACGTCTCTGTTACACATTGAAGACATTGTGACAGGTACTAGATCTGGTGATGCTGAAGTAACTAGACTGTATTTGCTTTGCATACTAAAAACCTTTACAGAGTGATCATACTTTGCTTCTATTTTCATAAGAAAATATCCACATTCAATTGTATCTTAAAGTGTGACATTCAAAGCCTGTTTTGTTTCCTTCTACTGACTTTTGCTACAATATTTAGCTGAACTAAAAATGAAATGTCACAGTGCAGGGATCTGGCTGATACTTGGGTACTAGCTCCATCTTTCTCATTTGAACCCCTCAATGCAAACAGCCATAGTCAGACTCTGCCCAGCTCCAGACAAGGAGTCTGGCTATTTCCTAATAAAATTTCATTAGTGGACACTACACCTCCTACACCTTGATTTTTGTATAAGTTATATGTACTATAAAATAGCATTTTATTTTACACCCAGCTCCCCATACTCTGCTTTAATATATTTGGTAGTTATGGTAGTTTGAATGTTATTGGTCCCCATAAGCTCATAAGAAGTATAGCACTACTAAGAGGTATGTCCTTGTTGAAGTAGGTGTGGTCTTGTTGGAGGAAGTGCATCACTGTAGAGACAGGATTTGGGGTCTCGTATATGCTCAAGACATGTCCAGTACCTCAGTTCACTTCCTGTTGACTGCCAATCAAGATATAGGACACTCAGTTCCAGGATCATGTCTGCTTGTATATCACCATGTCCCACCATGATGATAATGGACTAAACCCCAAAACTGTAAGCCTCCCCATTCAATGTTTTCCTTTATAAGAATTTCCTTTATAAATAGTCATGGGGTCTCTTCTCAGCAAGAGAAACCCTATTGAAGAGAGTGACACTCACAGTTACTTTTGCAGCAAACCCCGTTGGCCTTCTGATGGTGGTGTTCTGTGGGTCATTCACCAAAATAATGCTGTGATTTTAAACTCATGGAGAAACTCTTCCATTTGCTTTTGCCTTAAATACATTTAAACCCACCCTCAGGGAAAAATAATTGAATTCAGTTTCATGTTCGTTGTCTTAATTATTTTTCAATTTTGAAAAAAATTATGCTTAATAACCTCATTAATTACTTTTTCAACAGAAGGTTAGAAGAGTGTCACTAGACTAAATGAAGTGTTATTTCTGGTCAAAATAAAAAGAAAAGTAATATACATATATAAATACATATGTGTAATAAAGATTGATAGCAAAAATTCTTTAACCTCTAGGGAAATGGACACTCTATTTATACTGCGGTAGTTTGTATAGGTATGATCCCACGTACACTCATGTGTTTGAATGCTTGGCCCATAGGAAGTGGTATTATTCGGAGGTGTGCCCTTATTGGAGGAAGTATGTCACCATGGGAGTGGGCTTTGAGGTCTCATATATGCTCAATCTATGCCCAGTACACAGTTCACTTCCGGCTGCCTGAGGATCAAGATGTAGAACTCTCAGCTACCTCTCCACCACCTGGCCTGACTGCATGCTGGCACGCTCCTTACCGTGACGATAATCGACTAAACCCCTGAACTGTAAGCTATCCCCATACAAATGTTTTCCTTTGTAAGAGTTACCATGGTCATGGTGTCTCCTCTCAACAATAGGAACACAAGTTAAGACAATATCACCAGCACATAGAGAATCTGAATGCTGCTGAGTAGATAGACTAGGTGCCTGCAAACAGTATGTCTGATGCCAATTCTATTTTCATGCAAATCTATCTTTTGACTACCTGACTGAGACTGCAGAGTTCAGAACAGCGATATAGACAAAACAACATTTAATTGTGGAATATAGAAGAGACATATTTATTTGCACAATTAAGAAGGATAAACTAATCCTTAGTAGAGAATGTACGTGTCAGATTATGTTAGATAAATACTTTCTTTTTTATCTTGTTGGCATAAGTATGGGGATAAATTGAGGATTACGGGGAGGTGACAGTCAGCTATTTAAAATTACTTATCCCTGAATCTGGGTGCAATCAGGGCAGGCAGAAACATAAAAAGTCCCATTCCCACAAATGACACATCACGCTGTTATATTCATCTTTGGAGAATAATCAGAAATGTCTGGAGAGAATCAATGGCACTACATAGAAACCACCAGGGCTTCCCAGTGCCTCCTGCGCTGAAGGAGGCTGATAACTTATGTGAAAATGTGATCCACGCCTCTGAACCGAGCCCTCTATTTAATACGCTGAAGATTGGTGTGTTTACAGAGACTGAGGTGACCATGTGTGACTTTGTCTACTATGTTATTGACAGGAGTATATCAAATTCTTGCAGCCTGTTAGACAGATAGTACTACTCCACTTTGTAGGACTAGATAATGCTTTTGAAGGTTGGGCAATTGCTTAAGGACATGCGATTTGAGAAGCAGTTTGAAGCCAAGCTCTTCTTTCTACTATATGCTGTCAAAATTCTGCTTTCTCCAGCTGGTATGGTGCACACAGCTCTAGCTCCAGCACTTCGGAGGCGAAGCAGGTAGAACTCTGTGAGGAGGAGGTCAGCCTGGCCTACAGAGTGAGTTTTAGGACAACCAGAGCTATGCAGAGAGACTCTGTCTCAAAAAAAAAATCAAAGCAATGAACTGCTTTCTCAAATATAAAATAGGTATCTTTAGGGGAAAGTTGCTTTCCTGGCCTTTGCCTTGTTTTGTGTGCATCAAATCCAGTGGACAGCAAAGCTTCTCCTTCATGACCTTCATGAGTCATTTTGACACAAGATGATAAATGAGTCGTGCTTTATTCTCTTCTTTTCCCAACTTCCTCCTCCTCCCACTTCCCACATATTCATTAATGCATTGCACCCATGAGGGTAGAAGTGCTTTTCAAACCATGAACTCCTGAGTCACTATGCCAACCAAACGGAATAGCTGTGTGTCAAGTTGTGTTTCTCGTCTTAGTGTTAGTCATAGCAAGAGCCAGCTCCATGGTGAGCCATTGTCTGATTCATTTCGTCTAAATGCATTCGTTTCTTTCAAGGATATTATCTGTGCCTGGATGATTATATTACTGACTTAAACTTCATAGTTCAGTGTGGCAGACAGAATGTTTTCCCAAAGATACCCATATTCTTGTCCCAGGACTTTTATTTTTAACTAAACATGTTTCCACACTATTGCCTGTGCACATGATGTTCATGTGTGGCACACATGCCACAGATCACGTGTGCAGAGGACAGGAGACCTCTGCATACTTCTTTCCTTTCACTTTTAAGTAGGTTCCAAGGATTGAACTTGGGGCACCAGGCTTGCTCAGCAAGCCCTGTTACCTTCTCTGGCAGGTAGAAGGTTCTAAATCTGCTACTGTAGGGGCAGAAACACCGTGGATGTGTAGATGTGTTTTTCCTTCCCTCGTTCCTCTCAACCACTTTGCCCTAGTGATACAAAAACAGCTAACACAGACTTCAAAATGGCATGATGTAAACATAAAATCTTCTGACTCATGCTTAGTGAGCACAATGCTCACGCTCCGAATTAAACGTATTCAACTACTCATTCTGTTTTGCTTATAGACGCATACATAAACATGTTTATCATGCTAGATATTACTTAATTTTCACATAAAGGTGCCTCTCTTTTATCCTCAGGTTTGGCTGTACTGCACGCCAGCCTCAGGACCCTTTCTCCTCCTCACCAGAAGTGCAAGATGCCGGCACTGGTTATAACTGATGAAATTTATCTTAGTCTGCATTATGGTCTTTTATCCCTAATAAGCAAATGCATTCCCCATTTTCCTAGGAACCCTTAGCATTCGTCTTCAGCTGTGAGGAGTTGAGAATTTCACAAGGATATATTTTGGATTCTGGGTCTTTGTTCTGACATCTCTTTGAAAACACAATGAACTCTTTCTACTTCGTGTTGTATATTCAGTACTGGGGAATTTTAACACATATATTGATTTCTTTCTGCCTATTTCCTATCTTATGAGTGTGTGTGTGTGTGTGTGCCTGCCCCTTTGTGTGAACCACAGGTGTGCAGGTATTTGGGAAGGAAGGAAGGAAAGAAGGAAGGAAGGAAGGAAGGAAGGAAGGAAGGAAGGAAGGAAGGAAGGAAGGATCAGATTCCTTAGAACTGCAGTTACAGGCTGTGAACTGCCCGATGTGGGTGCTGGGAGCGAAACCTGGGCTTTCTCGACAAGCAATAAATGCTATTAACGTCTGAGTCACCTCTCCAGCCCTTGTTGCTATCTTTTGTGACCGCTGTTCCTGAACTCTGAGCTGTCTAGGGATAGGCATGAGGCTCCGTGGCAGTGCTAGTGGCCTAGCATGTATGAAGACCTGGATTTGACTCCCAGCACGGAAAACTAAGCAACAAACTGCTAAATTTTGAGCTTTTTGGAATGATTCTCTGTGTTGTTTATTTTTTAATAAAACTACCCACAGTACTACATTTTAACAGATTCCCTCTGCCTTGCCTTCCTTTCAAACTACTCATTATTTTATTTTTCTTGAGACATGGGGCCCAGACTGTTCTTCCATGAATTCTACCACCAGATGACTTTGACCTTCTGGTCCTCCCTCTGCACCTGCATTTGTGTTACAGACGAGAGTCACGAGCCCTAGCTGATGGATCCCATTTACAGCCTCTCTGAACTCATCCTCCTTTTCCTTGAGATGCTCCTAGTTTCACAATTTCATGAGATAAGCTCTGACATAATACTTAAAAGCTCAATGATCCTTTCTATCTCTAAAAGATTTTTCTATCTTTCCTTTTTCTTTTTATTTTCTTTTTCTTTTTTTTTTTTTTTAAAGCCGATAACAAAGTTAAGTAGTGTTGCATAGCTTTTAGGAATGTAGATTCTAGGGGCCAGATTTTTGGCTCTCCATCTCAGCTCTAGCACTTATTAACTAGCTGGCTTTGAACAAGTAGTTAACTTTCTATGCGCCGGAGTTTCCTGCGCTGTAAAACAGAGAGTATAATAGTACCTCCTAAAGGGAGATTTAAATCCCACAAGATGAATCAATCTTAAAGACACAGAGCCGTATCTGCTGCGCATTATTGCAGTTTTTCATGTGGTTGCATGTTCTTCCTGGAGGAGGAAGGAAGCCTCCTTAATTCCAGGTGCTAAGTGCGAACACAGGGAGTGAAAGCAAGGCAGTTCTCAGAGCGACTTTTCCTGCGGATAGGAGGGCCGCTCAGAAGAACACAGTCGAGTGAGTTAGACCAGCTCACCTGGCTGACTTTACAACTCCCGCAGGCAGAAAGCCAGAGGTCAGCTGGGCGCTCAGATGCCAAGGTGAGGAGAAGTTTATTCTCCTCTTCCGGACTGGAAGCGCTGGCTTCAAACAGGAAGCTTGCTCACTTTTTAAAGATAAAGCCCTACAGTGGTTAGCCTGGAGGTAAACGCTGGCTTGCAAATCCAGTTTTTCTGCCTGCTGGATGGACGGGGAGTGGAGCCTGTGAAGTGGAGAAAGCTGCAGACTGAAGTAATTTTTTTATCTCCCAACGTTAGCTCCTTTTCCTTCTCCCCTCCCTGTGTCAGTCCCGAACGCGTCAGGAGACTGGCCCAAGTGGGCATCTATGGAATGTGGGCGCCTCCCCTCGTCTCCTGGGCCGGCATTCTCAGATGCTCTTAGCAGGAATGTGCAGGGCTCTCTTATCGGGCTGTGGTCTACACCCCGGCCCACCTCCCTTTCATTGTTATCAGCTTGGTCCTTCTTTACTTCCTTTCAGCTCTTCCAGTGTGCTCTGGGGGCGGGGTTGTGACTCATGAGAGACATATTTGAGTTTAAAAGAAATCGTTAGCTCCCCCCCCTCCCCCATTTCTCCTACTTCTGTGTCCCTGACTTTACAGGAACGGTTACTAACAATTATCCAGTGAAGTAGGCATTGCTATTACTCCAGGTTCACACATGGAAGGAAAAAGAACAAAACTCTAAACCCCAAGACTGAAGGCTGGAGACTAACTGTGAGGATGAGCATGAACATAAATACTTAGGAGGAAATGAACTGTCAATCATCTGGATCTTCATACTATGCAGACAAATTACCAGGATTACTCTCTAACGTTTTGAAATAAATAAAGGTTTTATTAAATAGGGCCTTCTAAATAAAGAAAGCTTTGCTTGTTCTGAAGTGCTGTTGGTGAGATTTGGATTTTGAAATGAAGTCCTTGGCTGGGAGAATTTTAGGTCCTAAACTGTGAACACGTATGTTGTGTGTCCCCATGGCCCCTTCTGCCGCTAACATCTAGATCATAAAGAGAACAGGACTTTTCATTCATCTCTAGGGTCCTTTGTGGTGCCGCTAACATCTAGATCATAAAGAGAACAGGACTTTTCATTCATCGCTAGGGTCCTCTGTGGGCAAAAGCCCTCAGCTCAGTTCTTGTGAAACAAATAAGTGTAAGTGTACAATCAGCATTAGTTATAACAAAAGTACTGCATGAGCTAAAGCTAGAAGTTACCCAAGATTCTCTCTCTCCTTCCCTTCCTCTTCTTTCCTCTCTTCTCCCACCCCCTCCCCTGTTCATTGTCTGTCTATGTAGCTGCGGCTGTCCAGGAAATATGTAAACCAGGCTGGCCTGGAACCTACAGAGATCCACCTGCCACGTTTTCTTTTTATAAAACACAGAGAGACAAAACTGTTTAAAGTCACTCAGGATTTCTCTGATTTGCGGGGAAAATATCACTGCATATACCAGGAGAAAAATGAATGACTGTGTTATTATCTAGCAAGGGTTCCCTGCTGGGTTGGCTCCTGATCTCCTTCCAGAAAATGTAGAGATGATGTATTTACCCAAATATTTGCTCGTCAGTTGTTTAGAGTCCAGATGCCCTTCAGTCTGCTGGTTGAGAAAAAAATAACAAACCCTACACAATTGATTGTCAGACTAGTTTTGTTGTTGTTGTTTTGTTTCTCTGGGGAAGTTTCTAATTGTATCATTTGTGAAGAAAATTCCTCTGAAAGATAAAGCTTTCCTATTTCTTCAGAAGGCTGATGGCTCCAACTTTATTTCTTCTTCAGGATTATTATATGACTAGAAGACAGAAATCCTGGGATTTGTTCTTTCTCCTATCAACATTTTGACAGTATGATTGGGTAGTTGGAAAATAGTTCTCAGAGGCTAGAAAGATGGCTCAGCAGTTAGGAGTGCTCACGGCTGTTCCAGAGGACCAGGGTTGGCTTGCTAGCGTTTACATGCGAGCAAACCACTCATACACAGACAAAAACAATAACATGGAAAATACTTAGCAGCTTGCACATAAATCAAACTAAAACAGTAGGAACATAAATATTCTGAGAAATAAATGATAGAACAAACATAGGGTTTCCTAACTCAGCCAGAAAAGCCAAGTTTCTAATGAGACAGACTTAGTACAACTGCAAATGCTGACCAAACCCTGTTCCTATGTAAATGTCTTCAGAATGGCCCACACGTCCAAAACTGCTGACTTTTTTTTTTTATGGCTCAAATATCGCACCTAGTTGGTAGGCTGGATAAAATTTTAATTGACAGGTGACTTTTTGTCTTTCCTAGTGAAATATTTTATTAGCCAGCTGTTCCATTTGTTAACATTGTTATGGTTTTCTTATTTGAATTTAGAAGTCTGTGTAAGCATAAGACATAAGAAATGAAGTTGAGTTTTTAGAAAGTCAATGACTACGGTGAACGACGAAAGACTAACCAGTGTTTTAACAACCAGTGCTGTAGCCAAAACATGTCTGCTCTCATTCTTTATTTCTCCTCAGCGGCATTTCTTGTGAAAGGGTTTGTTTGTATTGCTATAGTCAGAGAGAAAGGCACTCAACGGTGAGTTGGTCATGGACAGTTTTCCTGAATAATAACATGTTGTAACCAACAGTCCAGTTTCTCCTCAGAACTGAATCTGAAGTTTAAGACACTTAAAGAAATGCTTAAAATTTACCTTGCTGCTTATGGTGGAGTAGCTTCTGACTCTAAGAAGACATGCAGGAAGCCAGGAGTTGGTAGAGAGCAGTTGACTTACAGAGGACTGGTCAACCTCGTTCTTTCTGCTCAGGACTCTCAATGTAGTACATTGGGGATCTTCTATCCGGCATTATTTGATACCTAATTCAGAATGGCTATTTAATACTAAAATGTGAAATAAAATAGAGTGGTCATCCGAGTGCACTCAAATGCTTCACTTTTGTCCCTAGTGATTTAATTGAAGTCCAAAGAAAGCCCCACTGTGATCAGGTTACATTGGGGTAAAATATGTTTTATTTGCTTGGTTTACTTCTAAATCCAGTCTGTGCATGAGAACACTATCAGCCTCGATACCTACCAGATTTACAGCTTAAATGTGTTTCAGATTATACCTTCGAATATATACAATCCAGTTAACTTGTTTAAAATATGTTGATTCCCACTGGGCAGCTCCACCTGGGAAAAACTGATTTCTATCTAAGTATGTAAACTTTTACTTTTCCCCTGCCCCCCACACGCAAATGCACATATGCGTGTGCGCGCACACAAACACACACAGTGAATGTTTTCACATTGAAACTAAAGCTGTAATGAAGGCCTGCAGTCTCTGTCTGGTTCTGGTTACAAGGTCTGTTTGTTGACGTCCCAGATGAAGGCCTGCTGTGTCTCTGGCTCTGTCTACTCCATTTCCCCTCTAATTAGGCTTTGCCCTCAATTAAGTTAATGATGCAACTTTTCCTATAGATCATTTGCCCTTTCAATCAATTAACAGAATATGAAGGGTGCATCCCTCCTTGGCTTGAGATTCATTTGCCTGAGGGCAAACTGGTGGGCTCCCAGAAGTCCACATAAGCAAAAGCCGGAAGCTCACCATATCTCATTATTGTCCCTGAGACAGTTGGGCCTCATGATAGCTTTTGCTAACTTGTATTCCTTACTGATTTGTGCCACTATAAAGAATGTGACTGAAAGTCTATACCAGGTCAACAAATTAATGCATGTGTTGTGATGCAAGTCAGTTTAAAAATAAATTATAAATCCAGGGTCAGTATTTTAAAAGAGTAAATATAAATGCATACAATGTCAAATGAATGATGAAACACACACGTACACACACACACATACACATACTCACACACACATACTTTCTCTCTTAAATACACCTACCCATATACACAAAAATACACACACAATGACACACACTCTCTCACACATACACACATACTGACACAATTCACACACAAAGCTACATACTCTCTCTCTTTCTCTTGTCCCTTTCACACACATATCAACCAATACATTTCCACAGCTACTGAATTGATCAAAGTAAATTTCTGTCATTAATGAATGAAAAGAAAATGATTCTTCTCAGAAAAGATTACCACTGTTTTCATAACCTTTACATAAAGACTCCACAGTGGATCCTAACAGAATGATTTTAACTGATGAAGATAACTTTCGTGAAATTGTTGTGCATGCTATGGGTATGAGTATTTGAAAGCTACAGAGACCAGGACTTCAAAACAAGGGCAGATGATATTTCTTAAAAAGGGTAAAGAATTTGTTAAGAAAGAAAAGATGTAGACATTTAATATTTAACTGAAAGGCAGTACTGAAATACACATGGAACTGCACATAAAAATACTAACTCATGAATCTCCCCTAGCACATTGTTTTACATAATTAAAGGTAGTTGTTATTTAGACAAAGGTATGTTTTTATTTCTTCTTTTTCCCTATAATATGTGGCGTCTGCTTAAAAACAAAACAAAACAAAACAAAAAACCCAGAACTTGATTTGCACCCAGCTTTACAGAGATATAGCTGACAAATAAATTAAAATTTAAGGTGTAGAACACCCTGTTGTGATATGTGTGTGTATCATGAACAGACTTGTACAAACACTTTATATTGTTACTGCTTTTGTTGTTGCCTATATGGTGAATATTTAAAATGTATTCTCCTAGGGCATTTCAAGTACAGGTGTGTGTGTATGTGTG
>NW_004949100.1:12006866-12018301 GCF_000317375.1 Microtus ochrogaster | reverse complement strand
TGTGTGTGTGTGTGTGTGTGTGAGAGAGAGAGAGAGAGAGAGAGAGAGAGAGAGAGAGAGAGAGCAAGCTGGCCTTGAACATCAGCAATCCTTCTGTTTGTACTTCCCATGGTTGGGGTGACAGGTGTCTGTCACCATGCCTAGACATAATACATTTTTCCTTACTGCTATCACTATGCTGTCCATTCTCTCAAGTATATTTTATTGAATAACTACAATTTGGTCCTTTTTTGCCATTGTCTCTACCACTCTACTCTTGATAACCACTCTCTGTTTCTAGGACATTGGCCCTGTTAGTATCCATAGAGAACTACTTAGAGTTTGATAAAAAAAAAAAAAATTCAGATAAAAAAGAAATGCTTGTACTGAAGCATTTTAAAATGTTACATTACTAAAAGATTTTAAAAGGATATGGTTTGTAAAATTTTGCTTATGAAAAAAAGACTGAATGAGTAAGACTCTTCAGATTATGGGAACATATATGGAAGTCTATTATTAAATGGATTTCGCTCTTTTCTTTTTCACTGAATAGCAGGGAAGAAGCCCATCCCCAAGCAGGAGGTTTAGATGCAATCCAAGAAATGCTTTATACCTGGAAGGGCAGTGAGAGATTGTAATTGTGGACTGCTCGTTTGTTTCCCGATCGCTCAGACTTGAATAACCACACAGAAACTATATTATTTACAACACTGTTCAGTCAATGACTCAGGTGTCTTTCTAGCTAGCTCTTATATCTTGAATTAACCCATTTCTATTAACCTATGTATAGACATGAGGCTATTGTTTACTGGTAAGGATCTGGTGTCTGTCTCCTTTGGCAGCTACATGGCATCTCTCTGACTCCACCTACTCTCTCTGTTCTGATTTCCTGCCTGACTTTACTCTACTAAGCCATTGGTCAAAACAGCTTTATTCATTAACCAATAAAGCATCACACGTACAGAAGGACATCCCCCATCAAGAGATGAGTTACATACACCAGACCTGGAAGATTCTTATTTGATGAAGTCATGTATGAAGTTGTATCATTGTTCCAAAGGGAAGAGACAACCTCTGCCCCAGGTTATTGTCTTGAACTCCCAAGGATGTTTCTACTTCAGTTTGTTTGCACACACCCATTTGAGTACTATTTGTTTGGTACTGTGATCTCCAGCAGGACAAAGGCCATGCCATCATCACACATGGAGAGTGGAGGCAGCATACATGGATAGCTTTACATTTCATTGCTTAATGAGATGTTAGTCCAGAGAAAGCAGGCAATCATCGAGAATTATAAAACACTCCGCAAGTAACAAGCTCCAGCAATGTCCACGTCACATCCAGGATCCAACCTCAGATTCTCAGTTAAGTTTCAGATATTTGTGAAGACATTAATAAATTTACCTGGTTATAGCACTTACTTACATTCAAGCCCAGCATGTCAAAGCATTAATTCATGAATTACACTCAAAGATATTATTGCTTTTCTTTCTCACTGTTCCATGGATAGTAACGTTTTTGTCACACAAAGAATCACTAACACTTTTGGGATAGGGAGATACACCGGTCTCAAAATGGTCATTTAATCCTCAAGCGGGAAAATATTTAACTCAAAATAAAGGTGACACACAACTCTGATCACAGCAGTTGAGAGACAAAAGCAGGGAGACTAACATGGGTTTGGAGGACAGCCCGTTCTACACAGAGAGTTTTAGGACTATATATTTGCTGTTAAAAAAAAATCAAATAATGAATAGAAGTTGGAATCCAGTTGGGTTAGAGAGAGCCTTAGAGTCACCCATGTTCCATGTTCTATTCACAGAAACAAAGTTCAATGACAGGAACAACTGCACTCAAGTTACTTTGGACTGTAGGACTTGGGAGACTGTAGCTGGGCTTATGAATCAAGATCTTGAATACTTCCCAGAAAAAGGCAGATACCTGCTCTGTATACTGTGTTGTACCTAAGCAGACAGGGACTCAGTCAAGAAAATGAAATTTAAGTTCTCTATTCTAGGAAAAGACTAAAAGTTTACAACAGGTTCGACAAAATCATTTTATACAGTTTGACCTTGGGAATAGGAAGATTGTAGTCCCTGATGCCAAAAGTATAGCTCAAGTGATGGTTTAATCAGGTTGATATACCAAAGATAATTTTATCAATGTGCTAGCTCCTAGGACTAACTAAATGAACTGTTAATTTTAATACTTTTATTAAGAGCATGGAAAATATTGACTGAAAGCAAGCCAGCTAATTCACCATTCAGCACCCTGAAATTGTTGGTAATATTTAACAACCTATCTGTGGGCACCATCTGCCTCATTGTTCTTCCTCTGTGATCATTAGATCACTTGATGCATCATCTGGCCTTTCGCCTATGACTGAGCTGATTCAGGACAGGCTCCACCGCATATGTGGTGCATTTGAAACTCCTGCATAATAAAATTTAAGCACACACAATGTTATTTACTCTCTGAGCTCTGGATTTAGCTAAGGGCACTCTAGCAGGTAGCAAAGTGATGGTTGAGAGTGAAACATCTGGATGCCCAAAGTGTGATGTCCTGTCTAAGCAACATACTGTCACTCTCTTAATCCCCTGAAGAAACTTCCAAGGAGGACTTCTGAGCTAAGTTGTAGTTTCTTGGTTGGTTTTGCTTTGAAGGACTAGGGCATCACCTCCTTCAAGAATGTCTTCAATTTGTGCTATTTTTTATGGGAGGGTTGTTTTATTTCTCATGCAGTAATTTTGGATCATTATATTCTTCTCTCACCTATACAATTAGATACTGAAATTCCTACAATTACTCAGTATGACAGAGAAATACTTAAAAATATAAAACATGCCTGGGGTAAGTCCAAAGTATATTTCTGAAGTTATGTTAGCTGGCTCTGAAAGAGCTAGTGTAGTGCTGCATAGAATAGTGTTTTCAAATAGCTTTGGGATAGTTAAATTGAACCAAATGATTAGCAGTTATGGGAGGATATAATACATTACATAATTTACACTATGAATATTTCAAGTTTGCTAATGGACATACTAAGATTTTCGCATGCTTCTTATTGTATACTTACTTAAAACAGTGATATTTTGCAGTTCTATTTATATGAACTATCATGCACACCCTTACATTCTAGCTTACATGTGTGCCTATATTCATTTCACTTGGTTCTTCATCTCCTTTTCTTACATTACATGAACATGTATTTGCATATGTAAACCTCCACCATGTTGGACTGGGCAAAACAAAAAGACAATGCAGCCTTAATCCTATCTACACCACTTATCATTTTAAGAGGCACTCATAGTCAGAAAATGATTATAGATATGCAATAAAGTCATATTTAGACATAAAAGACTTCTAATTGAGTCACAGTGTGTTTAAAAATGTATGTAGCCTTGGGAGAGAGAAGAAAAAGAGTATAGACAGTTATAAAAAGAAATAAGTAGTTTTTAAAAATAAAGCAAGTCTTTAAAGAGGCAGTAAAAATAATATAAAAGAGTACAGACAGTCATAGATTAAAGGAGTAAAGAAAAATAAGTCACAGAAAGATGGAAAATACACAGAGAGTCTGGATTATGTATACTATTGTTTTTTTTTTTAATTTTCTGACTGCAGAGAGACATTTGATTCTGGGAGCTGCTAAGCTAAACCAACATTATGTGTTTTAAAGATATTTTGACTTCAAAATTTGAGTATAATGATATGTTACTTTGGAAAAGAGGTTCTGCTTTTGTTTACATGAAAGATGAGAATATGTGGATTCCTTCAAGGCTAATGTGGTTTGATAGAACAAGATACCCCAAAAGGTCTCTGTAAACCCCTAAAAATACTTCACCCAATAAACAGCAGGAGGCAGTTTGGAGAAAACTGTGCCCAAATTCTCCAAATGATTGTTTATAATTTGTTTTCATTTTAAAAGATTTGGTTATAAGTGATTAATGGTCACAGTTAATTTCTTAAATAAATAAATAAATAAAATAAGGGGAATACAATACATAGAGATGAATACTTTACATTGGTATGGACTTTGGTCTATTGATACAAATTTAAGGTTGATTTGCTATACTGTGTGTATGTTTTTCTGCTCTTGTTGAAGGTATTGTGTTTGTGCAGCTCATTTAAATATGTAATGCATAATTAAGAAGTACAGATTGATAGATAGTCATCAGTAATAATCAAATATTGTAGTCTTGTTAGTTAGGTTTTTTAGATGTACAGAGATATATTTCAGATATATAGGTAACCTTCAAACACTTCAAAATACTGTAGAACATGACATTTAAACAACTTAGGATTCTGTTGACATGAGACACGATTGCCCTGGCAGCACCAATCTATTCCAGAGAGAAGGTTGGGCACCAAAGACACACTACTTGGAGCTTGTTTTCTTCGTGGCAAAACTGGCCATTGGGCAAAGAACTGCTCCTGCCTCGACCATTGACAAAATGCATGGTGTCCAGACTGGACAAATAGTATACAAACAAAAAGACTGCCAAACCTTGCCAAGATAGGGTAAGATGGTTTTTCAAATTTTTCTGCCTCTGAAAATGATCTGTCAGTTACTCTAAGCATTAGTGCAAGTTGGTTGCCCCAACATTGCAAATAAGATTTTGGGTGATTGCCCAGGTAGCTGGTTGTCTCTGTTATTTCTTGCACCTTTTGGAAATTGCTTGGCTGCACTTTCTGTTTATTATTATTAGTATCAATACTAGTATTATTTCTTTTATCAGGTCTTTGATAGGGTTGAAGACTAGATAGTCATGGTTAATTTCCTTTCATGACTTTGCCAAACCGTTTTTAATATAAATCTTAGACTCCCAGGATAGGATTGTTATTGAAACATTAGGATATGTTTTTCTTAGTGTTGTTCATGCTGGTGGTAGTTCTATTTTTTATATATGTTTTTGCCTCTTGTTTTGCCTGGACAATACTTGATATTTGTTCTTATTGTACATAGTTTTATATTAGGCTTAGAACTCCCTTATTTAGACAAAAGGGAGAGGTGCTGTGGGAACTTCTTCAGCCAATAGCCTTAAGATACCAGCCCACTTCGGTCATGGTCTCATGTACCATAAATGCAGACAAAAAGCATACATGGGTCTCTTGGCTCCAGGATTCGGTTCTAGTTCCCAGTGCATGCATAGGACTGTGGATCGCTACTCTTTCTGTGAGTTTATCCCCAGGTAAATAAATCTTTGTTATGCACCATTCCAGCCTGTTGTAGAACTCTTTTCTATGCTAACACTAGGCTTAAGAAAGTGAATAAATTCTACATATGAATTTAATATTATTTTGTTGTTCTTATTGATAATGACATTATAACATAGGATTCAAGTGGTATTAAAGCAATGGGTGCTCAGAGCAAAGACTGGTTCCAATTACCAACTTCCTGAAAGTTATATGATCAGCAATATTGTCTACGTAGAGGCTTCATAACTATCTGAGCTATGTCCACATTTTCACTATTTGGCTCTAATGCTATATTCTTATATCCCACTATCGGACATTTCTGTGTGAATGATGGCCAAAATAAAACCCTTAATATTTTGTCTCAAAAAAGCTTTTCTCTCTGTCTTTCATTTCAGCTCAGGAAACATATGTATGTATACACACATATATACATATGTGTAAACATATACATGCATATATTTTTTTACTAAATCTGCTGCCATTCACACTTGTCTCTTGTTTAGTCTATTTATTTAAACAACATCTTAACTTGTCTCTTTTCTTTTCTTTCTGGATCCTTGGAATTTGTGCTTTACCCAGAAGCCTGAATGAAAATTCATATCATATCATCCTGCTTATAACTATACAGTGACTCCTTTCTCACTGAAATGTACAATGTGTACACCCCATATTGGCACAAGTTTAAATACCTGCCTGAACAGTTAGACTAGCCTAACATTTTTGGCTCAATTCATAAGACTCTTTCTACCATGCAGACTTTTGCTTGGTTCCGGAAACAAGTCAAGCCTTGGGCTGTTTTGGAGCCTTGTGTTGGTGGTTTCTTCTTGTGATCATTCCCTGGTCTTCACAAGTCTGGCTTCTTTCTGAAATGCATCTATAGAGCTATTGTTTTATGATTATTTATTAATTAAAAAATTATTGTTGTGTATGTATGCCTGGAGTGTGTGTTGAGGGGGAGGGCACAATTTGTGTATGAAGGTCATAGGACAACTTTGTGAACCTTTTCACTTTACATGACTTCTGGGGAATAAAACTCAGCTTGTCAGAATTGTAAGGAAGGACCATCAACTGTTGGGTCTTATTGCCCGTCCCACTTCCACCTTTTTAGAGGGTCCTTTTGTATTGTTTGTACTGATGATCTACAGAAAGGAAGTCCATTTCCTAACTCTTGGAAATTGTAACTGTAACCTTATTTAGAAGAAGTACTCGAGGAAGCAATTAGAATTGTTGGGACAACTGTAAATTACCAAATGTCCCTTTAATCCACAGAAGACGGCATACAGGAAACTCATGAAGATAAAGCCAGGCTCTCGGGAGCAGAACCTCACTCGTAACTTGACTTTGAGCTCTGGCCTCCAGGGCTACAAGTTAATAAGTTTATTCTGTCTTAAGCTCCCAGGTAGATGATAATTTCCTTTGCCGACCCTAGGAAACTACCATACTTGTCCTGACCACCTGCTTTAGAGCAGTTAAGAGGGCACCAGCATATTGTGTTTTCTTCATACTTCTTACTGCTTTCTTATTTACCCTCTTTGTTTATTCAATTATCCCCCTATGACCTGAAAAATAAATGTGCCTACAAAAACTATGTTTTGTTTTGTGTATTGCCATTATCTTTAAGGTCTACCCCACACCTAAAGCACTACAGGTATGCAACACTTATGTGCTGAATAACTCACATGCAGTGAGCGCTTTAGAACAATTAGATATCTAAATAGCTCTAAGATTTTTTATGTATCAGATTGTTTTCATTATTCCGCTATTATTGTTATTTTTTTGTCAATTTTATTTTGCTTTTATTGTTTTTAACTGAGCTACTTACAGATTATTTTTTAATTATTTTTGTCATAAAATTAGAGGCTGCTGGTAGCAGAGTTATTATGTTATAATGAAATCAGAGTTTGAAGGGATGAATATGGAGGAAATTATGCTGTGGATTGTGGAGGAAGAGACTGTAGAGAATTTTAATCCTTAGGAGGGAAATGAAATCATTGAGATTAAAGAAAGATCACACTAGGGTAATTTTGGAAGGGTAAAAATTACAAAAGTATGAGAAATGTATACATATTAACTCTATAGCTAAATCAAATTGCAACTGAATAAGATGGACATGAGGCAAATTAATATTGGCAGGAGAATCTCATTTCGAGCTCAGAAAACCTTTTCCAAACCCATGAGTTGTGGATTTGAGTCTACAAAGTCTATCACAAGCTTGCAGATGAGTGCTGTGTTCTGCCAGTAAATGGAAGGCTCCTCTTCATCTACGTTCCTCAATGAGTGACTGAAACCGAACACATCTGAAGGTTGAGTGTGTCAAGCTGACAATAAAAAATATTTCAGAGGACATTTTCTGTGAATCACTGAGTCATCTCACCCGTTTTGCTCAATAAATTCTAACAGCATGCCAGAACGTAAGTCACACGTTTTACCAAGGTCACAGCGACTATTTTAGAAGCAGGAGAAACGCAGTAAGGTGTTATTTACACCAAGTACCCTAGGACTCAGAGTAGCCTGCAGACGTGCATTTCCTTGTTAGGGTGGAAATAGAAAACTGATCCAGAAGAACACAAGTATCATGGTCTTTACACTCAGAAAACCTAAAAGTTTAATTATAAATATGGAACATGCTTTTCTCATTATAATACTCTATATAATAGAAATAAATCTCTGCTAAAATAGTATTTCCTGGCCTCCAAAAACAGACCTACCTTTATTAGGCATTGTAGTGCATGACTGTAACCTCGGCCCTCCAAGACTGAAGACAGAAAGATCAGAAGTTCAGAGTCATCCACAGCCGTATAATAAGTCTATAATACTGCGATGCACAGGACTCTGCTTAATAATAGTTAAAATCTGGCCAGGCGGTGGTGGCACACGCCTTTATAGTTCTGGGACGGGCACCAAAGCTACAGAGAAACCCTGTCTGGAAAAAAAAAAAAAAACAAAAAAAAAGTTAAAATCTGATTTTATAGATTAATCAAAATAATGATAAAAAATGTAAAACCCTGAGATAAAGGCTAAAATAGATGAGAGTTAACATTGCTCCATGAAAGCAAAAGACAGAATTCTTTTTTGTTGTTTGCTTTTTTGTTTTTTCGGTTTTTTTTTTTTTTTGAAACATGTTTTTTTTCTGTGCCCTGGCTGTCCTGGAACTCTGTCTGTAGAGCAGGATGGCCTCAAACTCAAATATCCACCTGCCTCGTGAGTACTGGGACTAAAGACCTGTGCCATCACTACCTGAATAAGAGATGAAACTGTTTAAGAAGAGAAATGATTGTCTGAGTTTATTGTGCTGTTCAGATATAGAAGTTGTGGCTGCTCAATCACAACGTTTAGTTGCAGATTCTTAAAAACCACTTACCCTAAAATATTTATGCTATGAGTCAGGCATTTTGCATAGATAATTTGAGGAATGTGAGGTTTTAAGCTCAAATGTTGAAAGCAATGTTGCATTTTTCATGGAGTATTTGGAAACAAAGTTCTTGCAGCTGATAAAATCAGAACATTGAGATATACATATCAGTCTGTTGGTGAAAGAGCAGAAAGTCTTGTGAATGAATTGGGAAAACTCCAGACAGACTGCAGTATTTCCTGTCTAAAGGGCAGTTTGGACGCCTCAAAGAGCCGATGATGAAGCTGGCAAACAGATGGCTGGAGACCTGATGAAGGCTGTCGATGCTCCATCCTAGCTGTGAGAGGAATGTGCTATGCTGTGAAAAGATCAGTGGAAGGGCATTTGGCTACAGAGTGAGAAGCCCTATGCTTGTATTTCACACTTGTTTGTGAACTCGCCTCTGAGAGTGAGCTTGAACTCCGACAGCTGAAAGAGTAACTGAGGGGTGGGGGAATAACGGAACCAGATTCACATCAGAAGGCTGGGTAGTCTCATTTATGGATAAGACAAAAGTCACAGTCTCTGCTCTACAAAATCTCAGTGTTAGGCCACTTTTCTGATCCATTTGGCCCTGGCTGATTCATAGTTCTCCTGAAATGAAAATCTATCCTCTGACTCTAAAGACAGGTTATAATTATGTTGCCTACATTTTAGTAGTAACTGAAGTTGTGGGGAGAAAGTAAAGATTAACTGGAGGAAGGCTGTGCGTGGGCAGAAGGTATGGAGTTGACACATGGTGACACAGAATTGAGCCAGAATACTTAGTAAAGGTGACTTCCTGAGGCTCTGCTAAGCTTTGCCTGTATCCTGTGTAGTATGTTCTGTGAATAACCTCCTTGACGGTAAATGACTGAACATTCTACTTTCTCTTTGAGCACATCAGTTTTACTCAGGTTTAACTCTGGAGCGTCTATGCCAGGGAACATCCACGTCCAAGCAAACTGGAATGGTTGCCCATTTTATCAGAGATTTCATCTCTTGTGAGAGTGAATTTCACTTATAGGAGGAAGATAAAAACTTTTAAATAAATAATTCATCAAGTCCAAATTAAGCAAGACTTTTGAGTCAGCAATTATATCTTCACATAGCATCTTTTTATATTATAATTTTACATAACATCTTTCCAGACCACACCATATTTTCCAGGTACAGCTATATCTAACACATATATCTTCATTTTCTGGAGGAGAGGGTGGTAAAATGGAAAAATATTGCTACTGTATTTTATCAATACATATGTCATGAAGGGAATATATACCTATATAATATACACCATGTGTGTTTCCAGGTACTCATAGCTATTTATGACATTATTCCAAAGATAGTAATAAAGACAAAATAAAAAGTTGCATCATTAAAAAATACTATTCATTAATTTAGTACATTTTGGGTTTTGAGATATGAAAAGTTATCTCATTTAATGATTGCTGCAATATCATGGAAGTTTAGAGTCACGGAGTCCAAGTTAAGACTTTATAGAGACTAAACATATTGTGCTATTCAGCCTTATAATATTTTAGCCAATACCTGAGACAATCAGTTTATGAAGAGAAAAGGATCCTTTTCACTCACAGCCTTGGAGGTTCTTCCCACTGCATTTGGGCCTGTCTTGTGGCAGTGCATTGTGGGGAGAGTGCTTGGGGGAGGAGACTTGCTCCCTTTGTGGTTAGATGCAAATGAAAAACAGGGAAAGGAAAGTGGTAGAATCCCCAGACCACCTTCAAGGGCAGAGCCACTGTGTGCACGCCTCTGAGGACTGGATTTGAGTGCATGCTTGTGTGAGGGTGAGCAAGGAGCCTGGAGGCCAACTTCAAATGGCATTCCTCACGGGCTGTGCTTCTTCTTTATCCTTATTTCTTTATTAGTTTTCCCTTTTGAAACAGCATTCTTCACTTAGCCTGTAGCTTACTGATTAGGAGAGCTTGGCTGGTCAATGATTTGCAGGTGGTCTCTAGTTTACGTCTTCCCAGAATCATAATCATAAACTCCATCGCATGTCTTCTTATGTAGGTGGGTGCTAAGGATCAAACTCAGATGCTGATGCTTGCACAACAAACAACAGCTCCAATGTAGCCACCTCTCTACCCCTCAGGCCACCTTTCCGGCTTCCTGCCATATTGCTGTAGGACCAAGCTGAAGACTAAGCCTTTGAGGACTTTATGAGCCAACATGGAAGGAAAAAGCTCCTACACACTGATTATAAAACAGGTAAAGACAGTCAAGTTGTGACACCACTTGCGACTAAACAGCACTTTATTGTCCAAAGAACCCAACATAGGGGGAAAAAATGGGAGGAGACAGACATTAAGATAGAACCAAAGAGCCAAAATGTATGGGAAAGAAACAAAGTAAAGATATTATTTATAGCCTTCATTTTCAGGATAACTGGTAGAAGAAGTGATCACTAAGAAACATTTCTTTAGTTTTTAAGTGAGGGACGAGCAGGAGATAGATTTGAGATCACAAACACACTATGCAAATAAACACGGAAGTGGGGGAGACATACATCCTGGGGGCTTGAGGTCTATCTAAAAAGTAAAGATATTGTTATTCTGTGTATTCCTGTAAAATGCAAAAATCTTAAAGCAGCTGTAGCAAGGTGGAGCAGACGTACCCTCCTTTGGAGAGCTTACAGAATGGCTATCGGTCAAGCCCTTCTTGCCTCCTCCAGAGATGTTAGGCTGCTCTGTGCTCTCTGTGCCCTGCTACACCTGCACTTCTCTAGCTGTATAGACCTGCTCTGGATCAGCAATGCAGAAATGGAAGCAGTGAGATTAACTGGGGAAAGTCAGCAGTACCTTCTATCAGGGGTCCTTACAACACAATCTCTCTCTCTCTCTCTCTCTCTCTCTCTCTCTCTCTCTCTCTC
>NW_004949100.1:12000644-12006766 GCF_000317375.1 Microtus ochrogaster | reverse complement strand
TCTCTCTCTCTCTCTCTCTCTCTCTCTCCTCATACAGTGCTGAGGATTGAACCTAGGGCCTCATGAACACCAAGCAGACACTTTATCAATGCACGACAGCTGCCGTCCTTCACACACATTACCATATATATACAAATGGACATATACAAATATTATTACACCAGGTACTTTGGTAGGGCTTAGGGAGATAGATTCTTGTGAGCGCAAGTCCCCACTCTATGGTTTATAATCTGAAGAGAAGGGCACACCCCATAAGTAATTGTCTGTGTGGTTAGCATTCCAGTGGGGACAGATGCCTTTGCTTTGGGAATGTGAAATCTGGTGAATCAACGTGAATGGATAGGACACCATAGCAAATTCCCAAAGAAATGTGAACCACACATCTCAGCTGTAAGCCAGACCTCCTAGATTCGGCCCTGGATGTGATTTAGTGCTTATCAGGATCTTTCTAATTGGTTCAAGACCTAAGTACCACACAGAAGGCTAAGTGAGATGAAAGAGTGGACAGCGAGTTCTTTATCAAAGTTTTGGTGTTCATATCCTATCTCCCTGATGCTATAAAAGATTTGTGCTGCCGTCCATCCTACTCAAGAAAAAGACCTTGTTTGACAAAGTGTAGAGTTAATAAACCAGTATCTTTCTGCTGAAAAGTATCAACTAAAAAGTGATTACAATGGCAAGTTTGGGAAGGTGAAAAATTTTTTCTTGTTGTATTGACAAACAATAATAATGATGATGGTACTGTTATTGACTGACGTAAAACCATCATGGGCTTCTGTAATTCAGCTTAAAATAGTTTTATGAATAGCACCCTCCATTTTACAGAACTGTCATTTACATTAAGAAAACAACAATTAGCAAAGTACACTAAAGATAATTAGGTATGGTGGGAAATTAAATAAAATGATGAAATCCTAAAAGATAGTTTTTATTTTGTTGTTTTTGTTGTTCAATTATTTAAATGGATAGGAAAATACTCATTTTATATTATATTATCTCTTTCGTATATTTTAAATAAAAATTTAATATAAAGAAGTAATGAGTTAAAAAAAAAGTCATACAACAAAACTACCCAGACCCAATCCATCCATTTCAATGAACTTCTTCCTATAGAGTTGGAACAGCCATTCTGTGGCTATGGTTTCTCACATTGTACTTTCAATATCCAATATATTTTTAAGCAGTTATCCACCATCACAAAATGTAAAAGAGTTGAAACCAGAAATATTATTAACTTGATAGTTATTTTTATTTTGAATTATGCATATATATGTCACTGTTGTGTACATGAGTGCAGATTCATGAGGATGTCAAAGACATCAAATAGCCCTAGAGCTGTTACAGGCAGTTGAGAGATGCCCAACATCAGTAGTGGGAACTGAGCTACAATTCTCTACAAGAGCAGGACACACTCTTGACCCCCTAGCCATCTTTCCGGCCCCAAGGCTGATTGTTCGGAATTGTTTTATAAAAATAACATGATATAATACTGCTTTTACTTTTTTGAAAAAAGAGAGCAGTGTGTTTGAGTGTGTGTGTGTGTGTGTGTGTGTGTGTTTGTGTGTGTGTGTATGCCGACAACATTAAATATGCAGTATGTATTCTGCAATAGAATTGCTGAAGTCTTTTTGTTGCTTTACTGTATAAGTAAAGATACATTGGTTACTAGACTAGAAATTCTTGCTACACATATTTATTCCATTTATAGATGCTAAGGCTGTATTATAGAACTGTCACTTTACTTTATTTGAGGGGATAAACATTATATGTGGATTAGAATTTTTTTTTTTTTTGGTTTTTCGAGACAGGGTTTCTCTGTGGCTTTGGAGTCTGTCCTGGAAATAGCTCTGTAGACCAGGCTGGTCTCGAACTCACAGAGATCTGCCTGCCTCTGCCTCCCGAGTGCTGGGATTAAAGGCGTGCGCCGACCTGGAGGTCCATGTCTGGTACCCTAACACTGAGGAGACTGGGACCAGACAGTTGTGAACTCAAGGCCAACTTGGGCTACATCGTGAAATACCATCTCAGAACAAAAACAAAAGAGCAAAATAACAACTGGTAACAACAAATGCAAACCAAACTAAAATAGCAACAACAAAAGCCATCAACAATTAGAGATTTCTTGACCTTTAATGTGATAGGATTTTATAATATTAAAATACTTATTTTTTTAATAGCAAACACCATAGCTATATTATCCATTTGTTCCCAACATCAAAAGCTAATGTTGGGGGACAGGGAGATGTCTCAGTTAGTAGAGCATTTATTTAGTATAAAGAAGCCCTGAACTTGACCACCCACCCAACATGACATCAACGAATCATGGTACACATGCCAATAATCCCAGCACTTGGGAGGTGGAGGCAGAAGGATCAGGAGTTCAAGGTCTCCTCAGGTTCGTAATGGCTAGCCTGGACTACATGAGACCCTGTCTTAAAAAAAAAAAAAAAAACACCAAGAGAGTTTTACAGAAAAAATAGTGTTTGAATTTCTTCTTCAGCTGTAAAATGAGTGAGATTTCTCCTCCGGCTTCCCCCTTTATGAATTCAGAGAAACCTGCCTTTTCCCAGAAGTAGTAAATGCAACATTCAAATGGTGCTGAAGACTCTAGTCAGTAAGTGCTAGTAGTTGACTAATTTAATAAAATGTATAAGTGGTATAAATTTGATATGTGGTCCTTTTCAAATGGACATAATCAAAAGGATCTTTCTTTTTCTACACTTCTACTTCATGAATACACGGAAATTAAGATTTCTGCTTCATGTTTACCAAATGGTAAAATATATATTACCAGTTTTAATTAAGAGATATTGATTTTCATTACTGTTTGTCACAACCCTTCTCATATAATTATTTGGGACAAAGTTCAATTGCACTAGAAACCAATGTGTAACTTAGGTCAGAATAGAGTGACAATCTCCATGAAAGTTCCCTTGCCCTTTATTTGATCAGTAAAATTTAAAATACTCTTTTTATTATTTCATTATGTGGTCAAAGATCCCTAAAAGTCAGAATGACCATTTTCCAAAGAAGTGAGCTATTCAAATGAAGCCTTGATTCACTTCTCAAATGATACATTTGTCTGATTATTCTTTATCAATAAAAGTCTGGGAGTCAGATATTAGGGTAAGAACCTAAATGATTAGAGAAGCAGTGGAGAAGCCACCAGTGACTTCTATCTCTTCTGGTCCTCCATCCAGAAGGCCAAGATCCTCTCTCAGCTCTTACTACCTCCTGTCTCTTATCTATCCTCAGTCCCTCAAAACTCCTATGGTTGATTTTGGGCAGCTAGTGGCTAGCTCCACCCTCTGATGCAAAGAAAACTTTATTGTCAGAACGCAATCAAAATATCACATAACCCTCAAAAAGTTTCATATTTATTATTTTTTAATATTTTGATTTTTAGTATATTTTAATAGAAATAAATTGATCTAATCTGTCTGTCTGTCTGCCTACCTGTATTTGAAAATATGTATTTACATATACATGTATCTGATTTCTAGAATTGTTTTTTCTTACAATATTTATCTAGCACAGTATGGAAAGAGATGTAAAATAGTGTCTTGTATTCTGGACCCCTTTGCACAGACTCTCAGTGAATGCAGGAAGAGCTTTCCTAAAGAGGCACACATATGTCTCATCAAGCCACAGTGGAAACGTTTTCTAGGAAAATGAGGAAGTTACTTTTCTGCTGAACTGAAAAGAATTTAGGTAGAAAGCAGAAGGTGTAAGTATGCTGTTTGCACTTACTCCACGGCAATGGAATTCTTGCTTTTTACTTTTCAGATGTGCCGTGGAGTTTTTAGTCACCCAAAGTGCATCAGGACTTTTCTTCTTACCTCATCACATTGATATGCATTTGCCTGATGCCCTTTAAGTTTAAATTTTTCACCAGGCAGCTGGGTGGGAAATTTCCTTAATCTCACCTATAAAATATTCTGAGGCCTGTGAGATGGTTCAGTTAGTAAAGAAGTTTGTCACCGAGCCGAGCCTAGTAAAGAAGTTCAGTCCCTAGCACCCATATGGTGAAAGATGAGAATTGATACCAGAAAGTTGTTCTGTTCTCCAACACAAGTGCCATAGCACATATCAGTATATGTATGCACACGCACAAGCACACACAGACATATACACATTCACATATACACTGGTGTGTGCACACATACGTAATGACAATAATAAAATGCTTTAAAGAAAATTCTATCCATCTATCCACCCACCCATCCATCATCCATCCATCCATCCATCCATCCATCCATCCATCCATCCATCCATCCGTGTATCCATCTCTCCATTTATCCTGACAAACATAAACAGCAAGAATGAAGGCCATCCTCTTACGAGGATGTGCTGTTACATTTGAAATTAATGGGTAATCCAGTTCAGAAAGACATTTGCAAGTTTCCTTAAAGTTAAGCATTGCTTTTATTCCGTTATATTGACAAACATCCCTGTATGTCAGAATGAGCAGAAGAGTATGAGGGGATGACCATATGGGGTTCTCAGAGAAGGCTTCTGCTTTCTAGGAATCAGACCTTCTGGTTTTAACATTGCCCACAGCTGTTGACTAGCTGCAAAATAACTCGCTAGCCATTCGACCGTAATATAACATGAACTGTGGTGTTTCACTCAGAGTCAATTAATATATTAATAACATAATGCACAAAAGTTCTTAGTGTCATAATTGAAACATATCAAGTGCTCAGTGGATGGAAATATGATAGTTGTTATTTAAGGAGCCTTCTCTAGATCTTAAATCTGGAACACAGTGGGATAGGCCAGGAGCAGAAGAGGTGGGGGTCTAATGAAGAAACATGAATTACAGTCTGTGAATAGCTTTGTACTGCAGGCAAAGCAGTCTAGATCTGTGGCAAAGAGGAAGAAGCCATGGAAAGTCTTAACAGGGGAACAGAAAGGTGATATTTGTGTCTTAAAAGAAAACCACTGGTTACAGGAAGAGGAAGTCAGTGGTAGAAGAGAGGTTGGGAATAGTCTCCAACATATTTCAAACTCACCTGTCTCCTCTAAGAGAGCATAGCCTTAATAAGATCTGTTCTTGGCTTGCCTTAGGATGCCTTCATGCCTTCATTGTTGTTTGAGGGAAGTATTAGTCCTGACATAAAAGGACATTAAACTTCTCTTTGTTATTTTGTTGTTGGTTTGTTTGTTGTGTGTTTTGAGACAGGGTTTCTCTGTGTCTGGCTGTCCTGGGGTAGACAAAGGTGGCCTTGAACTCAGAGATCTTCTTACCTCTGCCTTTCGAGTGCTGGGATTAAAGGTGTATGGCACCATACCCCACCCCCTAAACTTCTGTCTGTGATGCCTCTCTTCCCCTAAGGCAGGCTGCCTTAGTTGTCTAATTTTGTATTTCAACATGTTTATTTCCTCTACCTTTTATATTTCTCATTTGTGATTTCCAAGTGTTGTGAGCAGAGAATTCAGGTAGACAAACTTAATAGGATTATGTCTAGAGCAAGCACAAACAGAATAAGCAGACCTTCAGTTTATACTCTTTCTTTAGTTAATATGAATTGGGTATCAGCAGGGAAACATTTTGGCTTACCAACACTCAGTTTATACGTTTCTATAGCAGGTAAACAAGTCACAGATGGGGTGAAAGTGCTACATTTCTGACCATTCCCAATAATGCGTAAATAGTTATCTGAATACTCTCAGTGGGACCAGGGAAAAATAGGACAGCGTCATTCACATTTCTGTAAGCTGAGGCGCTGCTCTGAAGCAAAGGGACTTGGAACCATTTCTTCATCCTGCTCTGAGATGCATTTTCTTTCTTCTTGAAACCATTAACTTCCCAGCAGTGGATTTCCATCCATTTACACAAAGTAGAAACCCTCAGAATGTTTATGTTCTTCTCCACTCTTTCTTTGCCTTTAAAGTATTTTTCTCATTTTTTAGGATTATTTTGTAACTATATAATTTTCCCCCTTTCTTTCCTCAAAACTTCTCATGTACCTTCCTTTCCCTCTCCGTGTTTTCTTTAAATTAATGACCTCTTTTTAAAGATATTTTCATTATATATATTTATATGTGGATATGCACAGACACACATAAACACATATACTGCTCAATACAAAAATACACCTTGAGCCAGGCGGTGGTGG
>NW_004949100.1:11986441-12000114 GCF_000317375.1 Microtus ochrogaster | reverse complement strand
ACTCCTATTACTACAGTATGTCACTTCTTTATGGTAAAATACCACTGACTTCTGAAAAACATATGCCTTTTCTATTGGAAATTTGACCTTAAACACTATCATGTGAAAATATTAGAAACAAATTGGTCATGAATTGTTGTCTGTGATGGTTAATCTTGATTATCAACTTAATGGGATTTGGAGTAACTCTGGAAACAGACTTCTGGGGAAATCTGTGGGGATTTTCTAGGCCAGGTTAACGGAAGTAGGAAAAGCCACTCAAAATATAGGCGGCCCCATTCCATGGGCCAGCACCCCAAATTCCATAAAAAGGAGAAAGAGACCTGAGCATGTGAATTCATTTCTCCCTGCTTCCCGATTGCGGAGGCAGGACATCCAGCTGCCTTAAGCTGCTGCTACAACGACGCCATCACCAGGATAGGCTCTACCCGGACTGTCATCCAAAACAAACCATCTCTTCTTGGAGTTGCTGTTGTCAAGTATTTCCTTGCAGGAACGAGCAAAACAACTGATGTACGATGTAGGCATTAGGGCAAGAACTCAACCTTAATGGTGTGACTAATAAAAATGGGAGTTACTGGGCACAAACTGAGCCCGGATGATGATCATAAAGACATAATTTAGAATTCAAGACGCTAAGTCCAGATGTCTGACAACATAGGACAGGAACAAGGAGAGAAATAGGTGAGGTGATTGAAAACGTTGGCAGTGAAGGGAAGTAAAGGGTTAAGGGACAGATTACAGTGTCTCACCACCAGCTCTGTGGTGGCAGATCACCTGTGGTGCCCCTTCCCCTCTGGCCCATCTCAGAGGGTCATACAGATTGTCTGCTCCGATCTTCAATATATGAAATTTCTCTAAATTTGTTTTTTTTTTTTTAAGTACACACTTGTAAAAATCAAGCCCATTTCAACAGCAGGACAGGAGGAGGCATCCAGCCCACAGAGAAGAAGCCATACAAGTCATCAGTTTTTAATTGTGTTTTTCCACCAGTGGCTAACATAATGTTAGAGTCCTCAAATTCAGACCCAACAGATTTTAGGAATCTCTTGGAATCAGAATGAAAGCTATTTTAGCCTTGAATTATATAATATTTGAAATGACATAAAACTTCACAAGCAGGAATTCTGAAACCACTTTGGACCTCTGTGAGACCTGCAGCTATTAGAGCCAAAGGAAATGCAGAACAGAGGGAACCGGAAATGAGAAGTCCTCAAAAGAGGGGAGCAAGTCTGCACAGACATCCATCTAGAGACTACAAGTAGCTGACTTGATGCAAAGATTAAATAATGAATCTCCTCCTTTCTCTATTTCCTTTCAATTAAATTTCCCCAGGACTCTGTGGTTTTGAGCATTATATAACACAGTTATTCTTGAGTACCTCAAAATGGAAAGAGGTGGGGAATTATATCATTGTCTTGTGAAGATAATTATTTAGGGCTATGGTTTTTCCTATTTTAGGGGTTCATGGAACATTTAGAGTAATCTAAATCTGAATCTCAATCTCTGACTATGGCATATATTAAAGTGTAATTGCATACACACACAGCTCTGCCAGCATTTTAGAAGCCTCACAGAGTCCCCTAATTTGTTCCTGAGTCCAGATAAATAATAGTATTAACCTTGATTGGGTATATACCAGATATTCAGCTAAGCACTTTATCTGATTTAATCCTCATAAAAGTTAAATAATACGGATAGCATTATGAGGCTTAGAGAGGTTAAATAATATGCCCCAGCTTGCACAGATAGAATGGAGGAGGCAATACTAAAAGCACAGCAGGTTATTTCTCCAGTTCCCAGCATTCCTTGGTTGACTATAGTTCTTTGTCCAGGGTTGAGGCCTCCTGAGCCCTCCCCCTTCCTTGTTAGCAAGTTTATTGGTGTCGCTCTAGGTCAGGTCTTGTTTAGGCAGCAATGCCGATGAGACTTCATGGCTGTAGCTCCCTGACCTTTCTAGGAGACACAACTGCACAGTAACCTTCCTGTGTCTCTAGCTCTTATAATCTTTCTGCCCTCTGTTCAGTGAACAAGATCCCCGAGGCCTAAGGACAAGCAGCCCAGTTGGTTATCCAGTATCAAGTAGACAGCTCTGAAAACATATATGTACAAGGAACATTCTAGGGGCTCAACAGGTGTACTTACGTATTTATGAATATATGTGTATATTCCTACATATATAGGGGTGTGTATATACGTGTGTGTGTGTGTGTGTGTGTGTGTGTGTGTGTGTGTGTGTGTAAGAATAATTAAAGAGCCAGGTAGTGGTGGCGCACGCCTTTAATCCCAGCACTTGGGATGCAGAGGAAGGCAGATCTCTGTAAGTTTGAGACCAGCCTGGTCTGTAGAGCTAGTTCTAGGACAGTTAAGGCTCTAAAAACAAAACAAACAAACAAAAAGAAGAACATTAAAGAAAAAAAGGCAATAGAGTTGAGAGAGACAGCAATGTGAGGGTATATGCAAAGAATTCTAAAAAGGAAAAGGATGGGAAATCATGCAATTATAATATAATTAAACAAATTATTATAAAATTAAGACAAGTGGGCTCCAAAGTTCTTTTCTTTATCATACCGAAGATTGAAATGAAGATTCAATCGTGCCCTGTCACTGAGCTATGTCTCCAGGCACCAAGCTTTCCTTCTTGCCTATTGCCCTAGTCCTCTGTATAACTGATTGATATGGATGATACACCAATAAAACTACAACCAGAGCCAGGATAGTCGGGACTTGGTTCTCATTCCACTTGTCTCACTAAGATCAAAACAAGTTAAATTAGAGTCTGAAATCAAAGGGAACAAGAAGAAAATGTATGGCAGGGAAAATCATCCCTTGCCAGTGATTCAGGAACGGGATGACTGCTATACGCAAAAACTATCAGGGTTTTACGTGCGTTCTCTTACTTGATCCCTAGCAGCATTGGCTGATCTGAGTTTATAGATAGTGCATAGGCTCAGAGTGACAAGTGACACACTTAGAACGATGTGGATGATGTCTACGTAGTGAGACTGGAAACTGGAACTGGGTCTTGTTCACGTCAAACTCATATGCTCAATTTTCTGCATTGACTCATTTTCTGTGTGAAATAAATATTTATTTTTAGACCTAGGTACCCATGCACAAACAGTATTTTTAAATAAAACAGAGCATGCTGTCATGCTTAAGGGTATAGGACTGCAATCACAGCTATCCAAGAGGCTGAGGTAAGAGCTTGCATGGTCAAAGGCCTCCCTGCTCTATAGAAATAAGTTAGAAGCCAGCCTTGGTAACTTAGGGAGGCCCATCTCAGAGTAGAAAATAGAAAGAGGCCTGGCTCAATATGGAAAGGGAGAGAGCAGGAGACTGATGGCTTGACATATAGTTATATACTCTTACCTTTCCTCATCATTATATTGGAAACACCTTGTCATATCAGTGCATTCATTAGCCACAAGGATTTAGCACTCTGTTGCTATTTAATATTATTTTTGCTTATAACTTTGTAAAACCAGTTGCTCCTTCTACCTTACCAAAGGTCCGAGGGATGGAAGTCATGTCCTCCAGGATTTTAAGCCAAGTGCTTTTGTCTGCTGAGCCACCTCACTGGCCCACTATGGACTCCTTACTCATGGATGGCTGTCGTGTTCCAGTGAAGGCTTGTGGGACTCCTTTAAGTTAAAAAAGTTCATGCTGGTTACAATTTTTCACCAATCATTCAGTTCTCTGTAAAACTCTTACTTTCTTTTTTTGCTAAATGGAGAGAAAGCAGTGATTCTTTTACCATAAGATGAGAATGGTGTGAAGAATAAATTAAATATATTTGAGTTAAGTACAGCATGGAAAGCAATGTGCTACTGTCATTTCCCCTTTCAAAGGAAATTTGACTCAGGAGCAGAATAGCACAGTCACTTTGTGCTATTACATTATGATTTCCTCTACAGGTCTATCCTACAAACTGGGAGTTCTATGCTTTTATATGGGGCTGGATGTGGAGGCTGATGACTATAAACCCTGAGGCTGAGACAGGAGGATTACAAGCTCAAAGTTAGCCTAAAGCTGCATAGCAAAAACCTCTAGTGTAAAGCACAGGTAAGCAATGCCTCCCTGCAATCTCCACCACAGACTGTGACTGGAGAAGGGCACAGAAACAGAATGAAAGAGAGGAGAGATCCCTTTGCCGTGCAAATAGCTCTGAAACCACTAATGAGCCTGTTTGCTCAAACTTACATGTTTTTTCTGACTTCGCTTTATTTCTTTTAGTAGGGACAATATCTAAGGCACCACATGTCTGTGACTATATACAGTCTATGACTGAATTGCCACCCCAGCCTATTTAGACTTAGATCTTAGTAGTAATAAACATTGTAAGGGCCGGGCGGTGGTGGCGCACGCCTTTAATCCCAGCACTCGGGAGGCAGAGGCAGGCGGATCTCTGTGAGTTCGAGACCAGCCTGGTCTACAAGAGCTAGTTCCAGGACAGGCTCCAAAGCCACAGAGAAACCCTGTCTCGAAACCCCCCCCCCCCCCCCCCCAAAAAAAAACATTGTAAGGCCAAAACTACATTAGCACTAGCTAATATACATTTATTTCTTCTTTAAACACTTGTGATGTACATATGCAGATTATTCATGAGAGTAGAGGTATGATTGGAGATTTCTCTTTAATAAACTTAGTCTTAAAGGTTATGATCTTACTTGACTGCATTAGCTGGCAATCAGCCCCATTGACCCTCTGAACTGTGTTGCTGGTGTGCTTGACTGAAGAACAAAGACACAGATGCAATGGAGTGTCTCTCTTCTCCTCATCGCTCCTGGTCACTCAAGTTTTTCTGGTTCTTTCGCATTCTCAGTGGCATCTCCATCTGCAAAGATAGAAGTGTCTTGTTTGTTTCCTGGGATTAGGCAGTGAGTCCTGGCCCTGCAGGATCATCAACATGATGAAATCATTGAGTACAGGTTTCAGTTCTTTCCCTGAGATTGAACTCTGCATTCAGCCACGGGACAGAGCCATGTTTTAGGAAGAAAGTGAATTTTAATGTCTGCATCTTCCTTTAAGACAAATGAATTTGAATATTGGTGTCCTGAAGCTGGTGGCCCTTCCTAATTATGTAGAAAGCCTCCTTAATTGCTAATTGGGCACAAAAGCCTGCCATTTCTATATGTACATATATGTCACCAATACATTTACACCAATAAAATACCATAGACACCAATACAATACCATGTCCATATATACATATATGGTACCTTTTCAGAAAAGGCTATAATAGTTTTTTTCATAGATTATCACAAGTTTCCTAAGTAATTCCTCTCTGAATTCATTCTTTCTCTCTCTCCTCCTTTCTTCCTTCTTGTTTCCTCCCTTTCTCATTTTCATTCTCTTCCTTTGCTTTCCTTTCTCTATCATTTTTTTCCCCTACATACTGTTCACCTTCTTGTTCTGAACATAGATCGGATAGGATAAGTTCATGTTGGACACCACCCTCTTTAAAAAAAGAGTAGCCCTACATTTAAAGACAAGTTAAAGACTTAGTTTGTTAAGTCTTTTGTAAATGACTCCTCCTCCAGGCCTTTTGCTGTTTTCTCTCTTTCCTTGAATTCCACCTGCAGCAAGCTTTCTCTTGTCCCCTGGATAATGTACTGCACCTCAATTCCTGGAGGCTTTTCTTCAGAGTTGCTTGTCTACAGAATGCTCTTCTCCTTTTGTTTGCATACTCAGACTTAAATCTGCAGCTCTGGGAAGCCTTCTCTGACAGCCTTGGGCAATCAGTCACTTGGGGCTATCTCTTCTGCATTTGGTCTTGCTGAGCAGGGGTTCATTTGTGTGCCTACTTCTCTAAGTAGCCTTGGTAAATATTGGAAGACAGAACCTTTGTATAACTTGTCTTTCAGTCCTCCATACATAAGATATTATACACACTGATGGAAAGAAGGAAGGAGACATAAAGAATGCATAGAATACCCGGCTACCATTTGCCAACATGCCGAACATGGCAACGTTATAAATACGTACTGAATGGTTGTGGGTCCTGAATCACACTGCACATTTATTTCATACTACTAGATGAGATCATAAATTGCTCGAGAAAATGGTTTCACCTTTGGAACTATGTTTTTCTCGTAAACAGAAATCATGAAATGGAAGATTTGTTCCTATAGGGGATAAAAATAAAAGTATGAATTGAGCTGAAAATTATACGATTGGAGCTAGGTTTCAGCCAGTTTTCAACCAGCAGCAACAGGTTTCTGCTTGTAGGAACATTTGTGGAACAGGGAGTACAAATGTCTGTTATCAACAAGCGCCAATGGTGTGGAGCTAATACACCCGGGGCATTATGCTGGCTTTGACTTGAAGTTCTAGCAGCAGTTTACGTTTGGGTGCCTTGAAAAACTGCTCTGCTTCTGACGAGAACAAAGGGGCAGTCCCACAATTGTGTGCATGCTGTGTGACCAATGGTTTCTTTCCCTGTTCTTTGTAGCTTATCCTGAACTGTTGGAGGGGGTCTAGATCTCCACACTGACACATCCTGTCTGTACTTCCCTTCTGCATTGGACCACTGGTAGCAGAAGTCTCACGGGACAAAGGTCTTCTTCCCTTCCCCTCTTCACCTTTCCTTACAGTCTTGAGATCTGTCAAAGCCTCCAGGTCCCAGTGTATTCAATGCATTTAGCAGTCTTCATACGGCATGTTTACCCTTGCTCTTTTTGTTCTCAGCTCCAGCCAGCTATAGCATCTGTTTATCAGATCACTCCATTCCCAACTGGACTCCAACTTTATCCCCAATCTTGTGTTTTCTCTCATACCCCTACAAGAACGGCACTATGCAGTAACTTGGGGTTACTTGAAACCATCTTTCAATGGACGTTTCCCTGTGATTTCTCGCTCCCCCACAATATATAAATTCAATGATTTACTCCTTTATGTTTTACTCTGAGTGTTTTCACTGCTTTTCTCTACCCCACTCCTCAGTCTCACAACTTGCAGCCCCTTTCCAGAGAAACCGCTCCAACAGATGCCTGGCTGGCTTGCATTCACCTGGGCCTTTCTCCAAACAGCAGTCATGGGTCTTTGTGTACTTATTTAGACAGGGTCCTACAGTGTAACTCAGGCTGGCTTTGAGCTCATCAGCCTTCTGCCTCAGGCTCCCCACTGTTGGCATTACTATGTGTGCTCCTGTATTTTGATCC
The DNA here is from genome assembly GCF_000317375.1 of Microtus ochrogaster. NCBI lineage: Eukaryota > Metazoa > Chordata > Mammalia > Rodentia > Cricetidae > Microtus > Microtus ochrogaster. Next base: position 11,992,951 of record NW_004949100.1, on the reverse strand, counting down.
AGAATCATCCTTTTAAAATAAAAATCTGATTATGCTCCTTTGTTAGAACTAAAGGTAAATGCTGGAGGCTGTTTATATTTTGACTCCCCTAAACAAGTTTCTTTGACCCATGTGCACCTGGACTGGATGTGCTTGATCACATGTAGGTAGGATGGAAATGCGTGAGGATGTATACTTGCCCCTGATTCGATGTAGTCAGGAAGTATGTAGGCAGGAAATACATTAGGTTATATGCTTGTTCTTGATCAGACCTAATGGAAAATATAGTGTCCTTGTGGGTTTGCCTTTTTAAGCCTCTGCAAGGTGTGACTCGTGGCTATTTTCTGGGAACCCAGAGATGAACCTGGCCAGAGAGTCCGTCAACCTGGCCAGTATTTAATTAGAATAACTTCTTCAAATTTAGTTTTAAACAGTGGTAGTGATCTTATTCTTGACGAGTGGAATTAACACCTTCCTTATTAGGACTTATTACTTTTTATTTATAATTATATTTAAAAACAATACATGATTGTACATATCTATGTGTATGCATGTTTATGGATGTGTTTAAAACAGACTTCTGTATGGTGGCAACACCATGCCAGGCAGTCTTCTGAGCTTGTTACATGGATTAATTCAATTTTCACAAGTTTACACAGCAAGCATTATTGATAGTGGGACTATTGGAGTGGCTTTGAGGATGACAAAAATCCTTCTTGTTCTTTGGGTGGACTTTGCTCAGAAGTCAAGGTGCTAGACAGTCACATCAGACTTTCTCTGGGGCAGTGGTCTTTGCTGAAGTTTATAATCACAGATGATTAGTTTCAGAGGGAAGTTTGTTGTGAAATTATACATAGAACTTAAGAGGGAGGGAAGGAGGAAGGGAGGGGTAGTGGGAGTGAAGAGAGAGAGAGAGAGAGAGAGAGAGAGAGAGAGAGAGAGAGAGAGAGAGAGAGGCGCAGCATCATGAGCAGTAGTGACTTCCTATAATAGAAGAGGTCCAGGAAATAGGGTACCATTGAGTTTTTAGTCTTTTTAGAGGACATATGGAGAAAGTAGGATGATGTACGGAGACAGGGTTAATCTGTCAGCCCATTAGGCCCAACTAGGTCTAGGTGTGTCCTCTTAGTTTCTATCAGTGAGTTGGTCAAAGATAACCTTTTAGGACGGGGTACCCACTTAGGAGATAACAAAGACATAGGAAACAAAACTCTTACCTAGTATTTTTGTCCTCTAGCAAGGACATTCTCAGAACGGCTGCTGTAGGGCCTCTGTCCTAACTGACCAGCTGAGATCTGCTCTCACCATCACCACTCTCCTCGGATTTGGGAACTGGGCAGATAGAGGAGTAAATGAGCTCCCGCTGTTCCTGTGTGGAGTACGGCTGTGGTTGTCACCAGGCCACCTTGCCACTAGAAACAAGGACCTTGGTCTTTCAACCTGTTCATCTGCCTGCTTTCTGACTCATTTCCAGTTCCACCGACTTGATTACATCTTCTGGAATGTGCCATCCTGCCTGCCAAGGCAGGGTGTTTTCCCATCTTCTTCTGAAGCAAGCTCAGTTTTTCTATGTCATTTCCCAGCGTAGCACTGCCTGTGCCTTGGGAACGGTGTGGATCGCTCGCATCCTCAGACCATGCTTTCCTTCTGCTTGGAAACCGATGCCGCATCAGGGCCTGAGCCTCGGCTCTCATATTCCCTGCCTGCTGAAATTCCATACCTTTTGAATAAATGTCTGTCATTTAAACAATGCAGTTATTTTCTCCAAAGAGTTTATTGAGTGCTTACCGTGTACAAGAGCGTACTGGGAGTTCAAGGGAGTAAGACAGACATCCTTCTTTCTAACATTTGAAATTTTTCTTAAAGATAAAAGAAAGTAGAAGAGTTTACACATGCCTTGCTCTCAGCAATCAAGGTTCATGGCTGAGACTTGCATGCAAAAATTAGATTAAAAAGAAAAACTCTTGTAAACTTAATCTAAACCTTGTATAGCACAGAAGCCTTCAGAAAAAACAAGTGAAGACTCAAAGAAATAAACTTTGCTGATTTTGCTTGTTTATTTTTTTTAGTTTAGTTTCTTCCCCCCTTTTTGAGGCAGGGTCTCACCATGTAGCACAGGCTAGTTTCCTAGCGCAGGCTCGTTTCCAGTTAATGATCTTCCGGTTTCAGCTTCTTGAGTGCTGGATTATGACGACTACTTCTGCAGGGTTTGCCATCGGTTTGAAGTGAACAGTTGTGAGAAAGTATTATGGGATAAGAAGGTGATGATATAAGAGTGACCAACAAGGTGGGAGTGTGGGGGGTCTAGCCAGGGTGCCCTTGTTTGATCTTCGGCCTCTTTTTTTTCAGAGGCAGATGCTCTTTCCTTCGAGTTAGGCGAGATCCCAGCAGACATTCTCAGAGTTGCTTCAGGAAAGATGGGCTGAACAAGGGGACAGGGACCTTTTAGCAATTTTCTCAACTAAAATGATATGTTTGGTTAACATCCTCAAATCTGTGAGAAGGACGAAAGGAAAAGGAGGGAGGGAGGCGAAGGTGGAAGGGGCGGGGAGTAATGCAAGAAATACTTAAAATGAGGGGTTTTGTTTTCAGTTTATAAACATGTGCTCATATTTGTTTACCAAATTAGTTCGAATTAAGTGAGCTTTTGCTTTTCTTTCCCTTAAATCCAGAACTATCCCTCTGGCTCTCTTCAGACAAACTCATTCGGAGGCGCACACGCTTTCTCAAACTTCCCACGACGAAAAACAAACTCCTTTCTTCAGCAGTTAACCAAGTGTGCACAAGGCCCCCATTTTCATTAGCAGTGTGAACTCCATTCTGTTGGTCCTTGGCTGCTCCTTGTCTCAATATGTTGCTTTGCTTGACCTGGGACTCAACTATGTAGACCCTGATGGCTTTGAAACTCAGCTCTTTTCTTACCTTTCTGGCAAGGACTGGGACTAAAGGCATCTGCCTCCACACCTGACTCATCCGCCACTATTCATTAGAGCATGTTTGCCAGTTCTTTTGATAAACTATCCTTGGTCTATCATAGCATTTCTTAATCTTTATGACAAAGTAAGATATTATCACAGTTTTCAGGACCTTAAGGGAAGTGTAGTTGGCCGAATGCCTCACATTGGTCATTTAACATTTAAGATACTAAAATCTAAAATGACTTCTACCTGGGAGCAAAGCTCATTTTGACTTTGCTTACTGGAAGTCTGCCGGACTTCTGGAACTTTCTCAGGAGCCATTTCAGCTGCTGATCTCTTCTTGAAGCTATGTTCATCCTACCTTCGTTCAATCAGGAGCAAGCACACATCCTGATGTACTTTCTGTCTATGTACCTCCCACCTATGTGTGATGAAGCATACCCTGTCCAGTGTGGGCAACCAAGCAAGTATGCAGAAGTGAAAATATGTGGTTTGTTATCTTGCATGAACAACAGATCCCAACATTCCAGGAAGTTATCTGTCCTTGGGCAAGTGGGCTTACAGGTTGGAGGCATTTTTGTTTTATAGATCTCTGAAGCACAGTAATTTAAATTTAAAACATAACAGCTTCCTGAAATGGTCATCTAGGTATAACAATAGTTGATTATTCCTTGGATAATGTAAGGTGTTACAGACTATTTTCATTTTTAAAACTATACTCTTAGAGACATGAGAGGTTAAGTAATTTGTCGAGAATTCTCCAGGTAGGACACCAGAACCAAATAAAATAACATTGAAAATGTAGAGGGTTCCATGGGAATTTTAAAAATATTTGGCACAGTAATATTTTTTCTATAAAATTCTGTCTTCAGGATTTTAAAAATTAGGACAATGCTGTTTTATCAAATTGTTTGTAGAAAATAAGTCTGCCATGAAACTCTACTATATTTTCCACATGCGTGAATTAACAACAATGATGAGATGCACGTGTTTTGTGATGTAGACAGCTCACGTGGACCGAATTGCAAAATGTTTCATCAACGCATTCAAGTGTCTGGAAAGAAAGGCTAAGACATGGTAGGCTGCCCAGAATTAGGTGCTAAGAGCAGACAAAAGGTTGCTGGATGAACCTTTAACATGAAAACCCATCCACCTTGAGTCTGGGGCTGCCAGATCCTAAGAAACGGAAAGGGAAAGACAGAAGATCACCATAGCTGCAAGAGAGCTGAGAAGGAAATGAGAAAGATCACCAGAGAAAACAATGTACAGGGTATGGAAAAGAAAACAAGGAGACCGAACGACCACAGCAAACAAGAGGCGGAGAGGAAATGGTATCAGTTTTTAACGTTCACAAAAGAAAACATAGCTACTTTTAATCAGATCTTCCCCGTTTTCCCTTACAGCAATGTTCCATTTGGCTGGGACGCTTGCTAACTGATTACAGATGCCACCCCCCTCTGTAGATTTCCTTAAATTATCCTTGGTTTGAATATCTTATGGAAATTTTTAGTAAATGAAAACATTTTTTTCTCTCCTTGAGTAATATCAACTATGATTTTAATACCTAAAAGAGTCAACCAACTCAACAAACTATCATTTTATTTTATGTTTTTAAACATAAACTTGCACTGTCTCACCTTCCTAAGTATTGAGACTACTCATATAAGATACCATAATTGGCATGAAAAACCCCTCCTTTTAATTGCAAATAAGTAGCTTATATGATCCATAAGTATTTTATTATCGTCCCATTTATTCAGTTGCAAGTGTTGATTACATACTCTGTGTTGAGCCTTGTTTCAGAGGCTCTGCTTCTGCCTGGTTTTGGTCAAGTAGTTTTAAATGATATTCATATAAACAGTCAAGTAGAATCTACTCAAAAAAATGCAAACAAACTATTCTGTAGTTTTAGATGCACAGAAATGTTGAAAAGACTGCACAAAGAATTCCAGCACAGGCTTTGTGCAGTTTCCCCCTTTGCCAACCTCTTACACTCTGGTGGTACACTTGTTATAGCTGGGATTCAGCATTTGTTTCTACCATGGGAGCTTCCACGCCTTGGTTTCACTGGTTTGCCTGCTTTTCATTTTCCTTGTGTTCTGTAGAGCACTGTATTACACAGAACCAGCATTTCCCACTGTGGTTTCCTCTTGGCTTTCTTAGTGTCTCAAACTCTTCAAGGTTTCAGCGACTATATTTATTTATTTATTTAGTTAGTTAGTTATTTATTTATTTAGTTATTTAGTTAGTTAGTTAATTCTTGGTGGCATTCACATCATACATCTCAATCACATTCATCCCCCATCCTGTTGTATCTGACATCTGCCCTTGCAACTTCCTCACCCAAATAAAATAAAATAAAATAAAATTTAAGAGTAAAGAAGAAGGAGAGAGAGATCTCATTGTGGAAGTTATAGTGAGTTACACAGTGCACCCTTTAGTATATATATACTTTAATATATATATGTATGTATATACATATATATATATACATATATATATATATGTATATTAAAGTGTTCATTGCAGAGTCATTGGTGTTTTTTGAGACCTCTGTTTTTTTTTTGTTTTTTTTTTGTTTTTGTTTTTTTTTGCATTGTCAATACTGGGCCCTCACTGGGACTCCTTTTGGATTTCCTGTCATTGTCCTGTGTTGTGGAGATCCTGCACCTTTGGGTCTGCAGGACAGGCCCTTTCCTGTGCTCCAGCAGATTATAAATAGATGGGGTTGGTCTTGGGGTGGGACAACTCATAGCCCTGCTTCTGGGCCTAGATAGTTGCAGAGTTGATCAGCCAGCTAACTCTCCCCCATCTTCACCACCAGGGTGAGTTCTCCAGCACTGCTCTGGCTAGTTCACATGATATAACAAGGAGCAAGAGGCAGGACTGGTTCTCCTACTTTCACACCCTCAGGAACTGCTTGCCCATGCCTATACCACTAGGGCCAGCTCTGCTGTTCTGCTCAGGCAAGGTGCAAGGGTCACTCTCCTGAGTGCCATAGCTGGTGAGGGACAGGACCAAGTCTTCTGCTCTCAGACCTCAAGACCAGATCTTCCACCTGCCACAGTTGAAAGATCTGGTCTTGGGAATCTCTCCAGTACCCATGCTACCATGTGATAGATGAGAGGTGGAGCCAGCTCTCCTGTGCTCACATTCTGGGGCTGGCTTACCCATACCCTGGTCAATAAAGCCAGCTCTACTAAGCTGCCCAGCAGGGGTGTGGGGTCTTCTTTCCCAAGTGCACAATCAGTGAGGGGTGAGGGACAATGGAGAAAGACATCTCTCCCTTGTCCACATCACCCCTTGACAAATGGTGAGGCCAGTTCTTGCAAGTTCGTGTCCTCAGGGCTGGCTCACTCACAACTCCCCACAGACCACAGGGTCATCTCTGTGTCTGACAGTTTTTAGGAGTACCAGATATGTAATTTTTGAATACGATCCTTTTAATCTAGAAATGTGGATCTCTCTGACATTTTGTGAAAAATATCAGAGCAACTAAGTGGACTTCTCCAGATAATACAGCATGAGGTGCTATGGACTGAACATTGGTATTTTCCCCACTTAGAACTCACATGTTGAAATCCTGAGGTTCATCATGATGGTTTTTTTTTTT
>NW_004949100.1:11984589-11985676 GCF_000317375.1 Microtus ochrogaster | reverse complement strand
ACCAACGTGAACCACGCGGCAAGAGCCCAGGCCCCTATGCCCATCCCCCAACTCCTTACCCTATATAAGCTGCACCCCCATCTCTAATAAACGGAGGCTTTGACAGGAACCCCAGCTTAGCCTCCTTCTTGTCTCCTAGCCCATTATCTTCCAGATAGTGCCTCTCCGGAACCCTGGAATAACTGAACTGCCAGGCGGGTTACTAACCCTAGACTAAGTAACCTGCCAAGGCAATCAACATGAACTGATGGCAGTACACCAGTAGCCTGGAGTTATATGCTGCTGAATGGGTTTACTATAGACAGTTGAACCAGGAGTAAGAGGATTAGCTAATCTTGGAGGTAGGAGGTCTCTGTTAGGGAGCAATTTCAGGTTTCAGTTATTCAAGAAAAGAGAGCTGTGGTTGATAGTTTCTGCATATATATTTATTTTAGTTAAATGTCTATCATCTGGGGCATCTGTCCCTGAACCTGAGGAAGGCTTTGCCTTTTCTATGGTTCTGAAGCATTGGAGACTTCGATGTGTGTATCCTCATCTCAGCAATATGCATTCACTAGGTGCTTATCCACTCTGCATAGTTAGGTTTGCAGCCTCCTCTGCTGTAAAGTTACTATCTTCTTAAATACTGTGTTGACTAATTTATATGCTTAACAGCTTAGTTACTTTAATATTGCCACGACACTTTGTCATGACACTTTACCATGACCAAAGCCTTTTATAGAAGAAAGTGCTTTTAGGGTTTACAATTGCTGAGAATGAACACATGCCATCATAGCAAGGAACATGACAGCAGGCAGGCAGGCAGGCAGGCAAGTCACTGGAGCAATGGGGAAGTGACCTATTGCTATGGAAGGACTGACCATGCTGTATTCGGAGGAAAGCAGAAGACTAAGACAGCAGTTGAGTAATCTAAGAGGGGCTTTGATGGGCCATGTGAGTAGGGGTTTAAAAGACAATAGTACTGAGATCAGTGTGGACTATGGGAATCCAGTTTAAGGGGTTTCAACGGGGAAAATATTTACAACTAGGCCAGAGAGGATTCTTGTGATATGTGGCAAAGTATGGCTGCTTCTTGTCCTTGCTATAA
>NW_004949100.1:11979906-11984012 GCF_000317375.1 Microtus ochrogaster | reverse complement strand
TGGTTATGGAAGATATGTCCCTTCTCTTTTAATTTGCAGTTGATTATTTATAAGACCTCATGCATGCTTTATACTTTAAGCTAGATACCTTATAGTTTTGACAATTAGAAACTCTTCTAAATTGGTTTGTCTATTTCACTTTCTATTTTTTAATTTTAATTTTTAAAACGGTTTTAACTGTAGAGTCAAGGCTGGTCTGGAACTCATGATGGAATTACAGGCATAGGATATTACATCTCCTTCTGTTTCTATGTTCTCTAAAATGATTCTATCTTTTTTCTTAAAAGAGCATTTCATTATGTTACTACTGAATGCTCTACACCCACCTATCCATGCTTGTTATAGCACTAGAATCAACCAGCTTTTCAGTGAGCATTGGCCCCTTCTGCTCAAGAACAGAATCATAAAGCCAAAGAAACAGACATCAGAGTAATGTTGGAATGACTCTGGTTTCTGCTTTTGGTGATTTCCCTCTGAAGGACAAAACTGGCTTTGAAATCTGAAGTGAAACAAAGAAAGATTTTTTTTTCTTCCTCTATTTCTAAATGCTCTTAAGATAATTTAAGGACAAGTCCTTCCTGAACAGTAAGCAGAGAATTAATGGATGTTTGGTTTGACATTCAAAGAGAATATTGCTTATTATTTGAACAATTTAGAAAGATCAGTGAAGAAACTTTTGTTAATGTATTAGTCTTACCAAAAGAAAATCCTTGTAAATTCAAACCATATTTGAATCTTAAAAATTACTGCAATCTTTACCATCATTCACTTTTCTAATTTCTGAATGGAATAAAGAATAAAGTAAATATGGAAAAAATCTCTGTCATGTGGTTTCCATTTGTAAATTCTTTATTAGATCAGTTAGTATTTTAAATATTGAAATAATAAGTGGATTTCTCATTTATTGAGGACTATTCACACAGCTAATTACTTTACATATTTATTCTCACATTTTTTTAAGGCATTAGAAGAAATAGGGCTGGATATGCAACATATTTATAATTCAATAAACCAAACCCATGTGCAGAGATGACAACAAAAGCAAAAGCAAAGCCTTCCCTTCTACCCCCCCCCACACTAGCTAAAAGCAAAATGTACATACAAGATTTAATCCTGTTCTATTTTAGAATGATGTCAATTTAAGGAAAACTATAAGGTAGAGGAGTGTTTAGAACAAAATACAATTCTAGCATAAAGTTTAGGAGTGTTTTCATCTGAAGAAAGGCTGGAGTTCTCAAGTTAGAAAGCTTTCCCACATCACCCCGTTGCCTAGTGACAGAATGAGACAGAATCTTAGAGCTCTCAGGTCCCAATTTAATGTGCTTCCTCTACTCTAATTCTGTGAGCCAGTTCCTAAGGTCAATAGCATACTGATATGCAAGTGGAAATACTACAAGAAAGAAAAAATACTGACAAGGGAAACTTAAAGCCTGAAGCTCTGTATGCAGATTGATGGGACCTTCTCCTGGTTGTGCCAACATGACAATGGTTTCTAACAATGGTGGACAACTCTGTGACTCAGTGTGAGAGGAATGATGTCCTTCCTACTTCCTCTGTCTCTTATCTCATCCCCTTCCTCTCCCCCTTCCCCTTCCTTTTCTTCCTTTTCTTGTTTTTGTTCTTACTGGGAAATAAGACTGTAGTTGGGAAGAACAGACTAAATTTTCAAGATGGTAAATAATTTCCATTCATTATTCCTGTTCTTCCTGGTGTGTGTGTGTGTGTGTGTGTGTGTGTGTGTGTGTGTGTGTGTGTAAAGCAGTGCATTCATGGTCATGCACTTCTGGGATTATTAAAACCATGACCCTTTATTGTAGAGGAATTTTAAATATGGCAGAAAGTAAATATTGAGATATTGTGTGATAGGGGATGAATACAGAAATGTTATTTAAAATATGATGATCCTTTAAAATGTTAGCCCTTATTATAGTTATCTTAGGAGCATAATTTCAAAAAAACAAAACACTTTTGCACCTCATTTGATGTCAAACAGGATAGAAGTCTAATTTCTATAATTAAAGATTCATTCCTTCATCCACTCAACAAATGTGGTAGCATGCGCACCTGGCAGACATTGACCGCCGATGGTGCTTCTCCTTCCTCTGCTCAATGGCCACTTTCAGTCTCAGCAATAAAGGACAGTAATACTTCTATATGAAGCAATCCATTCTGGTTGAACTGACCACTAATAGATGATAATGCATGAGGGCAACACAAGTTTTGATCAAGTTCACTCGCACACAGATCAGGATTTGACTCACTGGGGCATGTAGCTCAGTAGAAGCACTTGACCTAAGCCCATGAGGTCTGAGGTTCAACCCTCAGTAGCAGGGAGGGGGCAGGGCATCAGGGCTTGACACCCTGAGCACCAATTAGCCACAGGATTTCCTTCTGCCGGTAGCTGATCAACTCGTGAAGCGAATTCCCACGGAGGCCTCAGGTGGTAAAGCAGGTCATTCTACCCACGAGACCATGTAAGCTGTGACCTCAAGTTCCCTGGTTACGAGAGGAAAGGGCTGCCTTCCTACAACCGTGAGTGCTGAGGTACAAACTGTGCCACCGATTGGCCGCATAACTTGGACCCTGAAAGGATTGCTTCCCTAGCCACGGCACTTGCCGCATCAGCTAGGGTTAGCTCTAAGTTGCCATTTATCATATGCCTTCTAGATTTTAACCCCTGATAGTATAGGAAGAGGTTGAGATCTTCCAATGTCTTAGTTAAAATCCCTGAAGAATCCATTCTGGAGACTTGTACCCAGCACTTAGGAGTCCCTGTGTACTGTCCAAGGGCTGCACAGGTCACCAGACAATGGCATACTTGTTCTTTCCCTCATTCTTGAGAATCTCCTCGCAATAAATCCTTTCTGGGCAGCCAAGGTCATGTGTTTCTTGGATGTTTGCTAAGTTTATATCTCTACCAATAGCATCAAGTTTTTTGTTGTTGTTGTTGTTGTTGTTTGCTTGTTTGTTGAGATTTTTACCAGAAAATTTAAACATTGGGACATGTCAGTTTATCATACATTCGAGTAGGTTCTGAGCCTGCTTCCACTGATGAGAGCAGAGGAGCCCAGACAGCACTCTGCAGCTACAGTTTGGACAGGCGATCAGTTCACCTTCTTACTGGACTCAGCAAGTATTGCCCAATTCCACTGGTAAGTGACTTGGAGAAAGCAATGGGATTACTAATCTCTTTGAGTCATTCTAATAGTGGAATAATTATTAAGGAATGACTATGTCCGCATCATAGCTGTGCACGGGGAATGCAAAGCTACTTCTCAAGTAAGTAATGCCAGTTAAGGACACAGAAAGATTAATTGTCTTCCCCCATATCTGTGTGTTGAAACCGTAATCTTCAATGTGATCTGATTAGGAGATGGAGCCTTTAGGAGGTAATTAGGTCATGAGGGTTAAGCCCTCACAAATGAGATTAGTGTCTTTAGAAAAGGAACTCCAGAGAAGACGCTAGCTGTCTGTCCCCTGTATGAGGATAAATGAAAAGATTTCATTCTGCAACTGCCCTGACCAGAACCCAACTATACTGTTATCTTGGTCTTGGATATTCGTCTCCTGGGGCTGTAAGAAATAGATTTTTTTTTTATTGTTTGGGAACTTCCTAGCCTGTGGGATGGATTATTGCAGCCCTAACTGACCAGAGACCAATAGCCGGTCAGTGTTATAAGGCACAGAGTGTGGAAGCTCAGAGAGATCCCAAACACCATTTGAGAAAAGTCTGAGAGGACGCCAGAGAAACGGCATTTGAGATGTGCTTAAAGTGGCTGTGTCCAAGGAATATCAGTGGACACCTCATTCAGGACCCTGTCAGCTGCATTTGGTTAAGATACATCTGTTTGTGTTTGACTCATGACACTTTCCTTGAAACCTGGACGCTATATATGGTTCCCTTGACATTTGCAAAGGAAACATCTTGAGGCTTTCCAGAATCCCTAAGTTCACAAGTGCTCCGCTGCACAGGCTAAATATCAGGCTGGCGCACTCACTGGCTAAGAAACACACGAGCCACACTCGTGTGTTCACTCTTACAGGTAGAAAGCAAAACAGGTCATTTTACAGAGCCATTTTCTTTTTTTATTTTTTTTAAAGTTGTT
>NW_004949100.1:11977767-11979634 GCF_000317375.1 Microtus ochrogaster | reverse complement strand
AGGCCAGAGCATCCCAGGCCAGAGCATCGTGCTCTTCCAGGAATATGACTAAGGCCTTGCGGAAGATCTTGCTGAACACTTGGTTGCTTGGAAGACATGGAAAAGAGACTGGTGTCTGTATTCACACTGTATGACCTAATGAGTGATCATGGGCCACTTAGATTTCCTGCAGCTGGGAAGAATTCATCAGTGTGTATCATTTACTATTGTTGGTAGAGTGCAAAGGACATCACTAATACGTGATCATTTCCTTTTTCCTCTGCCCTCAGGAATTAGGCACAAAGCTTCCCCCATTTCTAAGACAAGGGCATTGAGTTCTGTGAAATTTAAGCAATGCACTCAAGGCTCCCTAGGCTAACAGGTCACAGAAGGGGTTAATGTAGAAGTGACTGGCATCAGAACTTTCTGGTGGAAACTTTTTAACGCCTCCCCCTCTTGCTCCTTCTCCTCCTTCTTCTTCCGTTAAAGACACAGGGTGAACGGTGAGTTTGTGTAGAAGAGAAGCCGACTGATGCCCCTAAGGACCATTGATTGTCTAGGCCATGCTCCTCCAGCAGGTCCTTTGCCACTCTCACAGGATGGTGTGGTCTATGACAGGAATCGCACATGTCAGGTCCTGATATATTGCTCAAAATTGATTACATCAGGAAACAAGATTTGCATAGTCTAAAGAGAAGCGAAGGAACTGGAGGTGAGATGTGGCGGTCTAACCAGCCACTGAATCACGCCTCAGAACGCAGCCTGCCTGTTTCCTTCCTCACGTTGCAAACATCTGAGCATGACTCATCTCTTCTGAAGCCTGATTCCCTTGTATTACTTTCTTATCTTGCTATTTTCTCTAACACTGGCATCTTTTCATTTTTCTAGCAAGATCTTATTGATTATAAAGAAATATCAAAGTAAGGTAGAAGATTCAGATTTACAAAAAGAGATATTATATAATCCAAGTCCTTCAGTAAAGGGATATCTTATAATCTGATAGTTGATGCCAAAGAGAACACTATCTACATAATTCAATTCAACATTTTTAAGAGTTTAAATTGGCTGGAACTTTGCTGAGTGCTGGAGACATCAAAATAAATAAGGTACAGGTTTTTCCTGAGGACTAATAGTCTAATGAGTAAGACTAGGACGTTAAGAGAAAATGCTAACACTACGTGATGTTACGATAATGATGCAAACAGCTTTCCATTGCTACACCTCATCCAGTCAAGGGAAGTATCTGAAGAAAAAGTTGACATCTGAGTGCACACATTAATGTTGAATTAAAACTGTCTGGAAAAAAAAGACAGAAAGGTAAGAACGGAAATGGAATTTCAAATCCAGAGGACCCAGAGTGTGAACAAAGGTTCAAAACCATGGACTAACCCAGTGTGTGAGAACGGTAGGCGGGGCCACATTGCGAGACGTTAAGGGTGAGAGATGGTGACAAGCTGGGCAGCCAGTCAGACTGTGAGACAGAGGACTGATGCATCTGAAAATGGATGGTAGTTTAGTGACCTGACAACATCCTTCTCGTGCTATATCTGTGGTTCTGAACCACTGCCACACACTCTGAAAACTCACCTTCCCAGGATAGGGCGTGCCTAGGTTTGGCTGCTTAGAAATGGAGCGGGGGTATTTCCATCAGCTTCTACAGTGAGAATCTCAGATTTACTCCTATCTCCTCACCCCTTCCCTCCCCAAGGTATTCTCCTTTGGAAGTTTGCCTTGTGTTTCTAGCCCCTCTGCACACACGCATTCCACATGCATGTGTGTGGCACACCTGCTAAACAGTTTCCAATATACCCAAGAGAGGCCCCAGCATACAACAAAAGTATATGCTCAACTATGTTCATAGCAGCATTGTTCGTAATAGCCAGAACCT
>NW_004949100.1:11943349-11977667 GCF_000317375.1 Microtus ochrogaster | reverse complement strand
ACACATTAATGTTGAATTAAAACTGTCTGGAAAAAAAAGACAGAAAGGTAAGAACGGAAATGGAATTTCAAATCCAGAGGACCCAGAGTGTGAATAAAGGTTCAAAACCACGGACTAACCCAGTGTGTGAGAACTAGTCAAGGTAGGCCTTGACTAGAGTTGCTCCCACTTCCCCTGGTCGCATCGAGTTTATCAAATGCCACCATGAAGATACCACAGACTGCCTAGCTCTTGTTTAAAATTAGTGCCCTCAGCATCCCTGGTAGGAGCTGTCCACTGGGCAGAAAACTGGATGGACATCTCTTCCGACAGGCAGATAAGAACGTCTGTGAATTGCCAGTGGGTTCTGTGTGCAAGGATTTGTTCACTTTTAGAGCAACAAAAATATTGTGGTATTGGGGCAATATAATAAGGCTTTGGAGTTGATGTGTGTGTTCCTTTGAAAAGAATGTGATTGACCAAACTATAATAATGTAGCCTTTCAGGATATCTAGGCTTGAAAGTCAATATAAAATTGTACCCAAAACTCAAACACTGTCATTCAGTTGAGGATGCTGTTAGTCAGAAGTTTTTATCAATAAAAAATGTAAAACCACTAGAGATCTTTCTTCAGAGAATTAAAAGTAGATTCAATAATCTACCTTTAAATAAAAAGGGGATATAGCTATGATAGTTATAAGGGTAGATTCTTGAATCTACTCTGAAAAGAAACGAGGGGCATATAGACATAGGATAAAAAGGTAGATTATTAGATCTACTTTAAACCAAAAAAGCAACTACTAGTTTTAAATATATTACATTGGCTTGGATTTTTTTGTGTATTAATACAAATTTGAGACTCTTTTTATTAGAACATACTGTACATACATTTCTAATCTTATTCAAGGTATGGTACATATGCAAGTCTATTAACAACGAGATACAAATTTCCAGTTATTGAAAGTTATTATTACTATTTAGATGATAAAGAAATGCAGGCTAGCAAGTAGTCACCTATCACAATTGAAATTATAGCCATATTAGGTATATTTTCAAGGTCAGAGATATATTTCAAGGTCATAGATAGGTCCTCTTAGATATTTACAGAATATGACATTTAAGATGCTTTAATGGCATAGGTTCTTTTCTTTTTTATGACAGTGGGACATGTCTGCTGCTGGCAGCACCAATGTCCTTCAGAGAAGATGATAGGCATCAAAGAAACTCCACGTGGAGTTTACTTTCTTTGTGGCAAAGGTTAGATAACCTGGGTAAGAAAGTGTTCTTGCCTTGACTGACAACACTATGCTGTACAAATTGGACAAGCAAAACACGCACACACACACACACACACACACACACACACACACACACACACACACAGGAACTGCCAAACTTTGCCAAGACAATATAAACATCCCTTCAAAATATCCTGTTTCACAAAAAGTCTGTCAGATATACTAGCCCTATAGGCCAAAGATTAATGTCACAACATTGCAGAGGAACCTTGGGTGACTGTCCAGGCAGCCAGATATTTCTATCATTTCTCACAGTTTTTAAAGGTTGCTTGCTTGCACTTTCTGCTTACTCAGGTAATATTATTTTCTTCTCGGATCTCTAACAGAATTAAAGACTTTATAGCTATAGTTTAATTTGTTAGGAAATTAAAAAAATTCACTAAAAACTGTAAAGTGTATAAGGTTGAGGGACATAAAAATGTTTTGGTAATGCAAGCTAAAATAAAAAATAAATTAGATTCAATTTTTGCACTTACCAAGATAGAATAGATATTGAATATTTTCTCCAAATTTGTCAATTGTTAATGGACTAGACATTGTTAATTTATTGCCTATATATATCATATACAGTTATTGTACTTATTGTATATAGCTTTTCTTGTATTGGTTGTAACCATCTTTTTAAATTTTTAGACGAAAAGGGGCAAATGTGGTGATACCTTGTTTGTATCAGTAAAGCTTGCCTGAAGATCAGAGGGCAGAGCTAGCCACTAGCTAATCATAGAGGTCTGGAGGCCTATACAGACAGACAGGAAGTGATATGGCTGGCGGAGAGAGGAAGTGATAAGGTTGGAAGAAACAGGAACTCACTCTCTTTTCAGCTGGGAAGTGGAATAGGTAAGGTGGCTGTGGTTTGGCTCCCTTGTCCCTCTGATCTTTCAGCATTTTGCTCAATATCTCGCTCTGGGTTTTTATTTTTAAGACCTGTTAGAACTTGTACTATAAGAAATAACCCATTTGCCATAGACTTTCTTAATCTAGAAGAGTTTGAAAACAAACAACACAGACCCCATTGATGTCAGTCATTTGCTGATTGACACAAACTCACAGTGCAGCCTTGTTAAGGTTTCCTTACACAGGCTGTATTTTGTAAAAAGTCTTCTAGCTCTGACTATTGGTCGATGTTTGCTCCAACTGAGGTTCATAACTTTCCCTGCTGAGAATGCAATCTGTTCTCAGCATAGAGCACATTCGACTCTTTCTAAGCTGACAGAATGTGCAGCCTTGTGATCAGGTGTTTTGGAAAACTGGCAGCTTTTGTTTATATGTCTGATCTTTCTCCAGCTCTGTCTCATGCCCCACACCCCTCGAGTCTAGGACCCCTCCAATGTAATTGCTGTGGGACAAGTGCAAGACAAAGGTGTCCACACCTATTGCAGCCCTTGTACCTCTAAATCAGGGTGTTAAGAGCCAGAGGAGGTGCCCTGCTTTACAAAAAACGAAAAAACAAAGCTGACTTGCAGAAATACCTGAATTTAATTTGCTGTGCAAATGGAAACCTTTTCTTCTCTAGATTGGATACAGAGGATTTTTTTCAATGTTTATAATTTAATAATTGCTTAGAACCTTTCATCTGAAAGCAATTTATGTATGTTGGGCCCAATTACCCTGACATGCTTCCAGCTCACCACCACTTTGCACTTCCCTCGAGTGCATTAGTCTCCTTGGATAGGGTCCTTGGGCCCAAACTCAATCATAGCCATGCTTTACGGATTAGAATACTGGAATATTAAAATAATTTTCTTATTAAGGAAATAGAAATTTCTTGTAAATGACAGTGTTCACGTATATTCTTGCAAAAACCGAAAATTTTAGATTGTGCCCTGTATTCAGGCTGAAGAGCCACTGGGTGATGGAGCCACACTGACTTTCTATTTTATTTTCAAAGAAGATGGTGTGGGCTACCGAGATGTGATACGCTTGTCTTAACCTAGTCACCTCCAGCAGCCTAGATCCACCTGCTCTGGCCATCTGTATGAATTCATTAAAGACATATTGACTGAGTGCTTTCTGCATGTCAGGACAGCTCTGAAAGGAAGCCAGTAAAAGAGCAAGATACACTCTCCTGGGGAGGAGGAGATAATGGATTTTACTGTCAGAGAATATGGAAAGCTCATATGACTTTGGGCTCTGTTTTGGGATATGGCAATGCATTTCTAAACTCCAGTTCACAGGAGGCAGAGACAGGCAGATTTCTGTGAGAGTTAGAGACTAGCATGAACATAACTTCTATGAATATTAATGACTATATTTTTGTGTGGCCCCAAAGTGCTATTTAAACTGCAAAATGAAATTGATTTGTAACATTTCATTACTGAAACATTAAAACCATTTTGACTCGTGTAGGCAACTTCTGTCACATAGGAACATTTATTTATTTATTTATTTATTTATTTATTTATTTATTTACTTGAGACAGGGTCTCATCATGTAGCTTTGGCTGGCCTGGAACTCACCAGCCTGGACTAGACCAGGCTGCCCTCAGACTCGACTCAGAGCTGCCTCTCTTGACCTTCCAAATGCTGGTATTAAAGATATAGACTATAGGCTAAATATTGCATACATAAAGATATATGTATGGTGTATGCACGCCTAGCTACAGGAGCAATTTTTATTGAATGAATTTGAGGAACAAATATTGAATTAATGAATAACTGCATCTCTCATTTCATGAGAGATCACATTTCTTATTATAAAGGCATGTAAATAAATTTTTTGGTAATAGGAAACTCCAAGGCGACACACACACACATACACACACACACACCCTGTTTATAAAAAGAAAATTCACACTGATATATATGTCACTCTGGGCTATGATGCTCCTTTGACACATGCACTGAGATCCCTTTGACTGCATGGACTTGTGCCCATAAATCGAGACGAGAATATATGCAGCAATTGTGTGAATCTCAATAGAGCTATTGTTCAGATAGAAAAGTATCTCATTGAGGCCTTGCCTGGGATTGACCTCTTATTTGTTCTTTGATGACTGAACTTAAAGGAATATTCATTTGTTTCCCCCTTCAGATTTTGGAATTGTCTCAAGTTATATCATTCCCAAGGAAGGAGATATCAGCTAAAGTCTGTAGTTGTTGATATTCTAAAGGTCAATAATTTTGATCCTTACCCTGTTCTTGAAGTTCTTCAGATCTAGAAAAAAAAAGAAATATAATCAAATTGTCTCTTCTTTTATTTTAATAAAAAAAACTTTTAATGTCCGACTAGTGGATCTCTCACATCTTCTTGTCTACCCAACATATTGTAGAGTTGCGCCTCATAGACACACTGAAAAGCCATCTGTGATATGAGTTAGAATACATTCCCAAACTTATATCTGCTTTCAAGAAATTATTTTGACCTGAAACTCCCTGGAGTATATCGGATACCTAAGACTTTTCTGGACAAACTTTGAAAATGGTTGTTCTAATTATTACTTTGTTATGGTGCGTAATTTTTTGGCAAGCACTGGCTTTCCAAATATGGAAAGCCCCAAATATGGAATTTTCCCATTTATCACCCAGTCTATAAGTTATATAACCAGTTTTAGTGAGTTTTCCTCTCTTCTCCTTCCCCTGCATTTTCTGTTTGCTCTGTTGGGTACAAGTTTTAAATCTTCCCTCTTCTCTATACACCCATGGAATTTATGCCCACATGTGGTTTTGCCTAGAGCAATCCTTAGAGACTTCAGACTTCTACAGGCCTATCATCAACAGAGTACAGCCTTGGCCCTACAAAGTGCATCATAATTTGTGTCTTTTCTTGGCTGTGTACTTTTAGAATAGAGTCATAAGGAACATGGAATTTCCTGAATGACTCTCAAGGGCTTACAATGACTTCAGCCAAATGTTCAGTTGGGAGAGTTTCCCAGAACTGTGTGAGAATACCCACAGCACAAACTGTTGCATAGCACAAAACGTTCACTTTTGTTTATCTCACGTCTTACTGCTGCCCTCTCTCAAAGGAGATCTCAAGGTAGAAACTGAATTCATTGTTTGCTCCCCCAGCTTTTCCACCTTCCAGTTAGCATCAGACCCCGGGCCTTATGGATGGGATAATCTCATCTTCATCTTCTCTGTCCTTTGATATGGGACGTTGTTAATTCCTTCATTTGTGACGCCTGCATTTGCCTTTTTCTCTTTTTGAATCAAGCTTCTTATACATTTCCACCTACACTACTGTAATTATATGAATCCCTGATTGAACTCAGTTCTACTGAGCAGCAAATATTTGCACTGTTGCCAGGAAAATCTTCCAAAACCACATTTCAGATAATGTCATTCTTGTTTTCAGAGTTCCCACAGCTTGTCTTTGTTCACGTAAGTGCGTTTAAAGTCATAAGCTGGCATCCATTTTTAATTTACCTTGCAACATTTTTATATTGTTACCCGGTGTGTTTTATTTTTCTCTGAGTTTATTTTACCGTTCTTTCTCTTAAGCACTGTTTCTACACATCGTTACACAATTTCCTCCTCTTTCGATGTAAGTTCCTTCTCAGGAATTTTGAACTCAGTAAGCATTTGAACTCGGTAATTAAGTATTTAATTATTGGATAAAGGAGGGAATGAGTCTATCTTTTCTACCTTGATTATATATTTGTGTGAGATGGAGAACTATAAGCTTGGTGTCAACATAATTAGTATGTCTGGATTGTTGAAATATTTTACCTAGAAGTAACTGATTATTGGATCTCTGCAGAACTGAATTAAAAACATATATCTGGCACAATTCCTTGCTTGTTCCCCAATCTATAGTTTTCTTTCTTCTCCCGGATTAAAGCAGTTCCCGCCATGGTACATTTTTCAGCTTCCCTTGCAGCTAGCAATATGCCTAATATTCTCTATTAGCTATATGCATACTTAGTTGGTTGAGTTTGACCAAAAATTTACAAATAGTGTTAATGGGTCCCATATGTGGGGTTTAACAATACATGCTTCTCTAGTCTCTGCTCTCTTTCAGACACCTGGAAGGTAATGAAACTGGAATGCTATTTTGGTTCTCTTAGGGGGCCATATGTTGAAGAAAACTGATATATCATGAAACACTTTCTTTATTTTAAATTTTATTTTTTGACAACTTCATACATAAATATTGTATTTTTCCACCCAACTCCTCCTATGCACCCACTCTTTCTCAAATTTACAACTTATTTAATTATTATCATTTTACACACACATGCCCTACTGAGTCATATGTACACGTGTTTAGGACTGACCACCTGGGATTGAACAACCTATTAGGGGACTATCCCTAAAGAAAATTGATTATCTCCTTTCATCAATTAGCAGTCATTATTTGCCTATAGCTCTTCACTTAAGGGTTTGGCCCTGTGAAATTTCTTCCATCTATATTGGCATTTCAATTGGTATTCACATGATACAAGTCATGTTTGGGTGAGCATGTTGTTGAGATTTCATGGGTACAGCTTCCCCACCATGTCTAGAAGACCCCGTCTTACATCAGGCATCCTGATTCTTTCCCTGGCTGCTCTTACAATTGTTCTACCCTCCTCTTCTTCTTCTTCTTCTTCTTCTTCTTCTTCTTCTTCTTCTTCTTCTTCTTCTTCTTCTTCTTCTTCTTCTTCTTCTTCTTCTTCTTCTTCTTCTTCTTCTTTTTCAAGTCTTACATGTAAGGGATGCATTGTAGATCTATCAGTTGGGTTGGGCACTCCACACATACTTATTTTCTACACTGTGACCAGTTAGGGATCTTCGTAATAGTTTTCTTCTGTAAAAAAAAAAAAAAGTTACTTCGTGATGGGTGAGAGATAGGCTTCTGTATGGGTATAAGAATAAGTATCTAGAATACAGTTAAAAATTATAACGTTTTAGGAAAATGGCAGCAGTCAGTTCTTAGTCTCCAGCCATAGATAGTTGGCTAGGCTCACAGTAAGAGGCTTGAATTCCCTCCTAATGAGTGGGCCTTGTGTCCAATTAGACAGGGGCAGATTGTCCTCAAGGTAAAAGTACCACTCATGCTACTAGAGATAGCTTGCCGGGCCAGTCATTGTGGTTTGCATTATAGAAAGACTATTGGTTACTTTCTTCCTTGTCAACTTGCATAGTAATTCTGATATTATGAAAGCTAGTCATTAAGGAGGAGGCTTCTGGGTTTGTAGAACAATTTCTAAGTTGTAGGCTGTTAAATCACTGTAGTTTGGGGTTGTTTATTATAGCCCCTGAAGATTGCTTGGACAATTCTAAGTTACCAATAATAATGAATGGCTACAGTTGTAACATACCTCCCTAGGTCACCTACAACAAAATACACATTAATATATACCTGGCACAGAAACACTTAATAAATTAGTAAGTAAATGAAATTTTAAGGTAGTCATAGAATGTTTACATTTTTATACTTAGATTATATAATCATTATAAATGAGCACAATAAGGAATTATTTTAAACTGATGATGATCATGTCCATTAATGGTTATTTTGTAGTATAATTAGGATACATCTGGAGACTCTTTATTTATTTATTTTTGTCGTTTTTTGAGATAGGGTTTCTCTGTAGCTTTGGAGTCTGTCCTGGAACTCACACTGTAGACCAGGCTGTCCTCAAACTCACAGAGATCACCCTGTCTCTGTGTCCCAAGTGCTGGAATGAAAGGTGTGTACCACCACCTCCCGGTTTATAAAAAATTCTTAATGCTAACCCAACTCTATAGATGGGGGAGGGGAGAAGCAGGGCTCCCCATTCTTATGCTATAAGTAGGCAAACTTGTTTTGGCCAGCCTTAAAGCTGCAGCCAGGACAATTCTTGTCTTCACTTTGTCCCCTCTCCTCCATCCTTTCCCTCTCATTCCCCTACTCTTTCCTTAGGAAACAAATTCTAAGCACTACAAGTGATACAGATATAATGATAAAATAACCAAAATGTGAAAACTCATCAAGCATTTACTCTATTGGGTAGGTGTTAAAATGAATACACTATAAGGCCTCAAATATTGAATCATAATCTCATGAAAACAGAAAGCTAGGGGAGGAGTGACTACAGAGGAGAGAGAAGTCTTGGTGCAGCCTTGCAGGGGAGTTAGATGCAGCTTCTGGTGCTCTTGTTGCAAATCTGTGTCTCCCATCATCTTTCTCCTCTGGCACAGTCAGCAGAGTTCAGAGGAAGACTCTCAATCACAAGTTCTCCAGAGTCCGTCAGCAGACCTATGTGTTCATCTGACCTCATCTCAAATCTATGAAAAGCCATCAGGCTGCCTGGAAGGAGCGGAACCTGCAGCCTCCCAGCTAGAAAGTAAGCATGACCTGAATCTGTTGTAACGTGGGAGCCCAGGCCAGCTTGACAGGTTCACAACTGAAAAATGGTTAGGAACCTCTTACTCTGCCCCACATCGGGCTTTGACAAACTCTTATGAGATTAGTTTTTCAAAAAGCTTTTGAACTTGTCAAAATATTCCCACACCATCCCACTGAATGAATACACAATCTGTAGCTTGAAGATGAAAGAATGAGAATTAATAAACCATGTGTTCTGCTCAAGATTTAAACTACGCCTTTCCTTCGGCCATCAGAGTTCCTGGAATCATTCTGAATTTTCAATTTTCTTTTAGTAATTATAGTATTTTCCCTCTAGAAACATGCTACTGTTCTCAGGACTTGTAATGTGTTACCTGTCTCCTGGTAAAATTATCCATGATGATTTGTTCTGTTTCAGTGATACAGGGACTTGAAGGAGATCCTTCACCAATGATAGGGGAAGGAAAGGCAGGAGCAAGGACTGACTTGGTTGGCACCACTGGCAAACCAGCTTCTAGATTCTGAGCCCTCCCCAGCGCTCCATTAATCTGGCCTTAGCACACTCACTACTCAGAACCCTACAGTTCTTTCTTTTCTACCTACCCGTTAGTTTCTCATTGTTGTAGAATGCTTGAAACAAACAATCTAAAGTGATAATTATTTACTTAAATCGAGGTTTCTAGTCTCACTTGGCTTCAAGCACTTCTGCAGAACATCCCAGTAGTGAGAATATGTGGTAAAGGGGTTCTTTGCTGCTTTCTGAATAGGGACCAGAGAGATGGACAAGAAGTAGTCAGAGTTAAGAGTTCCTCCCCCCAATGCACACTGTAATGACCTATGACCTTCATCAAGGACTCAGCTCCTAAAAGTTTCTAGAACAACCGAAAATAGTGCCTGCAGTTAGGTCTTCAACACATGAGCTTGCAGGGGACAGTTCATACATTTTAAGTTATCATGCAAGATGAACTATTCAATAAAATAGGAGACATAGTCTCCATGTTCAAAGGAGTAAAGAGTCTTGTGAGGGTAGAGAAAAGGAACATTGCTCTTCATGAGGTAGAGGTTCAAGCACAGTTGAGAGCTGACACAACTATTAAATCTGTAGAAGCACAGAAACATAACTACCACGTGATCTCATGTGTATAATCTATAGATGTCACTCATAAACAGAGAATGGGATGGGTTTACCAAAGGCTGTGGATAACGGGGAGCCAAAGCTGTGGCGCAGGCTAGTAGGATTTCCAACCCCTGATTGTCCTTAGCTTATAGGTACGTAGATGGACAGACTACCTAGCGTCCTGTTGCCCTTGGATGAACTTCTCTGTGCATGACTGTTGGATGCATGCCTTTTTATTTGGGTCCCCTGTGTCTCAGGCTTAGTACACATCTAATGCTTTTGCTCCTGGCCTGAGTACCCCCAGCCCCGTGTTGGAAAAGAGGATCTCATCTGTGTCCCTCTCTCTGGGCATTGAGTTTTGCTCTCTTCCTGCTCTTGGCGGGGGTTGGCCTCAACACCTGCTGCACAGCCCACCCTGATATTTCTCTGGGCTTCCTCCCACATGGCTTCTGCTCTCCGGTTCATTCTCCACTGCTCTTGGCAGCTCTTTCACCTATTTTGGGCTCCAGGGATTTCAGCTGTCTCCTAGTTTTGCTGAAAATGGAGTTTGCAAATTTTCGTTTCCCGTTCTCTTTGTTGCTTTTGGCTAGTCTCCAAGTGGAGAAAGAGCTGCACAAATGTGTGGGCCAAGTTCACACCACAAGTTGCCTCCCTTCTGCTTCTCTACCTCCATTATTTTTCCACAGTTGAAGACTGTAAATTCAGTTAGGAGACTTCTGACGAGGACGGCTCATAACATGGTTATAAAGGTTTTCATGAATGAAATATTATTACCAAGATAATGGAAGAGAATATTAACTTTGTCGGTCTCGCTTGATTAGGCACATGAACCAGACTCAATTGAGACCACTCTTTAGTCTCTTTGTGCTGACCAGTACGGGGACGATGCTGTTTACTCTTTCTATTAGATAACAAGTGAATGCAATTAATATCCTAAAGCAAAACTCCTAACCCTCTTGTCCTGATTTAATACATCCAATCTCATACACCTTGTCTATCCTACACATGTAATTCTGCATTACAAAATGCTATTCATTTTTTTACACATATTTACTTGTTTTTCGAGTTAGATTTATGGGCCTCAGTACTTGTGTGGACTTCAGAGGACAACTTGCAGGAGTCGGTTTTCTCCTCCACCACATGGGTTCCAGGTCTTGAACTCTTGCCCACTGAAATATCTCCCCCAACCACCATGCACCATAAAGGTGATTTATTTTTGTTATTCCTGAATTATTGAAGGGAAAAGTGACCATCCTTTGTCATTTTAATAAGATATGCCACACAATTGAAGGTAGTAAGAAAAAGAATGCCCTAAATTAAAGGCTGCACAAATATTGATTTGATTTTTTTGTAAAGATTTATTTATTGTGCATACAATGTTCTGTTAACATATATACACCAGAAGAGGCACCAGATCTCATTATAGATGGTTGTGAGCCACCATGTGGTTGCTGGGAATTGAACTCAGGACCTCTGGAAGAGCAGCTAGAGCTCTTAACCTCTGAGCCATCTCTCTAGCCTACAAATATTTATTTTAAAGAAAATCACTTCCTTGTCAGTGCTTTTGGGTGCTGTCCCTTTTTGCAGCAGTTTTACTGTGGAAGTTAATTCATCTTCTACTTCAAGTCATGCTCCTTTTCTGGTAGCAATCAACATTCTAGAAGTTGTCTGGAAATGCTCAGATCGCAAGGAGAAAGGTCCACACTAACCTGTTCTTCTGAACGTGGGACAGGAAACCTCCCTTTTAATTTCCAGGGAAACATGCTATGCTTGTTTGCACCTGGGAGTTATTTTAAAATTTATATTTGTTCCACCCCATGTTTAATCCTCTTTAAATGATAGCTATGGTCTACTCTTGCATTTCCCTTTTCATTAGTGACTCCAGAAACACGAAATTCGTGGCAGGAAAGAACTGATTTTAATGATGCTGAGTGACATTGGTATTGAAATGGAATCAGCCCTCTTCACCTCCAGGTCCCCCAGGATTTCTCTCCACCTTAATTATGCTTTGTCAGACCTATAATTTGCCTCTCTGAGAAAAACTTTAAAAAATGAATCATTTGTTTTTAACCCTTATTAGTGACCCCCCCACACACACATTTTTTTCACCTTCTAATTTTGAATACAAATGGTGAATCATGAAGTCCCTGGGATTTTCCTGAGCGTATTTGGCAACCTCGTCACATTTCTGCCTGTAAAGTAGCCTAATTTGGGATTTTTATTACAGGAAGAAGTCATTTGTTGTCTGAATAAAATGTGTTGGTGAAATGTTAAGTAAAGAATGTGTGTGCCTGACGCAAGTTCAGAGAAGTGTTACGTAGTCACGCTGCATCTTTTGGGGTTCACATCATTTTCTTGATGTGGACATTGTTGCATCTTCACTTATAAGAACAAAGTAAAATAATCCCTGGTACAGTCAGCTTCCAAATGACCTGTTACATGATTACCAAGTAATAGAAAAGTAAGTAAGTGCCTTTTCCTAATTTTAGGCTTTGAGTTTGGAGTTAAGAGTGGGTATTCAGGACTGCATGAATCAACGAGCAAGCAAATGAAGTGTTAGAATCTAGAGAAAGCAGAAGGATCACTCATTCCAGTTAGCTCAGGCTTGCCCTGCTCTTTCAAGTGGAATCCCTTTTCCTGTGAAGCCCTTCAGACCTGTGACCTGAATTATTGATCGCCTAGACAACAGAAGACTTCCTTCCACTCTGTACAGTTGTTTTTGCCAAGTTGAGGGCTTGCTTAACTGGCTATTTCTGTAACAGTATTCTTCATCTATGTCTTACCTCTGGGTGTTTCACATTGCAAAAAAAAATGTGTATTTGCAACAGCCTACATGGCCAATCAAGGTGGAAAAAAATATTTTAAAGACCTGTAGTTTTACATTCTAATATAAAGTTAGACATTTTACTTAACTACAAAAGTACTTATCAGTTGGTAAAGTGCTTGTTGGGTGTTATGAGAACCAAGTTGAGCTAGATGTGTCAATATGTACTTGTGGTCTCAGTACTGGGGAGGTGGAGACAGGTGATCCGGCCCTACCTAATCAGTGGTTCTCAGGTCTCAGTGAGAGAGACCTCATTTCGAAAACAAGGTGGAATACTCCTGAGGAACAACTCCTTAAGCTGACTTCTGGATCGCAGACCCACACATCTGTATGAATATGTTTCTCTCTGCATGGATACACCAAATGAGAGCTATCCTTGAAAATGTGTAATTGAAGCTTTTCATGGCTATCTCTAATATTTTCTGAGCTGTGGACAAAAATAAGTAAAACGTAAAAATGTGCAGCTCTTTGAAAGTTTCCAGGCCTGGTAGGCTAATGCAATAAGACTGTGATCAGATTTTAAACTTGAACGTTTTTGCTTTTCCATCTCCCAGTTCTGCTGTCTATGTCATTATAGAGCAAAGAGGAGGAGGAAAAGAAATTCTTAGTTTCATAATTCAGTGATTTAAGATTGAGACTTGTATCTGCCGCTTAGATAAACACTTGAAAATGTGACTGACAATGGCTTTCTTTCTCAGTTTCATTTGCTTTTAAACTAGCGCTACCGTGGCAAAAGGAACCAAGTGAATGGTACAGAAAAAAGTGGCGCCTTAGAGTCCGAGATCCTTAGATCTTAGAGGATATTATTAATGAAAACAATTTAACGAGAGAGGAGAAAGGGATTGGAGAGAGAGAGAGGGAGGGAGGGAGGGAGGGAGAGAGAGAGAGAGAGAGAGAGAGAGAAAGCAGAAGCAATGATCTGGCTTATGTAAACAACTATGACAAGGTTAAGGATAACAGCAGCATATTATAATCAAACCAGGAGTCGTAGAGTTGGCTCAGTGATCAAGAGCACTTGTTGCCCTTGCCGAGGTTGTGGGTTCAGTCCCTAGCACCCACATGGTGGCTCACAACCATCTCCACCCAACTTCAGTTCCAGAGAATCAGAGCCCTCTTCTGAACTCTGCAGGCACAGCGTAGGCAGGCATGTGGTGCAATACATATGCAGCAAAATACTCCTAGACATAAAATAGAAATAGATAAATCTTTGCAAACTATAAAACCATATTCTACACTATTGTTAAATTATAGAATCAACTATGCTCAAACTCACCCTAGGGCGTTTCAGCAATGTGAACCTTTAAAATCCTATTTTTCGGGTATTCCAATTTCAGTTCCAGTTTCTAATCACTTGTAGCTGCTAAAATCCTGACAAATATGTAGTACTTCTACAAGTGACTGGAAATAGAAAGGACTAAAAGTGTCTTTGTGTGATTTCATACATATTCCAGAAGTACAAAGTGTGTATAAAACTTTTTTGTAAATGTGTACTTTCCTTTTCAAAGCTACAGAGAATTTTGTGTTATTCTTCACAACAAGTGATTCCTTTTTCAATGGGAAAAAAAGTGCATGTTTCAGAAAGAAGCTAAAATTAGGGACTTAGGCGTGCACAGCATTGGCTCAAGCATTTAACACAAATCATCAGAGCGCCACAAAATGAGTGTAATTTGAATTAATATTCCCATTGTAGAGACAAATATGAAACTTAGTGAGGTTAAGGCGTGCATTGCAGGTTACAATGCTATACATGAAGAAGACAGCATTAAAATCCAGCTTAAGTTTAAGTCCAGTGTCAGCCTAGTTTCTGTAACATCCATGGGGACGAGGAAGGACCCAGAGCCTGGGAGCAGCAGAGTCCAGATGTACCAGACTAATTTTAAAGAGATGAACATAAGGTTAAATATAAGAATAACTATGCCAAACCTCTGCAATAGGGGTGGGGAGTACAACATTCACTATTACGAACTAAAAAAAAAAAAAGCATAAAGAAAAAGCTGGAAGCCCTAGGAAGGACTACTGGGCTAAACAAGTAATATAAGCTTCTGCAGGAAATTAACTCCAGCTGGATATAGTTTATGTTCCCCAGGGACCCTGAGATTCCAGTGAGCCTTGTGTTGCCACCGAAACCTTGGGTAAGTTGAGCGGCAGAAACAGACTGGTGGGATGGGTAAGGATGAGAGCGGAGGAAGCTGAGTGGGAAGGAAAGGGCACTGTCTTGGGGACTACTGAATTTGTTCCCGCCCTCAGAAGCTGGTCGCCATGGGAACCCTGACTGCAGGTGTTTTCTTTTCAGTTTCTTTAAACCTTGATTATTCTTCTGCTCTGCAACCTACGCCTCGTTAACTGAGGGTAAGAGGTGCTATCAGTTTTAAATACAGAAATATATTTTAAAGGTACCCAATGGGTCCAAGGTTGGTGGTGTGCCCGAAGCCAGAGGCCTTGAACCTGACCAACAAACAACTCATTACACAGTGAACATTAGCAAGCGAAGCTGTTTGGGCAGAGGGGTCTGCTGCGTAATACAGAACATCTCCCAAGTCCACGAGATGAAGAGGCAGGAAAGATTGAGGAGCAAAGAGGGTTTTTGTTTTTTTTCCCTCCTGTTTTGTTTGTTCGTTTCTACATTTTCGTAGTTGATATTCTTGTTTGTATTTTTTGTTTTCGTTTTAATCTTCAGTTTTGTTTTATTTTTAATATTTATTTTTGCGTTTTCCTGGGGTGGAATACTGCAGGGGTGGGTGATGAGTGGGATTGGGGTGCATGATGTAAAATTCCCAGGGAATCAATTAAAAAAAAGGAGAAAAGAAATGAGGATCGAACAATCATTTTTTTATAAAGATTCCTTTAATATGAGTTAATATGATCATGTTACACACATACCACAAACACAAAACATTGTTTTTAAAGAATTACCTATCTGTGTATCACCACTGGCAAATCCTCAGAGACAGTCTTAGAAGAGAGCTGAGAGATAGTAAGAGACAGAAGTTGAGGAGGATCAGAACAAACTGGAGTCTTTTGTACTACTACGTCCATGAGCTCATAGGCTCTGTGGCTGCCCACAATCAAGTCAGTGAAAACTGTAGCGTGGAGTGGAGCAGGCTCAGGAATCCCCATGGGTAACTGAGATGCTGTGGGCAGTTGAGGGCTTCTGGGCAGAAGTCAGTTCTCCTTAAGGGTATGGCTCTTAGTGGGTTAACTATGCACCAGAGGATGGTTACAGATCCAAAAGTATATGAACAGCACACATTGAAGCTGATAGTTTTTTATTATTTTTATATAAAATTCCCAAAGAATTAATAAAAATATTTTTAATACTTGTGTGTCTATGTTGTAAAAAGAAACATTTAAACTTAGTTATTACTCATTCAATAATTCACAATTGATATAGAGTATAAAACCTAAGTTCTAGAGTGATTTTTTTTCCCATATTTTGTGGAGGGAGAAGGACCAGCTGAATTAATATTTTACTCAGTCAGTAACAACAAACATTTATGTGGCACTTTGTGGTTTGTAACTTTCTCACCTATGGTACCATATTAAAGTGTTTGAGTTTTCATTCAGTATCTGCCTCTGTCTACACCTGTGAAAAAGAGGGTGTGAATGATGGCTGGAAAAGATTTTGTATTTAGTCTTCAGGTGCAG
Source organism: Microtus ochrogaster (assembly GCF_000317375.1). Taxonomy (NCBI): domain Eukaryota; kingdom Metazoa; phylum Chordata; class Mammalia; order Rodentia; family Cricetidae; genus Microtus; species Microtus ochrogaster. The sequence continues at coordinate 11,961,553 of NW_004949100.1, read as the reverse complement.
GCTTGTGCCAAAAAACAGCTTTGTAGGACGATGGGCAGTTTTCTTCCTTTACCTCATTGGAGTCTGAAAATTGAACAACCACCACTACAGGCATTGTGTTTGTAACTACCAATCTAATCCCATGGGGAATCAGTCCATTCCTTGAGGAAAACCACCAACTCTAATCCCATGGGGAATCAGTCCATTCCTTGAGGAAAACCACCAACTCTTCCAGCTTGCCACACGTAAGTTTATGGAGACTAAAACAGGGAAGGCCGTCCCTCTTGGTCAGCTGTCATAATTCTGTGTTGTGTACCTCATTGTCCACTGGGAAACCAGAAAGAATTGACTGCAATCACCCCCCCCCCATTAAAATTCACCAAAGTGAAACTCCAGGGATGGAGGAGGTGACGAATAGAAAGCATATTGCCATGGAAGGCTAGAGAAAACAAAAACCAAGGTCTCTATAACAGATTCTCTTTCTTCTCCACCCACTAGCACTCACCCCGCTCGAGAAGGTGCCACTGCTAATGGACTGAATTTGTAAACAAAGCCATGATGCTGTGTTGGACAGAATAACACAGAGGTTTTGTTGTGAGAGTGTGGGATCCCTGGACGTTGTGCTTCTACTTCAACTTTGTGAGGAAGCATCGTACCGACTGCACCATTTTACGTCTCACGACAGTGAACAAGTTCCAGTTTCTCTCAGTTCTTGACAACAGTTGCCATATTGTGTTATGCCATTTTGTAATGGTCATCTGGGTAGATGTGAGATCTCATTGTGGTTTTGACTTGCATCTCCCAAGTGATGCATACTGGATTCCTAAAGACATGGCAGAAGGTTCACAGAAGAGAGACTGATGAGAGCATCATTCTACATTTCTTGGGGCCGTTTGGACACCCTTTTTTTGAGGAAATGTCTCAAGTTCTCTTTCTCAACTTTCAATTTGATGGTTTGTTATTGGTTGTAGGATTTCTTCATACAATTTGAAAATAGTCCTTTATCAGATAAATGTCTGCATCTACCCTGGTGACCATTGATTCCTTATTCACCATAGCTACAAAGTGGAAACAATCTCCCTGCTGTTCATCAACATAATAAAGAAATTGTGGCTTGTATAAACAATGAAATGTTCTTCCACCGTGAAAGGAAGTCCTATGATATGCTGTAATATGGATGAGACTTGAAGACATTATGCTAACTATGGTAAGCTATCAAATAAGAACAAATATTGCATTATTATATTTGAGGTGAGTCACTGTCTTAGTCAGGGTCACTATCCCTGTGATGAGACACCATGACCAAAGCAACTTGGGGAGTGTCTTAGTTATGGTTTCTATTGCTGTGAAGAGACATCATGGCTACATGATGTCTACACCATGACTACATGATACATCTCTTACAAATAAGAACATTTAGTTGGGGTGGCTCACTTGCAGTTCAGAGATTCAATCCATTATCATCATGGTGGGACATGGCAATGTGAAGGCAGACTTGGTGCTAGAGAAATATCTGAGTCCTACATCTTGCAGGAAATAGGAAGTAGACTCCATGTCACACGGAGGGAAGTTTAAGCAAAAGAGACTTCAAGCCCACCCCCAAAGTGACTTACTTCCTCCAACAAAGCCACACCTACTTCAACAAAGTCACACCTCCTAATAGGGCCACTCCTTTTGGGGGCCATTTTCTTTCAAACCACCACAGGGAGGAAAGGGCTTATTTGGCTTAGGTTTATCATCACTGTTAATCACGGAAGGACATCAGAACAGGAACCTGAAAGGCAGGAACTTGGAGAGAAGAGCTGAAGCAGAGGCCATGGAAGAGTGCTGTGTACTGGCTTGTCATGGCTTGCTCAGCCTGCTTTCTTATACAACTCAGGACCAACAGTGGGCTGGGCCCTCCCCCATCAATCACTAATTAAGAAAATGCCCTACAGGCCTGTCTACAGCACAATCTTGTGGAAGCCTTTTCTCAACCTAGGCTCCCTCCTCTCTGACTGGTCTAGCTTGTGTCAAGTTGACATAAAACTAGGCACCATAGTTTTCTAAAATAATCAAACTCATCCAAAAAGGAAGGTAAGGGTTGGAGAAATGGCTCAGTAGTTAAGAATACTGGTTGTTCTTTCAGAGGAACTTGGATTCAATTCCCAGCACCCATATAGTGGTTCACAACCATTTGTAACTCCAATTCCAGGGGCCCCATGACGTTTTATGGCCTCTGTAGGTACCAGTATGGAAGTGGTGCCCAGACATACATGCAGGCAAAACATTTACACACATAAAATAAAAATAGAGGAAATATTTTTTTAAAAAAATGAACATGTCTTCCTAGTACATGTCCCTCTCCGTGCCTCCCACAGGATTTAGCTGCCCTAAATTTACCTTCCTTGGGAGCAGAAAGGGAGCTTGGCTGGATGTTCAATTCCGACTTTGAAACAAGTTGGGAGGCAACATTATTTCTTTTCTTTTCTGCTTGATAGCCAGCACTCTGATTTAGAAGCATAAACATAAACTTGGTTACATTTTCAGCTACAAACGACTGGCTGTTTTAGGAACCACAGCCGGCTGGGAGGCTGCAGGAGCGTGGAAACTCTGATGGAGAAGGTGAGGAGCCGGCCAATGGAAAGCGTTTCGGTGGGTCTAATGATTTCGGGAAAATCTCTGCGAGGCTGGAACATTTTGCCGCACCTAAGTGGTTATTTCCTCACCTCTTCTGCATTCACTGAGAGCTCTGTGTAGCTGACCAGAGACTGAAAAGAGCTGGAAAACAGTCCCAGTGTGGGTTTGTCAAGAGAGATATTCAATTTAGGTTTTCCAAATGTGTTGGATGTAACAAAAGCCCGTATTTCTTTTCATTTCAAAGGCGATCTGCCTCATTCTGGTTCATTTAATTCTTGGAAACATAGTTTTATATGTCCAGAAAGCCCTTTGAGCCCTTTGAGTGAGTGTTGCAAAGGCTTTCACCCCCTCCCCGCTCCCCTTCTCTGGAAGCAGGAAGTAAGTTCTGCCAAATGCAAATGAGCTCAGACTCTAACAGGCAAAGTGTCAAAGCACAGAATGCTGCAGCGTTTGAGAACGCATGCCTTACACAACTGACGTTTGGGATCCTGAAAAACTACAGGAAGTCACACCGACCTATTTAAAGTGCCGTTTCAGACACACACATATGTGGAGAACTTCTTGGGATGTACATTAGGAAGTCTGAAGGCCTTTCCTTCCTTTCTATGGTGGTTTCAGAATCCTAGGGGATTTTATCAGAGTCGTCAGGCTCTGGACTTGTCTGTGTGGTCTTCTTCTTTGATTCACATACCCTAATTGATCTGACATAATGCTGACTACCTGAAAGATGTCTGGGCCGCTGCAGTCCTTCTAAGGGTTAACAGAGCCGGTTCCAAAGGAGTGAGGCAACCACAGAAACAGGATAATAAATGTGACACTCTCAGACTATCACTAGCAAATATTTGAGCTTATCAAATAACGGAGGAAGTAGTTTAGTTACAAATAAACCAATCTCTCATAAAACAAGTTTTCACACAGGGTCATTTCATTGAGCTGGAGACAGCTAGAGGCCACTCTAGGCAGAACTCCCACTCTGTGTACACTTCGTAACAGCTTCTCATGATTAATGGACAGCAAGGGGGGAGGCTGGGCCCCGCAGCTCGCCCAAGCTGGGCTTCCTATCAGCCGAACAGCCATAAACAGCAAGTCAGGATTACTGCATGGGAAGTGCCTGTCCACTGGGAACGTAGCTGAGCTTGCGCTGACTTCCCCTGCCACCCGCCTTCTTTCTCTCTTTTTTCCTTCCCTGTATAGCAGAGACCATCGTGTCCTAGAAACTATAGTCGATGTCACCGCTTGGCACTTTCTGTGCAAAGAGAGGACAAGTTGTGGGCGCAGGGGGGTGGCGGAAAGCTACCCTTAAAGCCGCAGAGACTGAGTTGGCTAGGAGCTGGAGTGAGGCTGTTTTTCTGGAGCCTTTGAAATCAGCATGGCGAAAGCATCTGATTTGGATTCCAGAAAAAACACAGGCCCTGTTTGAGGGTGTGTGTGTTGGGGTGGGGGCAGGGAGTCTCTTGTCTCAAAGCAAAAGTCTCATTGAGATTAAGGAGAATTAAAAAAAAAAAATACCCTGGCATAATTATAGTAGTTCAGCAAGTTAAAAAGAAAATTCTGGAAAGCTGCTAGAGTTTTGGGGTGTGAATGTTCATCTTTGATGATATAGAAATATGTCCATTTATGAATTTTTATTTTGTAGAAAAGTTGTTTAATTACCCTAAAGGATAATAAAAAAATAAAATGTAGATTGAATAAATTATAGAAATAGAAGTATAAAAATAGAAAAATTCAGCCATGACACCACCATTTGAAGCAGGCATTTAGTTATGTTTCCTACCCATCTTTTCCAAAACCTTAAAAATAGAATGTTGAGACCTTCACCATATGGAGAATTTTGTACTATTTTCAGACAGATTCTAGCATAGTCATGGCCCTACCATGTTAGCCATTTTTTTGTATATATAATTTTAGAGCTGAAAAATACTAATTTTTGCAACTTACATTTATATAAGGAGGCTTTAGGACTCTTATCTATTCATACTACAACGCAGTGTTTGCTTGCTTTGTTTTTCAGTGTGTTCATGTAGTCCAAGTCTATATAATGTGTTTTTAATAAAACTTGAAGAGAAAAATGTGGTGATATTATCTTCATGGTTATCTCATTAGCTTTTATATTTGAAACAAACGTCCTGGTGATTGCATTTTCCATGGAGGTAGGAGAGATTCAGAGCCCTTCCCTGGCTTTGTGATACACTCAGCTCTGGTAATGCCCTGCTCAAATGTGTAAGCTCTCATAGGTGTGCAGGAATGATACTTACATTCGCCTGTTCCCCCATCAGCCACCTATAATACCTACCTGCATTTAGATGCACTTTGTTTATCTTGGACGACTGGAACTGCCTTTGATAGCCATTATTTTTTCTGAGCCCTGGACCTGGACCTATTTTCTCTCAATATGCCCCTGAGCCAGGATTCACGCCACACGGTAACTTCACTGTATCTCACCAAGGATGTTTCCACTGTTCACTTACTTAACCCAGACGAAAGTTACGTTGGGAATGTGTAAAGAAACAAGGGATGAAATTCTTTTATGATATTAAATGTACCTTCAATAATATTATGGGACAGTAAGTGTTAAACCATTGCTGTAGCCAGTGTGTGGGGGCGGAGCTATGCTGCCTGCTGCTGAGACCAGGGACTTAGCCTATTTCCAAACAGAGTTCCTTCAGCACTGATTCTTCCCGTCTGACTTTGCACCTGTGGACTAACCTTTTCTATTAGGTTTTCCCTGCTCCTGTTGCTGAACACATTAACCATACTTAACAATGACCTGGGTATTTCAGAATAGCTAAAAGGGAGGATTTTAAATGTTCTTACCACAAAGGCATGATAAATATGTTAAGTGGATGGATATTCAAATTAGCCAAAAATGTATACTTGAAACATCATCTCATATCCTATATGTATATGCAATTACTTGTGGGTGAGAAGAAAATGAACATGAAACGATTTTCTGACTTTCATTTTAACCATTTGTGTTAAAGGGAAGAAACGAGTTCCCTTTAAGGCTCACATCTCGATAGACTTAAGTTATTTTCTTGTTCCTGTAGGGACAAAATTTAGAGTGCTTTCGGAGAACAAAAACTGCTGCTTTTATGCAGGGTCCAGACTGAATATTACCAGGCTCCCAAACATCTAGTTATTCACCAGGAGCTACCGGAGCAGGCAAATCCCAACCACAGGGGTGTGTTCATCATGGATTAATACATTTTTAATTATTTTAATAAATAATCTTAGAGATTTTTCTCTAGGTTAATGGAAACTCTATAAGCAAGTTTGTGAGAGAAAACAACTATTTAAACACAGATACAAGGAAATATTAGTATTTATTTCCTTTGTTTTACATGTTACCTTCAAAGTGTTTCCAGTTAGGCAACGACAATGACTTCCAGTGGATAAATAGTGCATGAAGACATAAGTTCATGAACATCAGAGCCGTAGAGCTTTCCGTGTATACCAGCCTTCAGAGACACTTCAATATTTAATTTTCAATGTCCTAGCTGCAGCCCTAGGCTAGCTGTGGATAGCTATGAGTGCAGTTCAAAACAAAATTGCAAATAGACTTAAGACACTCTGGTTGTTTACACGTATGATTTAAAAAAGGTCTCTGTGTGTCTTCTCATGTGTAGGCATGCATGTACATTTGTGGGTGTGCTACCCAGGTATGCATAGAAATTTGGAGACCGGAGATTGCCCTTGGATGTCTTCCGTGATCATTCTCCACCTTATACTCTGAGGCAGGTTCTCTAACTTGAACCCAGAGATTGGTTATTGGTTTAGTCTATCTAGTCAGAATACAGGTGGGGCCACCACGTCCACCTACCTGGCATTTATGTGGGTACTGGGGATCCAAATTCTGCTACTCGCGTTTATGCAACAAGTACTTTACCCATGGGGTATTTTCCCAGTGCCCTAATGTTTTTGCTTTCTTTGTTGTTGTTTTGTCAAATATTGATTTGATGGTTCTTAGGCATGAACTTTGTCGGTGGAAACAATGTGTTGCAATGTCCAAAGGTTAGCCATCCTTGCCAGTAACAGTACTTTGGAAATGTATTACTCTCTTACTTTCTAAGTTAATTTTACTAGTCTCACATAATAGAATATCTAGTCATTTTGATCAATCACAAAAGAGATTCATTCACTATGCTTCATGCAATGTATTATATTATATAATATTAAAATGTAAAAAAAAGAAAAGAAATATAATCACAGAGAATGTTGAAGGCCAAGTCACTAAAGGCACAATATTATTCTTCCTTTTCTGAAATTTCAAAGTTGGAATTTTTTCAATTTCTAAAACCAGTGGAAATATTCAATGGCTGAGCTAACCCACATAACCGAAGAACAAGGATGGAGACAGTTCGAGACTCATAACCCGAGCCCCCTTCTTATCTCCTTCTGACAAATTAATTCTGTCCATTTTCTAATGCCCTAGTTATCGCTCTAACTCTTTTTCGAGTTGTTTGCCTCCAACTTATTTCTGTGGAGCCAACCCTGTTTTCATTATTGGGGCAGTGTCCACACCAGAGAGGCAAATGGATAAAGCATGGGGAGGGGGGCAAAAAGAGGAATGCAGTGTGACCTCTGACAGCTGCAAGGTAAAGAAACCAGCAGCTTGCTGTACAGATGTGAGGATGGATAGGAAGGGCAAAGCCGGTGCAAGTGCCTTCTAGATTCGTTTCCAGTCCTGGCGGTCGTGCTGGGCTGTAGACTTCCCATTGTTTTGATTTCTAGGAGGAGCTGAAATTCAGAGGTTTAACAACTGCCAAAGATAACATCTAGGAAGTGCCAGAGTTTTATTAACCTCAGCTCTGCCTGACTCGGAGTGTTTGTTTTAATAGCTGATCCTAGCGTTCCCGCGCTGTTGTAGCTCTCTCGCGCCTTTCATTTATCGCATTTCCGAGACGGACACTGACTAAGAAAAACTCCAAACGGTCCTCGACGAATCAGCTCTATAGTGTATTCAGGGATCCAGATTAGAAGTCGGATGTTCCTTTTGATCCAGGTCTTGAGCAGGCATGAGGCGAGAGGTTGTTTTTACTTCTGTGTGTGTGTGTGTGTGTGTGTGTGTGTGCGCGCGCGCGCGCGCGCACATATGCACACGTTCAAGTATATATTCTTGTGCTTATGGAAGCCTGTGGCTGATGTTAGGTGTTTAGATCTGTTGTATTCCACCTCATTTTCTTTTAAAGGGCTCATTTATTTTTATTTTATGTGTCTGTTTCGCATGCATGTGCAAAAGTGCATTAGGTAAGTGCCTGGTCCCTGCAAAAGGGTGATGGATCCCCTGGAACTAGAGTTATAGAGACATCTGCAAGCTACCATGTGGATGATGGGAACAGCATAAGGGTCCTCTGTAAAAACAGCAAGTGCTTTTAACTCCTGAGCCTCTGCAACCCTCTCCAGGGTCCATTTTGAGACGGTTTCCCACTGAGCCTGGAGTTTACTTTGTCAACTAGAGTGAATAGGTAGAGCTTGGCGTGGTGGTGTGTGCCTTTAATCCCAGCATTGGAGAACCAGAGGCAGGCAGATCTCTGAGTTTGAGGCCAGTCTATTTCACATGGAGTATGGCCAACCAGGGCTACGTGGTGAGACTTGTCTCAAAATAAGTAAATAAACAGGGAAAGGAAAAGAGAAAAGAAAAGAAAAGACGGGAGGGGAGAGAAAGAGAAAGGGTGAGTAGAAAGCTCCAGAAGTCCTCCTGTCTGCCCCTCTCCCAGTGTTGAGATGCAAGTGTTTGCCTCCAGACCCATCTTCATGTTACAGGGGTACCGGGGATCACCATGGAGGCCTAATGCTTGCACAACACGCCAGGTTTACCATCACCCCAGCCTGACGTTTCCTGTTTCCAGTGTGTGAAAGCTGGGAGATTAAGCGAGGCTTTTCTCGAATTCTCTTGGCCTCTGGAATTCTATTTTCAATGTTGGTTATTTCTTCTAGCTGCATATTCCATTAAGTAGAACTAGCACAGTTTTTTTTGAAGGATTTTTTTTAAAGTGCCTAGTGCAATTGACTGTGTAATCTCTTACACAATCCCATTTCTCCCCAGGGTTCACAATGAGCATTATTTTAAAACTGGCAAAAGATCTATCAGGAAGGGAATTCACAGTGCGTGGACAAATGCATGCTCCTGTTAGACTGGACCCACTGACTTCTTCAGCTCCCGGGAAACACCAAGCCGGCTGAGAGACTTGATGTGCTGTTCTGAGTCGCGGGTCACACTCTGGGATTATTAGGAATTAGTGATACCTATTTTATTTTAGCTCAGAGTTACACCTATTCCCGACTGCTTTCATTCTCTCTAGAAACGATACCGGAAAAAATGCTTGCCTATATTTCTCGAATTAGACTTGCTCAACATCACGATATACATGTTTTTAGTGCAGGGAAAAATATACATTAAATAAAACAGATTCATTGAGCATGTTTACCCTACGTAAAATGTTTGTGCTCTCTTTGAAGGCTGAACCATAAGGTACCACTTCTGAGCAGGAATGAACAGGGACTTGACCCTTGAACAAAGCCATGAACTTGAAAGGCAGGCTTAATAGAGAGTGGAGCTGGCATTTGCCAGTTCTCTTGATCATTAGCTATGTGATGTAACCCTATCACACACACACACCTCCCTATCATATATGCATGCATGAAGTATATGCATAAATATGCATTTAGGCAGGACCAGTAAACCCTCCTTTGTGGAATCCTCCAAGTTACTAGAGAAAGCACCCACATTTCCTCTTAAGACTGAAGTTATTGGCTGACATTCGGAGCAAGAGAAATAGAGTGAAAAGAATCATTGTCTTCCTTCCAGGGGAAATGATGGCAGGAAAATGGTGGCTGAAGATATACTTACCCTCCCGAACTGTTTGTTTTTAAACAGTAGTGCAGCTTCATGGTTGAAGATGGACATTGGAGAAGGTAGTTTATTAGTAGGATTGACCAGATTCCCACCCCTTCTTTGGGCATTATTAAAAAGAGTAATACAAAGACAAACACACCAGCGATTAACACAGAGAGGCTACCTGATAGTGTGGCATTTAAATTCTGAGTTTAGGGTTCTGTGGGAATTCTTCAGACAGGATCTAGCAGGTACCGGTATACTTTAGGTGTATCTCGGGGTTCATTCTCTAACTCTGAGCTATCCAGAAGAACTGATAAAAGATTAACAAACTGAGGCAGATTCCTGAAACTGTTCGCATTGTGTATGCTGTTTCTTAAATGAGTCTGGGACTCTCAGATAAATTTCTCAACCCAGTAGGCACTGCAGTAAAACCCAGGGGCTAGACTAGATCATTCTCAAAGCTGGCTATGAGCTAGATCTTCAAACAGTATGTGTGAAAGACGTTTAATCCCACATCCATATTGAGACCAATGCAGTTAACATCCCCAGGGAACAGAGACACAGCACCAAAATCTCTCCAGATTAATTAATCTGTGCAGGTTGAAGATGCCTTTATTAGCTACCAGTTGCCAGTATCCTACAGCACCCAGCCATTTTCACTACATCCCACCTACATCAGTAGCTTTCCACTTCTCATCAGTCAAAATCATGCTATTTCAAGCGTGGAGGGAAATTCCATCTAATGAAAGGAGGATGTGGTGCCCACTTATTTCTCTGTAAAGATGTTAGCTGAGAGGAAGGCACAAGTTCAGATATTCTATAACATCACAAAGGAGGCACTGTATTTTGCCCACATTCCTATGCTGACATTTGGGAGGAAGGATGCACACAAGCGTTCTTAAGCGTGTGATCATGCTGAACCACGAGTTCTTTATGGTTGGGAAAAGATCACTATCTTTTGTAATATGTTTAGAATCTTTCAGGACTTTCATGCCCTTGAAACACCTTTCAGCTTTGACAACCAAATCTAGACAAAAGAACACCACAATGTCCCAGACATTGCTTTAAAAGGGAGAGGTAGAACGGCAAAAGCCGGCAAACAGTAATCCTGGAGGTTAATCCATTAGAGTCAAAACCGCTGTCAAGAGAAGTAAAATTTCCAGTCTAGCCATCCTTGACAGCTACTTCCTCCTTAGAAGCTTTTCCTTCTCATCGTGACTGTCACTGGTTTTAAGGAATGCAGCCGTCTGTAACTCAAGAGAAGTGAGGTGTCAAATTAGGGGCCGTTTAGAGTTCCAACTATGGCCTGGGAAGAAGACATTAAGGTGTGTGGAATTCCCATGAGCTTCAGGCTCTGGAATCTCGCATAACCCCTTTTCTCTCTCCCCTTTGCTTCTCTCTTCTTAAATGGCAGGCTTGTGCATGGTTAAGAGTAATCCAGCTTTAGTCCACTCCACGATTAATCCCTTTTATAAAGGTGATTAAACTCAATCTGCGAATAATACACCACAAAGGTGAATGGAATCTTGCGGTTAAAGTTTCTGTGACTATGGACTGTGTGAAGTCTGCCTTTTTCAGGCTGATGGCCTCTGTCTTGGGACACTAACATTTTAAATGGAAAATCTAATGCAATCCTCAAAAATTATCTTGAACAGTTGCAATGTAATGCCACGTAGAAACGTGGATGTGTGGGTTGCACTTTAGAAAGATAACTGGTCCAATTGCAGCTAAAACCCTAAATAGAATCATGGTTTGAGAACCCATGATTTTATTACTAATTTAAAAATTACTACCTGGTTTTCGAGGTTGAGAACTTGGACTTGGGCGCTAAACGCTCTGATGCCCAAACACCTGGCAGCTGTTTGAGCACAGGCAGGGGACTGATCTTCTGGAACTGACACTGTCCTCTTGTGAAGCATGTCTCTCCTAGGGATGTTTCAGATATTGAATCCTTCCCGCTAGCTGAAGAAATTCATGTGAGCTTTATAGCAGTGTGAAGAAAATTAACGTATAACTTGGTTTTGAACATCTGAAAGCTTTTGGGGATTAAATAAATAAAAGTTACAGTTCCCAAGTAACCTAAGTAGAATCTCTAAGCTTTTGGAAATATTTCCAACAGGAGAGACCAACACAGGACTATTCCACATTATTCTTCTGTGTTAGCCATATCATTTCTTATATATGTCCACCAACTTTATTCCTTGGAAGGAATACTGGTGAACTTGATGAACTTGAGACCCAGTGGGCTGCTTTACTCTCGTTTTCATTATGCTAGAGACACGGGCAGCCCAAGAGCGTTTTAGGGAAGAGGCTGGGGAGTTCATTCATCTCTGAATTTAGGCAAATAAATCCTAATGAATATGATTTTTGGCCTTCTAAATTTAACATGTCACCATTGTACATGTTAGAAATCATTATTTTTCATGGTTAAATATTTCTCATTGTACAAGTTTGTAGACTGTCACTTTAAAAAGCAATATATATGTGTCTCTTTATCACATGGGCTTAGAGTCTCAACCTAAAGCCATACAATGACCAAGTACAGTATAGCAATCTCTAAACAAATCCGTCTCAACATGATTTTATCATTTCTCTAAAATTGTCCACATACTTAGTTGTAAGATCCTTAAACCTGATTTTATGTTAATTTCTCTTTAAGGCAATTTGGGTTTTCTGCCTATATACAGGCTGCCAATTTTCAGTTAAAAGCAATAGGTCTCACATAGAAAGAAGGAACATTCACAGAAAATGGACAAATCAGGTAAAACCTGAGCAAGATCCTGGACATTCTAGAAGTAGTCTGGAGGGAATCTCAGTAACCAGATTCCCCAAGGCTGACATGTTTGGCCTTTTTCCTTCCTGTGCTTCTGCTGAGTCCCATTTTCATCCCTAGCAATGTGTAACACTGGAATCCTACAGTTCTTTCCAGCGTTTACCAGAGTTTTCACCACCAAATTGATGGTCATTGCACAGTCATCATTCTAGCTAGAAGACCAAGAACAGCTTTGAAGTCGGGGTGAGGGATTTAGGCTATAACTGTCATGTGGTGTTTAGGCTATAGCTTCCTGTGATGGGCAAGTATATCACACAATGGACTTGGACCTTAGCATAAGATCACACAGGGCGGATAGTAGGCCACCAACATTGCTTACAGTGGGGTTCATTATTATTATTTTTTTAAAATATGTATTTATTATGCATACTATATTCTGTGTATATGTCTGCAGGCTAGAAGAGGGCACCAGACCTCATTACAGATGGTTGTGAGCCACCATGTGGTTGCTGGGAATTGAACTCAGGACCTTTGGAAGAGCAGGCAATGCTCTTAACTGCTGAGCCATCTCACCAGCCCGGTTCATTATTATTAATGCCTGTAAAGAAAAAAAAAAGGTCTCTGTAAAAACAGCTGGGTGACTTTTTCCTCCTCTTTCCATTGTCTCTCTTTTTCCTTCTCTAAGAGAGAGGCAACTAAGTGGTCCTTTAAGAACTTAGACTTTGGAGACAAATTCCCTGGAAATTGAATTTGATTTACTAATTACCAGTTGTTTAAAACTGTAAGAGTATCACTATTTCTGTAACTGATGTTCACCTGTAAGGCATTGTGCTGGAGAGTTTTATAGCAAGCTAGAGTCATCTCAGAGGAGGGAGACTCAACTGAGAAAATGCCTTCATAAGATCAGGCTCTGGCAAGCCTGCATGGGATTTCCTTAATTACTGATTGATGTGAGAAGACCCAACCCATTGAAGGTGCGGCAACCCCTGGGAGAGCCGTGGTCTTGGGTGATAGAGGAGAGCAGGTTGAGCAAACCAGTAAGCAGCATTCATCCATGCCTCTGCATTACCTCCCGCCTCCATGTTCCTATACAGTTTGAGTTCCCACGTTGGTCTCTTCAATGGACTGTGATTCAGGATACTTAAGTTACATAAACCCTTTCCTTCCTAAGTTGCTTTTGGTCACAGCATTTCACCACAGAAACAGCAACTTTAAGACAGACATGTCTTTTTAGGTTATGGTAAGGACAAGATTAGATTACATACAGAAGACTCAGCAATGGCTACCAAACACTAGTAAGCAGTCAGTGAAAATAAAAGATGTGGAAACAACAGCAACAACAAATGGATTCATAGTATATATTAGGTGCTCATCTGGGCACTGGAGGAATCTTTGGCATGGAGGATGTTTGTATGTGTGGCCAGCATAGCCCCCACATGAGATCACAAGTTCAACCCTGCTAGACAGGGAATATTGCTCTGATGTCCAGCTTTAGTTTTTCAGGAAAGAAATGCGATTGTTCTCAACTTGTGCTGGCTTTAGGAATCAACTTTCTTAGGCTATATAATTCCTTTGGTTGTTAGCAAAAGAGAGGAAGGAGTCCAACAGACCCCAGAAAGCACTTGCAAACATATTCCATTGGTCAAGTAAATCTTCTTGGCCAACAATTGCAGACCATGTGAACTAAGGGACAAAAAAAAAATACATTTTCCTATTTTCTGAGGCTGGAAGTCTAAAATAAGACACAGGATTGTTTCTCTCAAGGTCATTGCCAGCTTCTCTCACATCTTGTCATGGATTTCTCTCTCAGTTTGCAGCTCTGGGTCATGCTCTTCTCCCTGTAGGAACATCATTTTTTATTGGATAAGGGACCTATCCTTATCACCTTAAGATCCTATTTCTAAACACAATTACATCATGGCTCAGGGCTTTAATAAATAAATTTTGGAGACTTATTTCAGGGTATAACAATGGTTTAGAAAAGACCATTTTTCTTGGCTTAAGACTCTTGGAAATGCAGTTAAGGTTAGACCTGTGTGCCTAATTCTAAATGCTTAGGTGAACATGTACTGAGCATGATGGGACAGACCACAGAGACCATTCTCAAACTATTTATTCTTTGGAAGTGACTTAAAGAGTAGGGCATAGTGGTGTACACCTTTAAACCCAGCATTGGGGAGGAAGAGGCAGGAGGATCTCTGTGAGTTCAAGGCCAGCCTTATCCATATAGTGAGTTCTAGGACAGCCTGAGCTACATAGTAAAACCATGCCTTGAAAACAAAGAAACAAACAAACGAAAAGGAAAGAAAGAAAATAAGAGACATCTTCTATGGAATGCAGAACTCCTAATAAATATATCCCAAGTGTTGCTTCAGTTGTCCATTGCTTAAATATGTATTTGGTTAAGATAGTGATTAAAATGACATGTATAGGGGTATTTGGTATACATTTTAATGTAACTAATTTGTAAAGTTTCAAACTTTTGCATGCATCAGCTTTTGGTACCATTAATGTTCTAATTCAAACCATACTGTAGAGAGACCCCGCCTTTTGGGGCGGGACAGCCTCGGGCAAATGTTTTTACTAGTTAATTGGGATGCGCACAGAAGCTGGAGCCGCTTCCTGTTTCCGGTTTATGGTGGATTGCTGAACTCCGGGTGTGTGAGTGTGCTTTTATATTAAAATTGTATCTTCTTGTACCCACTGGCCTGGATTAATTAAATTCGCCTTCACCATACACCAGACTTTCTTACAAAAAGTCATTCAGCTGCTTCATAATCCTTTTTTAGACTTTTCTTTGTGAACATCTTCATTTGTGTTTTTGTTTGTCTGAAGGGAGAAAAAGTCCACATACCTTCATTATATGGGCCCACACACCCTCTCTGCAGATCATTACCTATACTAGGAAGGTGTTTCCTCAAGAGGATACAATTTCTGTGAAGCAGTAAATAAAAAAGAAAGAAAACCCATTAATTTAAACAGAAGTGCATGCTAAAAGAAACCAACGAGTGAAAGTTAAATTCCTGTACAAGTTCTTTTCTCCTTGCGAATACTTCCCCCTTCAAACCGTAATTGATAGTGTCACCTTGGAAACCATCCTACAAGACTCGCTGAGTTACTGGAAGCTGTGCAGTTTAAACTTAAATTGTAATAATGTACCGCTTCTTCCTATTATCACCTGCCCATATTGCTAGTGATGAAACCTGCTTGGTTGTCTATGACAGCCGTGGCTGAGCTCAGAGATGAGACAGACAATGTTGCGAGCGGGAAACGAGCTGAGGAACGTATTTGTCAGCAGAGAGTGCTATACTGACTTGTAAGATTTTGGTCACTGGTTTCTTGGATCATTTCTCATACTGTGGCATCGAAATGAGACAAAGTTAGCCTCATATTCCAGTGCTGTGGAATAATCCTGTTGTTCACTGTAAAAAAGTATTATACTCATTGCTTAATGAAGAGCTGACTGGCTGGTGGCTAGGCAGGATTTGGGGGAGCAGAGAGAATGCTGGGAAAAAGAAGGGCTGCGTTTGAGGAGTCTTGAGCCAGATCAGATGAAGAGGAAGTTGGTTGCGTAGACAATGAGGTAACAAACCATGAGCCACAGAGTAGAGCTCAAGATAAGAAATATGGATAATTTAAGTTGTAAGAGCTAGTTAGTAACAAGTCTAAGTTATCGACTGAACATTTGTAATTTATATAAATCTCTGTGTGGCTGTTTGAGGGCAGTTGGAGCTGACCGCCCAACAAAAAACTTCACCTTCAGCCTGGCACTGTTTCTGGGAAATTCTCTAATCTCTTCTCATGAGATTTGAAGACAATCTGAGGAAATAAACTATTCCTCCACATGAGACTCTAACACTATGATTGGCCAGAGCTTACAAATGGGTTTAAGAGAAACTTTGTTCTATTTAACAGCCTGCCCACCCTTATTCGTCTTATAATTAGAGTGTATAAAAGACATTGTCCTAGGGTTTTGGAAATGCAAACATGAAATAGGCTTTGCTCTCTCAAAGATTTACAATTCACCAAGAGAAATCAAAGCTGACTTTCTTACCAGCTGCAGGGTAATATGAGAGACGGGGCAAACTGAGCCCCGGAAGTCCCAGGTTCTCTGTCTGCCTATCAAGTACACAAACAACGAAGCAAAGGCAAAACACTGGAGTACCATTAGGATGCAGAACTGGGAAGACATGAAGAAAACATTTGACTACCATCTCTCTGGAAATCGATGCTTAATCAACTAGTAACGAAAACTTTACTTTTGCTACCTGGAGGCCAGTGCTTCTAGAAGCAAAGAGAATTTTCTGGTCCTGTCTCAGGAAGAGATCTAAACCTACGGACTGGAACACCATTATAGTCAAAACCAAGTTTCAGGAGGGAGGGCTGTGGCCCCAGGAACCTCTCCCCATCTGTGATGGACCAGAGATGGCCCAGGCTTCACACAGACACACTGTAGGGAGTCAAAGCTGCTGTGGGGTTAGGTGGCCCTGGCCATGCCAAGCTCAGGAGATGGCATTGTGACACCCTCCTCCCTGTTTTCTGGCTGCATGCTTTCTGTCCCATCTCCCATCACTGAGCTTTTGAAGGGTGCTGCAAACTCTCCCCTTAGGACTGAACATTAACTATCACTTATTCCAAAATTTGGGCTTTTGCTCCTGATTTAATTTAGAATAGTAACTCGAAGCTATGAATGGAACTTGAGTTCTGTCTTGGGAACAGAACACTGTGTCTCTAAAATTGAAACGGACACTAAAAATTAATTAAAAGTAGCTTTTATTGGACTTTAAACAACACAGAATTAGGATTTGAACTGCATGCAGTTCCATTTTAAGAACCATAAAAATAAAGCACATGTGATCTTGAAATGGCTCTCTGCTTCTGCCTGCAGTTATGATAAAATGCACGAAAGAGCTGAGGATAGGCTGGGATGCTGATGATAACTTAGAGTCATTCAGACATATACAACTTCATGTGCTAGTCATGTGTGATTGGCACACATAGATCAAAACATTTCTTACTGTGCCAAGAGATTGTTTTGGAATATTATAAGAAAAAAAAAACAATCAAGTATCTATGAACATCTATGATTACCTAGTTACTGTTCTTCCAAGCTCATAAAAGACTTTCCTTGTACAGTTAGTTTGCTCCTTTTATTCCTTATTTTGTTGCTTTCTGTATTATCTGAGTTCCCATCAATATTTTGAGAGAATGGCATGTATGACAATGACTTAGAATGCCTGTATCACCTACTCCAGAAATCAAAAAAATGGGAATGACAGCTTTATTTTCAAAACAGTGTCCCAGAGTTAACATCAACAAACTCACACCACCTTGCTACAGATTTTGGAAACAAAGTTCTATGTAAGCAGAAGGCAGGAAGAATGGCACACAGTCCTGCCCCAGGAGGGAGAGCATGTGACTTTAAAGCCACCAGCAGAGCTTTTGCTTTATCTGGGATCAAGGATCCCGTGTGGATAAAAGGCAAAGGAAGTCGTTCACCTTGAACAAAAATATTTTCTTAAAATAGAGTCTTGCTATCGAAAGCTCCTTTAATTCCTTGGGTTTTGCCCTATGAAATCATTTTCCTTGAAGTTAAATCATTTCAAATCCCATAATAATAATTTGGGGCAGAGGAGGATTGCCATAGAAAACACGGAGTATGGTAGAGTTCTAAGTCTAGCATTAAGAATGTATGACCTGGTTAGGAAATCCATTCATGAAAGCGCTGTGGTTGGAACTGGTGGGGAGCCATCCTGCCAAGAGAACCCAGGGCACCCACAGGGACGGCTCTCCACAGCCCTGTGCTGTTGGAAATCTGCGACCAGCATCTACCTGGCTTACTTCACTGAAGCAGGCTTTTCATATGTGCAAGTCTCATGTTTCTGTTTGTGTGTTTGTGTTTGGAAAGGAAATCAGAGGCTGTGGAGAAAAATATCACAGCTGTTCTGCACACCCATTTCTTAGAGGGGGAACCTTGGAATATAATAAAGAGTGG
>NW_004949100.1:11914879-11943158 GCF_000317375.1 Microtus ochrogaster | reverse complement strand
AAAAAAAAAAAAAGATTGAAAAATGTACATATATCTACAAATGTAAAACTTCAGAATTTCAAAATGTGATATTTTGTCACCCTATAGATTTGATGTGATTTATTTTAAAACCTTCACTATTCTCTTGATAGTAGCTGACAAATCCATTCCTATCCCCATATGCTTTCTGCTATTTTAGAAGAAACAGTGCACAATTGCCTCAGAGAGGCACCATGTGTTTCCCAAGTGTGGATCTGAAAACTCTCCATCTGCCCATGCTGGCATCTTTCTGAATTGTATGTGACTGAAAGAAACGTAGTCAACATTTGAGACGCTTTGGTGAGATAAGAATGAGGATAAGGAGATTTGCTTCCATCCAGTTACTGAAAATCAAATCTGTTTCTGGAATTCCTTGTCCACCCTGCCGTCTAGTTGGTTCCCAGGAGCCTGCTAGGACCCTCATCACCTCCCTGTGAATTCCTGTGAAACCCAGTCTTTGTGTTTGGCACACAACTCTGTTCATACTGGCTGGTAGATGCTTTTTATTTGATTAGATTTCTGTTTTAAGGTTGACTCTGAGATGGAGACAAATGATCCACAATGCAATTCACCTCAGTGATGTGTTACATGAGGTTATGGAGATTAATTGGGGCAGCAGAGACATTACCCAGAAAGAAGAGTGTTTGGTTTGTAGTCTCAGTGGGAAGAAGCGTTCAGGACACAAAGATGACACTGGCGAGGAGAGAAGGTAACCATGTCCGAGAACTCATGGCAACAAGAACAAGTTTGGAGCTGCAAAGTGCCTTAAATGTTATTAGTCTTTTGTGATATAAGTATTCAAATCGACTTTCTAGATTGTTGTGGTCACTGTATATATTTATTTACAACTTTTTAAAAATCTACATTTATTTATTTAATTGTTTATGTGTATTATGTCATGAAGGGGCTAGTGCGGTCATGAACAGGTCAGAGGCCAATGTGTGGGAGTTAGTTTTCTCCTTTTACCATTGGATCCAGGCGTTTATCTCAGGCTTGGCAGCAAGTGCCTTTATCCACTAGGCCTTCTTGCCATTTTGCTGACTCCATTGTGCATATTCTTAAGAGAGTTAACACTCACTTATGAGAAAGCAATCACTAAATTATGGGCTAGGCACAATGCTATGAATCCCCCTGCCTATCATTTATTATCTTAATGAAACTTTACTTGAATTAATCCTCTAAGTAAACTTTCTTTTCTTCAAAATTCTTTTGAAAGTAGATAATTACAATGAACTGATATAGTTTCAAGTAGGTTACATTAACCACTAATCAAATAGCACTAACAGTTTCATACGAGATTCTAGAAAAAATTTTCATACATTTTGGCTCATGAATAAAATAACCTATCTCTATTCAAAAACAGGAATACTTTTTAAAAAAAATTATTTTTATTGAGCTCTACATTTTTCTGTGCTCTTTTCCTGCCTCTCCCCTCCCCTTCAGCCCTCTCCCAAGGTCCCCATGCTCCCAATTTACTCAGGAGATTTTGTCTTTTTCTACTTCCCATATAGATTAGATCCATGTATGTGTCTCTTAGGGTCCTTATTGTTGTCTAGGTTTTCTGTGATTGTGATTTGTGGGCTGTTTTTTTTTTCTTTATAAAAACAGGGATACTTTTTATCATAGCACCAATTAGAAGCCAAACTCCCAAGGAACAAGAACCATCCCTGCTTCTCTAGAGCCTCATCGCGGTATCCAAGTGACTTGCTTTTCCTATTAGGCATGCAAACAGTAACTTTTATTACTACCGAATTTAAGCCACAGAGCTATCTCCTGCTATCTAAAGTGGTTCCTTTAATGGAAATATTTTTGTCTAAACTAGAACTGAGTTAAATCACTGGCCTTTGGACTAAGAAAGTTTTGAAAAACATGGCTTTCCGGCCCTTTTGGAGAACTGGTGTTTCTTAGACCCCCGTTTTAGGAAGAGACTGATTATTCCTAAGCAGGGATATGGGAAAAGAGTGCCCTTACAAACCCAAAGATGTTTTGGAAGGGAGGCTACAGAGTGGTAAAAATACCAGCAAGAAAGCAATGCTATTGACAACAATGTTTTTCTTTCTTGCCAAAAGGACAGTTTACTTTTTAAAAGTTTTTTTTTTAATGTTGTATTTAAAAAATAAATTTGAAACTCAAATTATTGCCCAACAATATTGAGTGTACTTGACACTCTGGCCGTTTTGGAGAAAACTCTCTTCAACGTTGCATGATCCAAGTTCGTGTAAGGAAAAATCCTTGACAGCCTTCCACTTTGTCATGCCCGGGCCGAGGGCAGATGACTCACCGTATGAATTTGAGTGAAATCACTTAACCTTTTTCTCTTATTCAACCCATCTGGGAGGCTGAGTACAAGCGCTTGACTGTGGAACAGATGGTGTGCCAAAGCTAAATTTTCCCAGATAAAAAAAAGGAAAAATGTGTTATAAGCTCTGAAAGAACCAAATATGGAAAAAGACCAAGGATTAAAAGGAAAAGAGCTATAAATTGGATCAGACCTTTTCCCCTGTTTAAAAAAATAATAATGTAATGCTTAAAAAATAAGTTGTGTGAGATGATTTGGAGACAAAGTTACCAGAATGTTTCATGAGCTCCATATGTGCCACGGTGGCCATGAAGGAAGGCATCAATGGCAAGGAGATGTTGCATGCTGGCTCATTCACCAACATGCCTCACAAAACATGGTTATACAGAGGTGTTTTTTGATTATTTATTTGATAACTCTAAAATTAAGTACTCATAAAAACTATTTCTTACGAATTTCTATGGAACTATCTAAATTGCAGTTTAATAAAATGTAACACTAGCTGGCAAATTTTTAAAAATTCCCAACATGTTCTAGGATGATTATAATTTCTAACCTGTCCTTGAAAACATATGTATTCATTGCTTTAAGGAAAGAGACATTATTGCCCTTGCTAAGTTGGTATGATTTTAATCTTAGTGTGCATATAAAAATGTTCTAAGTTCAAATGTATTTATATCGCTCATATTTTATGGAAAGAGAAATGTCTCATGGTTATAGATAAAACAAGCCTTGAGATGAACAAAGTTGAACATCGTAGGAGAAGCCTGCATCCTTTTATTTCCTGACTGGTTTTGATAAACTTAGAGGGCATTAACTTAGCATTTTAAAGATGTAGTTTATGGATGAGGCTAGAATTGAAACCTGAGAAACTCGCATAATAGACTTCCAGATGCCATACATAAAAATCCATATGGGACTTTGGTCTAGGGATGGATTCCAGCGGCCTCACTCTGGCCGATACTAACTTCCTTTGGTTGATTTTCAAAATCATACCATGTATCAAAATAAAAGTATGTGCATTTTCCTCAAGTAATCACTGTATTATTGAACTTGGGTCATACTCCTGATTCTAGGAAGCCCAGATGAGGCTTCACTACATGAATAAGAAGCAACAAAAAGCAAGAAGCAAACACTGCTCTTCTCAAGGAGAGTTTCTTGTGTCTATTACTCTAACTTCCTCCTGGGAAAACAATAAACAAAAACTGGCTGGAGTTATGGCTTTTCATGCCAGTAGCAATGAACACCCTAGATAGTGATGAATTTCGAGGTTAGCAGAGTCCTTCTTCAATATGGTAAATACATTCTTAGGACTGCACCTTAGTCACTGTGCTACTGCTCTGAAGAGACACCATGACCAAGGAAGGGATCTCTTACAAAACAAAGCGTTTGACAGGGGGCTTGCTCACAGCTTCCGAGGGTAAGTCATGATCATTATAGCAGGGAACATTGCGGCAAGCAAGGCCCTGGGACAGTTACTGGGAACTACATCCTAATGAGAAGGCAGAGAAAGCAAGCCTGGGTCTAGCATGTGTTTTTGGAATCCCCAAACCCACACCCAGTGACACACTTCCTCCAACAAGGCCACACCTCCTAATCCTTGTAATCCATTCAAAGAGTTCCACTCCCTGGTGAGAGGCGGTTCAAATGTATGAGCTTATGGGGGCCATTCTTATTCAAACCACCACAGAATGTTTATGTAAATAAGTCTGACAGAAACAATTTAAACGTCCTGAGACTTCCGAACTAGTGTTTTGTGTATACACACCCATAAATACTCATATATTATGTGTTCAGATCACATTTTCACTGCTCACTAAATTTCACTAAAAACAAAGGCTAAATTATTGCTATGCCAAATTAAGCTGCCAAAAGTAAATTTTTGATTAGGAGACATGGAGCGTGTCTATTAATTCCAAAGACACCCTTATCAGACAGGCCTGAACACAGAACTCCTATGAATTTTACTCATTCCCTGGCCTGTGTGTGAGAATTTCTCTGAGTAGGGCTTCAGGTAAAGAATCAAATTAGAATCTTTCAGCAGGATTCTGAAGGCAAATCCAGAATGCTCAGGACCCTCTTGCTCACTATGGTGTGTCAAATCTGCATAGATCCATGGCTGTGAGGTGTGGCCACAGAGACATTGGTTCTCTTAGATGGTGCATTTGAGCATTTCCTTCACGACTGTGAGAATATTGTGCCTTCTTATGGTCCTTCGATTTTCATCCTAAAACAAATTCCTTGGTAATTCACGCCGAATGTTCTCCTTCTTTATGTTTTTTTTTTTTTTTTTTTTTTTTTTTTTCTTGAACTAAGCCTAGGGATGGCATGATATATGGCTTCCATGTGGGTTGGGAGCCATTTCCAACCCCATCACCATATGGTCCCTGACCGACAGTAGGTCAGTAGTCAGCCTTGCTTAAGAACAGTGCATGACCACACACACATATATTCATAGCCCATAATGCAATATGAATAAAATAACCACCATATAAACACAACCAACATTTTACTCTGTTCATAAATCTAGTAAAAGCATTCTTTTTGCAGTGATAATGATTAACATTAAAAAACTACTAGAATCTTATAGAATTCGTCTTATTTCCTTTCTTTTCTGTACAAAAGAGCTGAAACCAAAAATGGGTATAGTGTGCACATATACTTCAAGCTTCACCTATTTCACAGTCTCAGGAAATGTTTTGTGTCTTAGTGATTTTAAGTCTCCAAATAGGTGATAAATTGGGAAGGAAAATGAGACATTTCTGTTTGAATGAGAATTTTCTAGCTTATTGTCAAAGCTCAAATATGGTACAGTGTCACTTGAAACACATTTTAGAATAGACAGCTAAATGTAACCATGGCTGGTGGTTCAATTAGATAAGAAAATGTGAACTTTTTGTAGCTATCAGGATAATTTTAGGGAGTATGAAAAAGGATAAAGAAAATAATAATTTTTAAAATTTATCTTCCATTTTCTTAACATTGTGATAGTAGTTTTTATATCATTATCTCATTTGATCTTTCAACCTATCTTCGGGTATATTCTTTACTTAATTTTCTGGATTTATTTTGGTCAGCACATTAAGCAATGGACTTCATTATGACATTTCTTATGCATAGGTTGCTGCACTGTGCTGTTTGTTCCTACCACCACTACCACATGCTCCCTGCTCTCCT
The DNA here is from genome assembly GCF_000317375.1 of Microtus ochrogaster. Lineage (NCBI taxonomy): Eukaryota > Metazoa > Chordata > Mammalia > Rodentia > Cricetidae > Microtus > Microtus ochrogaster. Next base: position 11,937,664 of record NW_004949100.1, on the reverse strand, counting down.
CTGGCTGTCCCCTTCCTACCAAGATAACACCCTCTTCTGCTCACTCAGCAAATGGGTCCCATTGCCATCTTTTTCCATGTCTCCTCGGATGGGTTCCTTTCTCCTCACTGTGTCCTTTTCCCTTTCATAACCTCCACAGAGAAAGAAGTACATACATACATGCATACACACATACATTGGTGTAGGAGGTCCTTTTGTATTTGTGTTGCTTTAATTGGTTAAACTCAGTCGGTAGAGCATGAGACTCTTAATCTCAGGGCCGTGGGTTCGATCCCCCACGTTGGGCGCCAGATGAAGGCGAAGGTGTAAGTCAAAAACAATCCCACACCAGTTTAGAATTATGATTAATAGAATGGTTATTTATTTAAAGGGGAAAAAACTTACAGATCACCGTCCCAGACAACAGCCCTCTGCGCAACCAGGAAGGGAGTCTATTCAAAAAGGCCAACTGCCTTGGCCTTTTGATAGGGCAATACTTAGATAGGCAGGAAGACAGAACTGAATGCTGGGAGGAGGAAGGCAGACAGAGAGAGCCACCATGGAGCTAGCTACCAGATCAGACACGCTGAATCTTTCCCAGTGAGTCACGACCTCACGGTGAACACAGATTATTAGAAATGGGTTAAATTAAAATATAAGAGTTAGCCAATAAAAGGTTAGAAATAATGGCCCAGGCAATGTTTTAATTAATACAATTTCTGTGTGATTATTTGGGGTGTAAGCTAGCTGGGTGGGACAAACAAAAAGACCTGCTCCACACAAGACATACCTAATATTAAATCTGAGTTCTCCCAAGTATGTTTTGTTTTGCTCATCCTATGATTTCTAATTCCATCAGTAAAAAAAAACTGATGATTTTACTATTCAGTATTTTAATGACTGCCCAAAGGTTCCTTGCGTATCTGTGCCACATTTTCTTTGTCTATTCATCTGTGGATGGGCATCAAGGCTGGTTCCATTTCCTGCTATTGTAAGCAATGAAGCAACAACAGGAATGGGCAAGGATCTCTGTGGCACGCTGACTCAGAGTCTTTCGGGTGTCAATCCAAGGTAGTAGAATGGGGCCATGTGGTAATTCTATTGTTGTGCTTTTTGAGAAGCCTCAGAACTGATTTCCATAGTGGCTGGATGAGTTTACATTCCTCCCAAGAGGAAATAAGAGCCCCTCTCTCCCCACAAACTTGTCTGCATCTGTAATCACTTCTCTTGGTTACATCATCCTGATGAGGTGACAGAGAATCTTAAAGCAGTTTTAATTTCCATTTCCTGATGGCTAAGGAAGTTAAACATGGAAGTATTTACTGGCCATATTGTTTCTTCTTTGGAGAAGTATGTATTCAATTCATTAGCCCATTTATTGATTGATGTGGGATTTTTGATGTTTAACTTTTGCAGTTCTTTATATATTTTAGATATTAGTTCCCCATCTGATGTATAATTGAAAAAGATTTCCCCCCTATCCTGTAGGTGGTCTCTTCCTGGTGATTATTTCCTTTGCTGTATAGAAGCTTTTGAATTTTACACAATGCCATCTGTCAACAGGTAGATAATTTAATTAATTAATTAATTTGGTTTTTCAAGACAGGGGTTTTCTGTGTAGTCCTGGCTGTCCTGGGATTCACTCTGTAAACCAGGCTGGCCTCAAAATCAGAGATATATAAGTCTCTGCCTCCTACATGTTGGGATTAAAGACACACATCACCACAGCCTAGTAATAGGTGGATATTTTTAAAATGAGGAAACTGGAGCACAAAAAGTTTAAATTAATGTACAAAGACTCAAGTCTTTGTAAATGGGATGCAAAGTCCTTGATTTTTCTACTGTCTTGTGTCTTTCACCAGTAAAAGAGTGGAAACCAAAGCCAAAGCTGTACACTCACTAATAGTTTTTAAATTCTTAAGGACAATTTTCTGTTTCTTAAATCTCTAAAGGCTCCCATAGCCTTCCTCTATTTCTTAAGACTTCTTCTCTGAGAGAGCTGCAATTCTAAGGGATGGTGCTTAGAGCTAAGAAATGTTTCTATAACCTTTTACAATTAGAAGGATTTGCCTGTGTTTCCAACCAACTTAACTGCAGGGCTTGATGCAATGTTAGAAATAACTGACATGTTCATCAGATGGCTTTTCAGCGGAAAGAAGAAATAAGACATTTAGAGAGGTACAGTAAACTAAAGACTAAAGGTTAAAACTTCCAACTTTCATGCACTAGTCTAGTTTAAATTTCCATAGTAGGAAAATTCATTTCGTTAGACCGCATTTTCCAGTGGTATCTGATTAAGTACTTTTGATTTTCGTTTCAAATAACACCATGCTTTTAGATCAGTGTGACCACCTCTCTGCCATATCCTCTAATTCAAGCATGAAGAATTTTTTAGAACTCCCCACCCCCAGGGTTCTTTATCACCCTAGCAGTGATAATCGGGCCACAAGGAAGACAGTAAACTACAACCAACCTTCTTTCTGCTCTTCCCTGCACATGGCTACAAGGGTTTCAAGTCTGTTACAGATATACAGGGTTTTGTGGTTGTTAGGAGCTTAAATTTCCCTGACTCTGTGCTCACTTAAAGGTAGAGGACAAAGGTCTGGTCTACTGTCCCTTCATCATTAAAGCATCATGCTTATTTGTGGCATAAGAACTGGGTTCACTTTAGAGGAGCGTTGATATGGAGCTCCAAAAATACCACTGACAATCCATCTGTTTTCACTACATATCTATGAGAATAGCTTTTCAGAGTACTGACAGTCCCTGAGCCAGCAAGGATGCAGAAAAAAATGTATTCCTCATAAATTATTGCTCACAGTGTAAAATGGAACAGCCATTCCAGAAGTTTGGCTGTGTCCAAGAAAAATCAAATATGCATTTAAAACCCGTGACCCAGCGATCACACTTCTGGATTTTTATGCCATGTATAAAAATTTATGTTCAACCAAAAGCTTGTAGATAATGTTCATAATGGTTTAGTCAGAGACCCAAACTGAAATAGTTTATTCCCAAACGCTCTTCATGAGAGAAGGATGAGCGAGCACACCTTCGTAATCCTTACCATAAAATGCTATTCGATTGTAAAGGAGAGCAAACTGCTCATACACATGAGTGGACCTCGGGTTTTTTAAACAGAAGAGCAAATCCAAATCAAAATGTTTTCCATCATATTTTTCTTGAACTGATAAATATAAGCAATGGAGGAAAGATGAGTGGCCCCTAGACTTTGAAGAAGGAAGGGAGAAGCTACAAGAGTCCCATGATGGCACTTCTTCATTTTGACAGAATAGTTCTTCCTGTGTGCTAAATGCTTTGTATAAAGCTATCAATGGAGAGCAGGTTTATCAGAGCAGCTCCTAACTGGAATGAAGTGAAATTCTAAGCCATTAGAATTATTACCCCATTACTATCACCGAGTATCTCTGATGGAGCACCACCATATCCACCGAAATTACTATGACTGCCCTAAAAGGATTTTAAATACTTCCTTATAACACTAAGTGAGACATATTTCAAAGTTATCTAGAAAGCTCTACAAGGTTGGTGCTTCCCATTCAGCATAGCATCCAGGCCAGTCTTATGGCTACTAGATACCAGAAGCCTTTGTAAGGTCAAAATGCCTTTATATGTATACCCCATAAGCTAAATCACTGAAATATCAACTTTTCCATTGTTGTTTCTAAATCTACCCTAGACTTTACCACAAATCCAGTATCAGTCTAAAGTAGGTGATAATACTGACCTTCTTATATTAAATTATCTTACTTTGAAAGTATTGCATATTTTGTGTCTGATAACTTATAAATATCAAGAAAACATTGTATCTATTGCATCTCTAGGAAGGAAACCCCATGCTATGTAGAGTAAATGTATCACCTTGATTAATTTTGTTGCACCTAGTAAAATCAAGTTTGTTTTCACATTCTTTGAAGAAGATGTGCCGCAAAGCTATCGCGACTCTCGTGAGTGTCGCAATCAAAACACAGTTGGTATGTGATCTAATAAGAGGAATAATGACTTCAGAAATCATTTCAAAGCTATGTAAGTAGCAGTAAGTCCTTACAAATCCCCTCCAATTCTTAGTTTCCTTGTTTGTGAAATGGCATTACTGATTTTGTATGTATGTATATATACATATTTATACATACACACACTATATATAATTGCCAATATTTAAATGAAATACATACACACGTCATTGTTTTTGGAATGTAGTGCTTCAGCCTTTGTTAAATACAGAGAGCAAAAGTCAGGAACAGGTTTCCAGAGTCTTTTAAAAACCACTTCCATATTTTTGAGAAGATCCCTTGAGGAGCTAAAGGGATGATGCATTAGAAGCAGGTGAAGGTGGAAAGTGAGGAACAAATTTGGATGATGTTTGTCATTGGAGGAAGTACTAAAGCTAAAGGCACAGAAAAAGTGACAATTAGTTCTGATATGTATAGGGCAGTTGGATGGCATCTCTGAGGAAGAGTCATCAGCTGAGGCCGGATGAGGTAAGTGCAGGCGTATTACAGGTCACTGGTGACCGTGGAGATGAAGGACTGTAAGTGGGAAGGATAATAGGTGACAACATCTGCAGATAGACTGGCTCTCTGATGCTAAGGAAGGACACCTAACCGAACGCTTGGACAAATGCAGACATAGTAGTTCTATTGCAGAAATCTAGGAGAGCAGTTGCTTTTGAAAGATTAGGTACGTTTAAAAATACACATAATCTAAATTTTAAAATATGGAAATGCCTTTAACAGTTATTTTTCCAAAGAAGATGTACAAAGGGCCAACTGCTATTAGAAATGGCCTGGCACCACTCTCTGACAGGGAAGTGTACTTAATTTATAGGAGATAATACATCACTCACCTTAAGATGACTGTTATTATCAAGTCGGCAATTAACAAACATCTGCCATAGTAGGGAACAAAAGGGACTCTGTGTATAATGATGGCAGAAAGGTAAAGTGGTATGGCCATTGAGAAAACCAGTATGAAAATTTCTCAAAAAATTAAAAACGAAATTCTATGTGATCCTCTATCTATTCCTGAAATACATCTGAAAGAAATAAGAGTCCGTATCTCGGCTGAGGAGACAGCTCCGTAAGTAAGATGCCTGGCACGTAACCACGAAGACTTAAGTTTGGTCCCCCAGCAGCCATAAAAACTGAGCACAGCAGCTGGTATTTGTTCCTCCAGTTCTGGACAGTAGAGATAGGCAGAACTTGGGGCTCACCGGCCTGGAGGCTAGTCAAACTGTACTTCAGATTCAGTGAAAGACACTGTCTCAAAAGATAAGTTGGGAAAGATTAAGGAAAGACATCCCAACATTAGTCACAAACCCACATAGGTGAGCACACCCATGCACACTTGCTAGCAAACACCACACACATATTCACATATGCAAATAACTTTTAAAGATTAACAGCTCAAAGAGACCTCTTCCAGGCCCAGTCAAGGAAAACTGCAAATTAGAAACTGAGAACTTACGTTAGATGTAGGAACCCAAAAATGTGAGCCTGTCCCACCTTGTCTGAAGGTCAGAGAGCTTGAGCTTAGTTTTGCTCTTTCAAAGTTGTTAACAACAGGTGTGGCTACAAAACAAGATATCCTGACCTAGGGTGTGGTTACTTGGTGTTTTGGACATTAAAATGGTCCATAGAGGTAGATCTGCTCCAACCTGACCAAGGGTTAGGGAATTCACGCAAACTTCTGCTCCTTCCTTTGAAATAGAAGGCTTGACTTAGGGAGCAGCTGCCTGCAGCATACGTAGTCTAGGTTGGGTTCACTGCCTCAGACATTAAATACTTTTACTCAGGAATTAATGGGTTGATGTCTCAAGCATTTCAACAAGCAACTGTTCTGCTTGTCTTTTGTATCATGTTAGAGCACTCTTTTGTCTTCTTTCCCCCCTTTTGTATTGGGGTACAAAAGTATATACAAATAAACATGGGTGAGCTCAGTATGCAGGAGGCACTGAGTTACACTCCCAGTACTATGTTTCTGTGTTTCTTTATTAGCTCTTTTCCTCCTACCTAACATTTCTAATCTGTATGCCTCCTATCTGAAATTTACAAACCCACTGTGGCTAGGATCATGGCAAAAGTCACCCCCCAAAGGTGGCTCCTGATACAATGGCCTCTGAAACATCTGGTCCGATGTGCTTAGTAGAAGCATGCCAGTCTTGATGACATTGTAGCCACCGATGACTCCATAGAAGAAATGGAAAGGGGTTCCTGTATCTGTATTCCCAAGTTATGCCATCATGCTGCAGTCTGAAAAGGGAAATAAGATCGTGGTGACGACTGGTGATTCCTAGTTTCTCAGTGGACCTACTGCACAAACTTCCAGCCCTTCGTGTGTCTTGTTGGCTTTGGAGCCAGTCCAAGCAAACTGACTAAATATTTGATAGTTTATCCGTACTATAGCTTGGGACATAGAATTCATTTTGCCAGTATGGTATTCAATGTGCTGTTGAAATAAATGAGCTGGGAACTGAGACCTCAATTTTCACGGGGTGGGGGTGGGGAGTGGGGGGAACTTCTTACAAAGATTGACTGAAGCCCCTCTTTAGAAGTGAGGAGGGATAGCCTAAAGGTTTTTTCTGCTTCTCGGAGACTGGAACAATTCAAATTTCTCTCTAAATCTTAAAGACAGTAATACAGATGGACATTAGGAGAAAAAAAGACTCATAGTTCATCCATCACAAAAACCTTTTTGTTGTCTTTTGATTAGAACAAATAAAAAGAATTATGATTTGACAAATTGCATGTTTATCGTCAATTTCTATGCTAGAATTATGATATCGACCCGTTAATGCTTGCAATTGTTTTGGTTCTTTATAAAAAAAGCTACTGATTAAAAAAATTAGAACTTGTCTGAGAGAATTTTGACATGATCAATGAATCCTTAGATTTGATATGTTTAAAAGGACAAATCTGTATTTTAATTGTAACTAAGAATTGTTAGAGATTCCTAGACCATTTTAAAGAGGCAATCTCACCTGTGATGATTCTCCACTCCTTTGTTAGGAAATATTACAACCACAGGAGCTTGTATATCACAAGGCACTATTTGCTTGCGTATGATTATCTAGTTGTTAGTGAACTCTTTTGACAAAAAGTTGACTCAAAGGTGCACAGGGTCTACAGATGCATTCTCGCTCAACCCTTTATTTCTCCTTTTATTCACAGAGGCTGGTAGCCAGAGATGACTAAGATCTTTTTCCCCTAGGCAACCAAGACAGGATGTTCATGACAAAATATATGTACCAATGATATGTAAGTCTAAAAAATGGAAAAACATTCTCCAAGACAGGCATGGTCATCTGTCCTGTAGCATAATCTCAGGCTTTATTAAATAAGATAAAAAGGGAGGAATATGTGGAGACCCAAAAATGTGAGCCTATTCCACCTTGTCTGAAGGTCAGAGAATTTGAGCTTATTTTTGCTCTCTCAAAGTTGTTAACAACAGGTGTGGCTACAAAACAAGCTATCCTGACCTGTGGTTTCTTAGTACTTGGGATGTTAAGATGGTCCATAGAGGTAGATCTGCTACACCCTGACCAAAGGTCAGAGAATTCAAGTATACTTCTGGTCCTGCTTTTGAGGTAGGATATTTGGCCTAGGGAGTGGTTGCCTTCAGGAGACTTGGTCTAGGGTGGCTTCACTGCCCCACATATTCCAATGCTTTCCCCAGGAGTTAATGGCTTGATGCCTCAAATATTGAAGCAAGTAACTGTTCTAATTGTCCTTTGTGTCAAGTTAGAGCAGTCTGTTGCCTTCTTCCCCCTTCCCACTTTTATTGGGGTTTAAAATTGCATGAAAAGTTAGATGTGGGCAAACTCAGAGCTCAGAACTGAATCTCAGCATTCAGGACCTGCTGAGTTGCTCTCCCAGTACTATCCTATGTTTCTGTGTTATTTTGGTTTTTGTTTTCAATCTCTATTCCTCCTACCTAATGTTTGTAATCCTCATGCCCCTACCCTGGAACATATGATGCTGCCATGGCAAGGATTGCAGCAGTAGTCACCCCCAAAACATGGCTCCCCACAGTCAGAAACCATAAGGATGTTGATGAGCCTTGTGGTTCAGGCACAAATCGACAGCTCCCCATCACTGTGGTCATGTATGCAATTACTTGCCTAATGAGTTAACACAACTTTGTCTGTAATGTTCTCGTTTCTGTTATAGTTCAGAGACCACTTCTATGTGGCTCCTACAGAGTGACACAGGACCTGACAATGAACTGACTGACTCATCAGTTCTACAGCAAACAACATATTCTGGCCATGTATTTGGCATCACAGACAGTTCGTGCCCATCACTTTTAAGTTGGTTGGACTTTGTGTAATTTGATGCTCGGTAGTTGAGATGTTAAAATACTTTGAGAGTTTAGGTTTGCATGCACACACTCTCTGAGCAAATGTCACTGTTTCCAGGTCTGGATTTATTGAGCCAGCAGCTTACTTAGGGGATTTGTTATCCAGACCATCTTGCATTGCCCAGTACTGACTTAAAGGGGGAAGGAACTGCTTCTATGTTTTTCTGTCTGTGGGGCGCTATGGTTAGTCTATTAATGCTTAAGTTACTTGGATGAGAAAACACACAGAGTGGTCCCAAGAAGACTTATACATCCTGTGTCAACCCCCTGAGACAGTTGAAAGATCATTTTTCTATTCCAACCATAGCACATTCTTATTCACAATGGCATTAGGGAAAAATAATTATCCTCTGTTGCATTTTTACAAAAGAGTTTAAGATGACAAAATAGTTTACTCAAAATAGCAGTTGAGAGGTCTGTTATAATTCTATTGTTGCTCTCAAAGCAGATGCCACGCCACACGCAAAATGCCAAGACCACAGAGAAAGTATTTTTAGCACAGTAAAAATATGTGACATTTAAGAAAGAAATGGTAGTGCCTTGATTCATTTAATTAAGCCCTTCAACATTTTCTATACACAGTTGTTGGAAGGTTATAGGATGTAAGGAGGATACAGTTTTTGCCCCCGTAGGATGCATATTTTTAGATGATTATGATAAACTGTTCCTCACAATTCATAATATGTGAGAGGAAGGAAGAAAAAGGCAGATGATAAATCAAATGTATTCTTGGGATTATTAGGAAGAGCCCCTGACATTGTCTTTAAGACAGGATGATTGTGTGGGCAAAGCAAAGAAAAGGAGAGTTCCTTAAATGAACAAATGGATTTGCATGACCAAAGGTTCAAAATGGAGAGAAGCACTGTAAGGACTTAAGTAAACCTCAGAGGACTTTAGACAAGGGCTTGTAAGGCTTGCAGGAGATGAAGGGCAGAAGTTATGTTAACGACCTGTAAAGTTCATTTAAGATATTTAAGAGGAAACATAGAAGGACAGACAACAGCTTCAGTGCTTAAACCCAGAACAACTAAGGCAAATACTTGAAAATCTAGAAAGACTTGGAAAATCTCTTCGTATTTAGATGTCTCATCTCCGAGCAGTAAGATTAGCAATATGTACCCAGCACTCTGAGACAGGACCTCAGAAAATTTTAAGTGACAGATGCCATCATTTCTGTGTTTTAAGTTGCTTTGTAACCTCTAAAATGGAAGCAAAACTGAATTTGGAACAGATTTCCTGTTGCTCTATTAAAAAATATGTTACAAGGAGAGTGGGAATTCTCGGATAGATACATACGAAAGGACCCACTCACATCCATAGGAAGAGCAGGGTGTAAGGTATTAAGCCAAAGACAGCACACACAGAGGGGCTAGTTGCTCAGTTTAGTAATGAAAATGGAGTGTGCGGTTAGGAATTGGAAGGCTCAAAGAATTTATTTTCCAATAGACCAGTTTCTTTCCTAACACTTTTAATATTAACTTTTTATATCATGATTTTAGGGAGTACATGTATACACTTTTGCCTATCAACTGCCCATACACAATGGTTAAGGAAACCCTGAAATCTGGAGTGGGGGAGGCATAAGACCTGATGATGGCCTCTCCATTTTAGGATCTCCTATTAGTTACTTTCTTCATTACTTCTACAGAGTACCTGACCAAGACAACTTCCAGGAAAGGTTTATTTTGACTTGTAGTTCATGGGGCTGTCCATCCCGGTGGGACAAGCATGATGACCTCACGTCGATGACGGAGAAACGGAGAGTGGTGACTGCTGAGCTGACCTACTCCCTTTATTCATCTGGGGACTCCAGCCCAAGGAATGGTGTGTTAACTAGTAAGGTGGGTCTTCCCACCTCAGCCAATCTAATCTAGACAACCCTTCATAGGGAAGGCAACAGCTGGTTGCTTAGGCGTTCCTAGATCCCATCAACTTGATGCAGCTGACCTTAGGAAGAGCTGGAGAAGTCCCACACATGAAGTAAGTCAAGAGAGATAATCTGGAACTTGGTCAACGTACTTACACTGAATAATTACATCCTTACGTCCTTTCAGAACAACAAAAACCCTGGTCACTGGATGTTTTGTCACTGTGGTTAGCAGCATGGCTACTACCTGAGATGCCCATGACTTTATGCACACAGTCTGTAACTATGTTCCTTTTTAGAGGGTTTAATAGCATGAACTCAAGGAGATTGTCTAATGATCCCCATTAAATCACAAATATTCTTTAAACATGGAACAAGAGGCAGAAAAGTCAGAGAAAATGACAATAGAAGGAGCTTGGGAGTCCTAGACTATGGAAAGGACTCCACAGCCATTGCTGTTTTTGAAAATGAACAGAGAGTCTGGTTAAGAAGTGCAGGTAGTTTTCCAAAGCCAGAACAGGCAAGGGAGTAAACTCCCTGCTAGAGTCCCCAGGAGAAACAGCAAGAACACTTAATTTCAAACCCTGAGACCTGTTTTGAAGGTCAGATCATCATAATGGAAACATTTTTTGCTCTTGTTTGAAGTCATTAGGGTTTTTTTTTTATTTTTTCAGAATAGCAGTTTTAAATGAATATTGTTTAAACACAGGAGTGTCCTCATGGTCAACAATACAGGAAGAGAGTCAAATAAGCCCTAAAGGGACTCAGGGGATAGATATAGCTGAGATTACAATTTTCTTCTTTCTGGGAACCAGAGCCCTTGTCTTAGATCCCATAGCATAGGGAGATAAGTGACATGCACTATGTAGTAAAGACCAGACCTTGCTTTAGTCTTAGGTCCAGAAGGAAGCAAAGACATAACGTGAACACAGACTCCAAGACATGATCACAGGCTTGTGAAAGTTCCTTGTGAAATTCTTAATAGAGTTGTGTTAATCATGGTTAAGTCTTTGTGGTGCCATTAAACATTAAGCAAGCTTGGTAAAGAGAGTCCAGCTGTGTTAGTTATTTTCCCCAGGAGCAGAATGCTCAGTTGGGGATAGGTCTTCAGAGATAACAAGTCAAACAAAGCACTGATATCACGAGTACACCATGAGGATGGAGAAAGGACTTGGGGGAATTCTGGGAAATTTTTATTAGTCTTCCAGGAAGAGTTGAGGTTAGTATGATGGTATTCACATGGGAGTCAGACTACTACAATAATTTGGGTTATAACAATAAATACAAGATTCCCTACTGATTGTAAGAACTAAGAACATTAAAGAAAGAATTAACAAACTTTATCTGAATTTAAAAAGCACATTGGATTAAAAAGAATACCAAATAGAAGAAGCCATAATGTGACACAGGTAAAGAAATCAACCCAAACAAGGCAGCTACAATAAATCAACAATTAGAAAATGGATGAACTGCAATTCCCAAGTGTACCAAGTGGTAGCCGCTAGAATGTGCAGAAGCACATCTATGTAGACAGCTATATATCACACTTGATATGTGACAGACAAGGGATTAGTACACATGGAGAATTTAAAGTAAAAGGACAAGAGAAGATCAAGACAGTAAGGACGAGTCCAGTGAATGGGAAGGAAGGGCTTCTGCAGGGACTCAAGAGACTGATATTTGTTTTGAATGGACTTTATCCTATTCATCACAGGCAGTGTTTATTACAGAAGGAGTGTTCCTGAGCCAATATTAGAGTACCACCATGATTCACTCGAAGAACTGAAGGTAACTGTTGGTGGCCACTCCTGACTTCATGAGCCATAGCTGCTTCATCTTCCTTTATAAGCACCACCATGTTGCTCAGGCAAACTCATTGCACTCTAAAAGACAAAATGTTATTTCTGGCAGAAATGATCAAAAGATAAACAAAAAAAAAAATACAACTCATGGGATAACCAAAACAGACTGGCCACTCAATCCAACCACAACATTGAATGGTATCTGAGATGTCAACACAGACTGAGAGAATTAGAGACAGTCCAAAGTCAAGGACACAGATGGAGAGAACAGCTCAACTCTCAAACTTTCAGGATTTTAAATTAAAAAGAAAATGACGAGGAGTACAGTGGGCAGGCACATAGGGTGAATTGGAACTGTATTGTGTTATACTTCAGCCAGGTCACTCCTATTTAAAAAGCAACATATTGCAATGTCTTCTTAGAGATATATCATCCTCCTGAATTTTCAGTATTCTAAATTTGTGTCTATCTGAATGTATTTCCATACCAGAAGTTCTTTCTCTGCAAACCATTTAGAGAGATGGAGGTGTGTATGTGTGTGTCTATGTGTGTATATCTATCTGTGTGTATCTACATCTCTGTGTCTCTGTGTTTCTGTGTGTGTGAGACAGAGCAAGAGAGAGATGGATGAAGGTAAGAAGAGAGGTAGAGGAAACACAGAAGTAAGTATATGAAAGAAACCTTTAACACTTTCATAATATTTTTGTTATTCTTTGAAAATTTTGTACATTAATACAATATTCTGATTATATCCATCCATCATCATTTTTCTTCAATTCTAACCTCAACTCATCTCCCTCCCAACTTCATGTCCTCCATTTTGCTTTTTGTTTTTGTTATTGAGAGACCCCTGAGTCCATCTGGAACTGCCCATATGCCCTTGGGTGTAAGGCTGTCCACGGAGATATGGGTAGCTCACTAGCATCCAGGTCCCCAAAGGAGATTGACTCACCCTCCCTCAGCAAACATCTATTGCCAACAGTTCTTTACTAAGGGTGGGACTTTGGGAGTCCCTCCCCCTTCGATGTTGGGATGTTGACGAGTGTGACTTTGTGCAGGCCTTGGGCAGTTAGCTACAGGTACTGCAAATTGATATGTGCAGCAGCTACATTGCATTCAGAAGTCAGCATTTCACAGCTCTTCTCCTTTTCCAGCTCCCCAATCCTCTCTGCTCCCTCTTCTGTGGTGTTCCCTAAGAAATCCTTGACATTGTAAGGTTTGTAAAAAGTAACATGCTTAGAGGCTTGAGGTTAAAATTGTACTTTAAAAAAAATAGTTGCAAACTACTTGGAACTTAAAAGTTAACTTATATGTGACATTGTGAACCCGGTGCCAGTATAAGAGGTTGTTATGGACAGCCAAGGATTGTCCAAGATGTACTAAGTTTATATTATTGTATTATCTAGGCCAAAAGTTCAGAGTCCACTTGGACCCAACTTTTAACAGGTACAGAAAGAGAAAATGACAAATTATTCTTTTATAGACTAAGAAGAATATGTGCTCTGTAAAAAGGTACGGGCACTAGAACTAAGGTCTCATGTAAGTAATTAGTTGGTGAATTCCTTTGCACCACTAACTTAAAGAGATCTGATCTAATATCTAAATCTGTTACAAAGAACGAAGAACCAGATAAACTAAAGAAAATATTTCACTATGGCACCAACATTGCTCAGACGCTGAAAATGATATGACATCATGGTGTTCCCGTGCTATGGCATCCACTAGGAGACTACTGAAGGCCTGCTTATGCATGGAAAACAAGTATGAACAAAACCCTTGCCTTTGAATTTGTGAACCAAGAATTGCATTTCACACCAAGACCTAAAATGTTTTTGTATCACAGGAAAGGTTACTATGTTTCAAAAGGTAAATTTCGGTTATGTCTGATTTCATGCAAATCTGTGGAAGGAGATTAATTTTGAGATTTTTTTTTTTCTGATGTTGTAAGTTGAAACAGGTTCTACCAAAATACATGCTGAGGTTCTGGTTTCTAGCACTAGAGGAAGTGAACATCAGGTTCTAAGTGTAGCACCTCAGATAGTGTTTGTAGACTGGTCATGGCTTGAGCATCTGAGATCTCAAACCCCAACCTCTAGTGACACACTTTCCTCAAGAAACTCATACCTCCTCCAAGACCATACATTCTATAGTGCCACTCCCTCTGGGCCTATAGGAGCCATTTTATCCAAACCACCACAAACAGTAAACATTATTGCCTAACAAACAATTTATGTGCCCATATTCTGATTGTAACATGAGGGGGCCTGTCCTGTTTGTTTGGGTTTCCGTCCTGCCCCGAGTATCCCACAACTGTTTAGCCCCAAAGAAAATCACACAAAGATCTCTGTAAGATATAAAGCTGACCATTAGCTTTAGCTCTAGCCCATTAGCTCTAGCCTTTCACTGGCCAACTCTCACATCTTGATTAACCCATTTTTCTGATCTATGTTAGCCATGTGGCTCAGTACCTTTTTTCAGTGGGATAGATCACATCCTGTTGCTTTGATGGTCTGGGCAGGAGTGGGAGCAATAACTTCCTCCTTCCCAGAATTCTCCTGTTCTCATTACATCATTTCTATTTCCTGTCTTGTTTTCCCACCTATATTTCCTGCCTGGCCAATCAGTGTTTATTTATAACATGATTGACAGAACACAGACAATTTTCCCACACCACTGATGTGAGAAAAATTATTGAGTGTGATGCTACTTGTTTGAAAATATGATACTTTTCATCATTTGGCTTCTACCAAAGTGTATTTACATTATTTTTTGAAAGGAAACTACAGGAATTTTAGTTTTATTTTGTTTTACCTAATATGGGTAATAAAACAGACCAATAGCATTTAATTTTAATTAGTCTGAAATTTGTTTAGATGCACTAATAATGCAGCAAGTTATAAAGCACGTATTCAGTGCTGGGTTTAGCATTTCAGTGAAGGGCAAGAGGTCTTATTGATAACCTTAGCCTATTTTCTATGCCTACAATTCTAAAACAAGCATGGTCACTAAGGCGGGAAGTGCTATTGGGGTTGATCCTCAAAGGTTAGTAAACAAATAAAAAAAGCAACCCTTGTGTTTATTAGTAAATAACCCATAGGCTGGAAGAAAGGATCAAGTTCCTAATGAGTAGCCACTAAAACAAAACGAAGCCAAGGCTAAGCTGGCAAGGTCATTCATGCAGCTTTCCCCAATATGGATCTTTCTGGCAAGATAAATTCCTGCTGGGCTATTTGATATTTCAACCAGTAAGTTCTAATATACTATCAGTCCTAGGAAAATTAGAAAAATTAGGTTGGGTGGGGCTGTGTGTCACTGTGTCTTCCTACATGAGAAGGAAAAAACAATTAGGGTAAATTGTTCTGAATCATTGAAACGATTTGTTGAACATGCTATATAACTGAAAAATGCAAAGGGAAAATAACCCGGTAGTAAAAGGTTGAACACAAAGATCATAAAACTGTAACAACGAGTCTCTCTACCAGCACATTCTCCAAGTGAGCCATCTACTTAATAGTCATTGCTTCCAACATCATTAACCAATGGATAGAGATTTAACAGAAAAGTTTTGACCACAGTAATTAAATTCTACAACACAATTTTCACATTAGATGCCATCCTATTGACCACAAAACAACTTAAAAGACACAATCTAGTTTGCGTCCAATTCTCAAAACCAAGAGTTCATTTTCTACTACAAAACTCCCTCACTACAGTGACTTTCCATCCTGTTCTCATTGTCTGTTTTCCTTCTGGATCCCACTCCTCCCCTCCCCTCCTGCTAGTTCTAATTCTAAATTACTCTGGTCTCCTGGCATTGTTCTGACATTTGCCTGGCAGAACATAAAACAACAAACATGTTCAATTTGAGTGGTTTCCTGCAATGTTATTCTATCAAACTGGCAATTTCCAAAAGGATTTAGAATCGAGCATACAGTTCCTCATACACAAGTTGGCCTGACAGTGGTTGCCAAAGCAGGCTATACTTCTAACAGCTTTACTTTCTGCACGTGTGAAAGCATCCCTTCCTCTCAGGTTAATTTTTGTGCTTCTCTGCATACTTTAGATACCTTCTAGGGGCCACAGAACACGGCATTAAGCACTCTGAAACGGTAAGTGTAGGACACTTTGGTATGTACTGCAACATGGAGAAAGAATATTTTTCTCCGGCAGACATATAAAGTAATGAAAGGTTAATCGAGATGTGTAAATTGCAGCTGATGGATTGGTGGCCTCACATAAGGATCAGATGCAGAATTAATTAAAGTGGGCTGCGTTTATTTCTTGTATAGCTATTTCTTGCTTCACTACCCACGTATGCCATTTCCAAGATGGTGGCAGCTATAGAAATTTTATGATTTGATTGTGGTTTGGCTTGAATTCAAATTATAGGGTCTGAAATTGATCAAATTAGACATTGAATGCCTCAGGCAGAAACAGTATGTGCCAATGTCAATGGTGGCAAGATGTACTGAAACACTAAGTTAACACAGACAGCTGTAAACTCACAGGGCTTCTGGTACTCACTTCAGGGCCACAGAATAGTAAAGACTTTAATGGGTTTGCGTGTCCTGGTTGTATCATTGTAGTTCTCAGAAGGCTAAAATTCTCCAATGCAGTAGCATGGGCTTCTTGTGATTAATTCCATGTAGACAGCAACCAGACCCTTCAAGTTCCTTTGTCTGCAACAGTGCCCTTTGCACTGGGCTGATCTTGATTCTCCTTCAGTGAGTGATTACATTCATTCTGCTATTTCATGTCACATTTTGCCACTGGGTTAAAAGATCTTTCTTTCTTTCTTTCTTTCTTTCTTTCTTTCTTTCTTTCTTTCTTTCTTTCTTTCTTTCTTTCTTTCTTTCTTTCTTGCTTTCTTTCATGGATCCTGACTCAGATGTTATTTGAATAAACAAGCCTTCACTATTTTTTCCCTTTGACACAATGATACAAACCTTTCTCGCTTTACTTCCCTTGCACATGCTGTCTCATATCCTGAAATCTAGCAAGCAGAAATGACTTCCAAAACAACCTTTGGGCTTCATGCAGTGTGACAACATGGCCTATTGGCAAAACAAGCTGGCATCAGTCAGTGTCCTCAATAATGCACCGTCAACAGCTGTAAACCCTAAGCTCTGGAAGAGTTCCCCTCAGTCTGTCCTCGCCTAAACTGCTGAGCCCTGCTGGCTATTAGAGCAAGGAAAAAGTTACCCCGTTTCCCAGCCATGATCCTTAAGATATTGAAATGCAGTCTGCTTCTCCTGCCTGTCTCTAAAGCACATCGTTTCTCAAGAATGAGGATGAGCAAGCAGGGATGGCGTAGGAGGAAGTTACAGACTAGGATTCGATTGCCTGGCAATTCTGTCTGCTTGACAACTCACGGCATGCCCTTGAACGAGTCATTCTTCCTCTGGAGACTTCAGTTTATTTGACCATTCACTGAAGAAACTACAGTCATGATTTAGTAACAGAAACAGTCATTGAAATCCCATGCTGAAAGCATTTTAAAATTTGAGTTACTACTATAAGTATCGTTGAAATGATCAAGCAGGATGTCTGTAAATCTTATTTCTCTTATACAGATAACATTTCCCTGACGTCTTGATATTTTTTTATAGCCATCGCTTTACTATATGCATGTGAACCAAATGATTACGCTGGGGATTTGGTACTTTATGTTGTACTTTGGTGTGAATTAGATCTCAAATATCTGTGGGAATTAAAGAATAATTCTCAGCCTCATTTTTTTTTTAATGTGAAACTGTAGAAGAGACTGATTTGGTGATCTTCATTATCTCTTCCAGTTTGTTATGTTGTGAATAAGTTCTTGCCCCAGCCTGGCAATTTCGGGAAAGTTAATAAAAGTAAATTTAGAAGCAGTCACAGCTACATTCTGCCCTTTGCATGGCTGCAGGCTTGCCTTAAATCTGGAAGCCCTCAGAGTTGGGTAGCAGGGAAGTGAGTTAGTTATTGACAAGTTCAAGGCTGCCCTTTGCTGCAGAGTACAGTTAGAAAAAAAAAAAAAACTTGTCTCAAAAGTTCGTTTCCAATATATCTAAACTGAACGTATGTAGTTTTACGATTAAACTATAGATTTTTGTATCATAAAATTTGTAGGCACTGTAGATGGTGCTAACCCATAAAGTAAATAAATAAAATGAACATTTATTGACAACTACCCATTCTAAATGCCTAGACTAATTTGATAAGTGATGATATTTGCTCAGTGACTTCCTATAACACAGACATTTGTCAATAGTGCCCTTAAAAAGATTGTACAGCTTCGTATTTTATAGCTTATAGAGATTATTAGCCAAGATCTCATAAAAGAACTAAAAATCATTAACATTCAAGACACCATTTATTGTACAGGATTGTTTTTGCTATCCTGGCTTTTTTACTTTTCCATATGAAGTTGAGTACCATTCTTTTGAGGTGTGTGAAGAACTTTGCTGGGATTTTGACGGGCATTGCATTGAATCTGTAGATTGCTTTTGGTAAGACTGCCATTTTTACTATGTTAATTTTATACCCAAGAGCATGGGAGATCTTGCCACTTTCTGGTGTCTTCTTCAATTTTTTTTCAAATATTCAAAGTTCTTGTCATACAAGTCTTCCATTTATTTGGTTAGAGTTACTCCGAGATATTTTATGCCTTTTGTGGCTATTGTGAAGGGTGATACTGATTTCTTTCTCAACCCATTTATCATCTGTTAAAAGAAGGGCTAATATTTTTTGAGTTAATCTTATATCCTGTTTATGAGTTATAGAAGTTTCTTGGTAGAATTTTGGGGATTGCTTATGTAAGCTATCATATTA
Organism: Microtus ochrogaster; assembly: GCF_000317375.1. NCBI lineage: Eukaryota > Metazoa > Chordata > Mammalia > Rodentia > Cricetidae > Microtus > Microtus ochrogaster. The sequence goes on along the minus strand of NW_004949100.1, from coordinate 11,918,830 downwards.
TCAGCAAATAGTGAGAGTTTGACTTCTTTTCCAGTTTGTATCCCCTTGATCTCCTTTTGTTGTCTTACTGCTCTAGTTAGGACCTCAAGAACTATATTGAATAGATATGGAGAGAGTGGACAACCTTATCAAGACACCATTTAAATAATTATCATTACTATAAGAGCTATTTGGTCCAGAAATGCTTGGTGACCTTCTGATTCATGTATAATGTCACTGCTTGAGTAATATTTATCAACTAATAGCTTCTTAAAATTTAGTTTTCTAGACTTCACTTTTCTTTAGAAGCAATAAAATTTAAAGGCTTAGATATTCATAAGAAAGCCCAAGGCGATGCAAAGTCAAAATATTGTGACTTGATTGATTATAGGTGCAAGGGATGTACTTTCATGATAGAGTCATGCTCAGTTGCAGAGCAAATTCCAGACCAACCTGGGTGATATGAGTGTTGTGGAATATTCTTTTAATTATGCAATGAAGTGTTAAATTTGTTTATGCTGCATTTGTTTAACGATGTAAGGATGTGTATTTAATTTTGTAAAGATCTAATACATTTGTTTCACCTTACCTGCCTAAGGTATCTGATTGGTCTAATGAAAAGCTGAATGGCCAGTAGGTAGGCAGGGAAAGGATAGGTGGGGCTGGCAGGCAGAGAGAATAGATAGGAGGAAAAAAATCTAGGCTCGAGAGAAGAAAAAAGAAGAAGAGAATGAGGAGAAAGAGACATGAGTGGAGCAAGAAAGCAGGCAGCAGTCAGTCAGCCAGTCATGAGAAGCTGTGAAAGATACACAGCAGGAAACAAAAGTAAAAAGCCCCAAGACAAAAGGTAGATGAAGAGAAATGGGTCAATTTAAGTTAGAAGAGCTAGCCAGAAAGGAGCCTAAGCTAGGCTGAGTATTCATGACTAATAATAAGTCTCCATGTCATGATTTGGGAGCTGGTTGGTAGCCTAAATGAAAAAGCCTGGTACATATAAGAACCTCACTCCAGCTCCCTCTACACACTCAAAGAACGTGGTAGTGCTGTCACTACAGTCCTATTGCAAATAGATCAGAATGCTCAAACACACTTACGTATCTTATAAACAGAGTGTGTGTAAACCATTTCCTCAGTACCTTCTATTTACTAAATACAATGGTGGATATTGCAGATGGGCAGAAGAAAAAGGGAAACTTAGGACTGCAAAAAGTTTAAAGTAATCATACAGTCGGGAACTAAAACAAAGGCTAAAGTAGTGGCAGTGTGGGGAAATAAAAGTAGCTATGGGTTGTGTTTCAGAGTACAAACTCTGGATTCAGCTGCATGGGTTCGAACCCCAGATCTGTCATTTGTCAGCTGTGCTTCTGACTTTGATCTTTTTCATTAGTGAAACTGGGAACAATGATAACAGTGCACATCTCCTAGGCAGTAATGATGAAAAAATTAGTTATAGTTATAAGTTAGTCCTAAGCTTTCAAAAATGATGAGGAAGAAGGATACTGTTTTGAGTTGCATGACTAATTTTTTCTTTCTTCCTTTTTTTTTTTTTGAGACAAGGTCTCTCTATGCAGCCCTGACTGGCTTGGAATTCACTATGTTGAACAGGCTTGTCTCAAACTCACAGAGATCCATCTGTCTATGCCTCTCAAGCACTGGGATTAAAGGAGTGTTCTATAGTGCCAGGCTAACACAACTAATTTTTAACTGTGAGAAGAAAGCAATGTTATTCATATTACACATTTACCCTATTTTGCTGGAGACAGACACATGAGAATTCTTCCATTTAACTCAGTGGTTCCACACACAGGTGGGATTTTGTTCACAAAATTGTCCGGTGGGCATGATGCCATCCTCTGGTCTCCTCAGGCACTAGGCATACACAAGGCACGTATGCATACATGCAGGCAAACACTCATACACATAAAATAAAAAATAAGTAATTCTCAAAGAGAAATCGAAGTTGATTCAAATAAAGTATTAGTTTGACTACATGATATCTGGTAGACTGTTGTAAGGCACCTTACTTCCCTCTGGAACCCCACCTTTTAACAGTCCTTGAACATATTAAACCTTCCACATTGTTTGACCCTTCTTCATTCAAGCCTGGATTTTTGTGCTATCTTTGAATCTGAACTCTTTTATGCCACCTAGAGCCAGGAGAGCATGCATTCTAAGAGAAGCCACAGGGAAAAAATTCTGACTACACACAACCTGTATTTTATGAGAGAACCCAAACTACTAGTGATGCTAAGAATCAGCATGGAGAGAGAGAGAGAGAGAGAGAGAGAGAGAGAGAGAGAGAGAGAGAGATATGCTTACCTAGCCTCTGATTGCTCAAACCATTCTACCTTGGGAATGAAAATAAAACAGAAAAAATCTTGAGGGGTGTCCAGATCCAGGCACCTTCTTACTGTAGAGTTTGGCTAGTCAACCCTCCAGATTTGTGAGCTGATAATGAATTACTGTCTTAAGCGGTTAGTTTTGGGGTTGTTTCTCATGAGCTTACTGTAGAGTTTGGCTCGTCAACCCTCCAGATTTGTGCGCTGATAATGAATTACTGTCTTAAGCAGTTAGTTTTGGGGTTGTTTTTCATGAGCTCCCCTCCTCTCCTGTCTCTTCTAAGTTACCTGAAGGTACCCAAGCAACTTCAGCTGTTTCTAATCAACGTTCCAAAAACCCTTTCCCCGTAACTAGCAACTTCTTGCTCCAAACCTGAAAACTCGATGGGGTCATATAACTCCACCTTTCACTAGTCACTGTCTAGTGCAGGTATTTATACAGCAAACCAAAGAAGCACTCTAAGCGTGCTCTACACTTACTCCCCTTCTTCTCCTGCTTGACAGGTAAGAAATGGAGGTGGAGAAAGGTAAAGGAATGAAGACCAAAGCACTAGTAACTACAAGACTTGTAGCTCAATCTCATGAACTCCGGCTCCTGATTTCGGAGACTGTTCAATGGTTCGCCTCTGCCTAGTTTATCCCCCCCCCCCATCCCCACCCCGTTCACAGAGCTCTTTCTAGGTACCAGGTTTCCTCTGCCAGGTCTCAGGTCTGTGGGGAGCTCTTCAGGTACTATTTACAGGTCAGCTGAGACACATTCACAGCCCATGTGAGTCCAATCTTATCTGCCCTGTTTTATTTTGGGCACAGTATTTACAGATATTGAGAACAATCTTTTTCAATGTGTTATTTGAAAATGGATTAAATGTTTATTATTTCCTTTATTATTGAGAATAAGTTTTTGAAAATAAAATATATTGATTACTTTCTTTTTCCTTGAGATCTTATCCTCCACGACATTCCCAGAATCTTGAGTTGAGTACTATACATGCAAGTAGAACATACTGAGTATTTCCTGAATGAATAAACAAATGTGCTTGCTGGTCTAGACTGGCGCTTGTAGGTGGGTTTCTTCATGAGTATTTACTAGTGACAATGTTCAAGCCATGTCAACAGAGATTGGCAATTTTCAATTCTACATATTTATGAGTAGCTGAATGTATCTCAATTCCTAGAAACATACTATAGCTAAAGAAGGGAAGTACTTCCTGATAATTTCTTCAGGAAAAAGTAAAAGTACTAGAAGTGTGTAGTGTTTGTGTCAGAAGCTAATAATATTTAAAATTGTTGATGTAGGTTTCTAGTGACTGAGATCTTTCTTAAAAACAGTTTCTTTTCTCCTTTCTGTGGTCAAACACTTAACAAAAGCAACATAAATGTAAATGGCTGGGTTTTTAAAATTTATTTTTCTAAAAAAGCAAAATATAACAAGATCAAACAAAAATGGTCACACTGAAGTTGGACAAGGCAAACCAAAAGAATTAAATGAGTTCCAAGAAAAGGTACAAGACCCATCCACTCACTCAGAAGTCTCCCCAGCAAGGAAAAAACAAACAAACCCACTAAACTGAAAGCTATTATACACACACACACACACACACACACTATAATCAATGGAAAAGTGGCTATTTGT